>NC_091465.1:51744237-52053820 GCF_027789765.1 Dendropsophus ebraccatus
GCATGTCTCACCAAGTAGCCTAGATACCTAGAAATCACAGCTGATGCCCAACATTTTTGGTTATTTTTTATTTATGTCTGACTTTTTAGTAACCTGGCCATAAGAAGGATCAGGAGTCTCCAGAGTATACAAGCTAGCACAGAGAGAGAGCAGTATTATGGTTGTAGTCAGCAGCGTCTAGTACAGAATACCAGTAGAAGCCTGGTCACTGTTTTCTCTCTCCTTGGTTGCTGTTATCCACTCTCTGCTCTTTGTTGTTTTGTTCAGTAAAATGCTGTATGCTAGTTTCAAACCTGAATTAGGTGTTCTATGATGGTGTCACTTGTGTAATTGCATTATGTAGGCCTCTGGGTTCACATGACCAAAGGTATGTTGTACTCAAACCACTTCTGTAAATGCTAGAATATCTTTTTCTCAGATTATGGACAAGAAGAGGGATATAGTATTGGCATTTGTAACTTTAGTGGGTCCATGCACGCTCAAAAACACTGTATTTTTCATGGATTTATGTGACCTCTACAGCCAATCACTGTTGTGAGTGATTATGTAATGGTGGGTTTACACAGACAGATTTATCTGACAGATTATTGAAGCTAAAGCCAGGAATGGATTTGAAAAGAGGAGTAATCTGAATCTTTCCTTTATGACCTGTTCTCTGTTTATAGTCTGTTCCTGGCTAAGGGCCCTATTACACAGTGATAATCGGCGGAATCAAGCCGATCCAGTGATTATCGCTTCATGTAATAGTGACAATGATAGTGATGCTCGTTAATTTAGTTTTGGACCTAAAATCGTAGGCCCCGACCACGCATTGCTACGTGAAATAGCGATGCCCGGCTCACGATTCTCCAAACACCTGACACCTTACCTCTCCCTGCTCCCTGTCTTTTCTCTTGTGCTCCACTGCCTGCCGGTGCTAGCGGCAGCAGTGTCTGA
The DNA here is from genome assembly GCF_027789765.1 of Dendropsophus ebraccatus. Classification (NCBI taxonomy): domain Eukaryota; kingdom Metazoa; phylum Chordata; class Amphibia; order Anura; family Hylidae; genus Dendropsophus; species Dendropsophus ebraccatus. Next base: position 51,745,174 of record NC_091465.1, read on the forward strand.
GCAGCCTGTCACAGATTGGGAAGCTATGGCGCACAGGAGAGAAGACCGGTAGCGGGGGGATGTAAGGTGCCAGGTGTTTGGGCAAGGGCTGCATGGACATCGCTAACAATGTACATGCAGCCCTTACTGCCGGATTATTGGGCCATCTAATAGGTCTAGGAAACGAGTGCCGATCTAGCAGATCAGCGCTTGTTTACTAAAATGATCGCGCCGTTGTCAGCCCGTGTAATAGTACCCTTAGGCTTCAATAATCTGTCAGATAAATCTGTTTGTGGGAACACACCCATAGCCTGTATGGCATGTAATCAGTGAGGCCAGTGATTGGCTGCCGCCATTACACATAACACAGTCCCATTATTCAGTTACTCTGCTTAAAGGGGAACTCCACATAAGGAAAACTTGTTTTCTATTAAAAGTTATATAGAAGTGTCTGTACAATGTATTACCATATCTGTGTGGTTCTGCCACACTGGTAGCTAATAAAAATATAGGAAGTGAAGAAAAATGGCCTCTGTGCCAATCCACATTGTCTCCTGCTCCTTCTTCTCTCCCCCCTTAGGAGACAAATCTTCCATGCCTCTGTCTCACATTGTGTGTGTTTGCTGAGATGCAGACAGCACAACTTCACTGATTGTGCAGAAGTCTGCAGTGACATTAGGGCTGTGTTCACACATGTTCGAGTTTTATTGCAGTACTGCAGCCTATTCACAAAAATGATGCTAAACGGCAGAGAGAATCAGAGCCGGCACTGCCAATCCCACCTGGGGGGGGGGGGGGGAAGGGAAAGAAGCACGTGAAGAAAAAGATGCTTGATCATATGTGCGTGGAAATGAAAAATCAGCATTACAGTTAGAGAATACAGCGTGCTCATGTGTGGGTGGGACAGCAATGAAATGATAAAGTACTGCAAATAATTCAGTAACACTATGGAACTGCAATGTGTGAACACAGCCTAGATGTTCTTGAACAGATTTGGGCAGGGTGGAGGACTGTGATGGACAACTGAGGGAAAACAATGCATTCTGGAACCAGTACTGCATTCTGGGAACTGTAATATACAATATAGAACAAAACCCCCCCAAACAAATGGATTTTTGGTAGTTTCAAAACTGGGATAGATAGGTAAGTAATGCTAAATGCTTCTGCAGAAGTTTCATTTTTTTAACCTCTACCTGGAGTTCCCCTTTAAAGAGAATCAGTCAGCTGCATTTCATGTGCCAAATTGCTGACACTGTTAGCATTTTTCTATGCTGTGGAAGCACAGATGGACATACAAAAGGTAACGTGTCTCCTAACCTTATCGGCTAGTGTCAGCGTCAGCAGTTTGGATCAGGAAAAGTATATAAGAGTAGTAGATACTTGAACCTAACTTCCAGCAGTTGTGGATGGTAAATCTACAATAATAGAATGTAAACATGCCCTGGATAAACATATCTATCCTAAGAAATGAATTACTATACTATAAGAGCAGACTAGATGGACCCAGTGGTCTTTTTCTATTTTTCTATGTGAATTGCAGCTGACAGATTCCCTTTTACAGGCAGCAGAGTGTCCTCCAGGGTCTCATGATGGCAGGCGGTATCGCATTATAGCCACGCTTGGCATTGTGCGTGACTCCTGAGATTCATGTACAGGAACTGAATGAGCGTGGTTGAAAGTGTGAGCACTCCATGCATCCATCTAGGCCACCAGGTTCTTACATTTTGTTGAATATCTCATCTGTCCTTAGAAGGATTTGTAACCACAAAAGCTATTACATTACCTGGCATGGATGCCTTAACCAGTCCCCGCTTTGCAGACAGGATGCGAGGGTCCCTTATGTTGGACCCCACTAATCCCTTATGTGACTGCCTAGGTAACTTGCTGTAGTAGCCAGATGTGCTTTTGTAGTGAATGAAATGCCATTCACACAGTGCGAGAGCCAGTGTTTTCTTGGTTCTAATAAACTGTGCCTTAGGGTATTTTAGGTGTTGGCAGGTAAAACCGTTTTTAACTTCTGGCTTGTGTTTTATTATTGGTTTGTGGGTACTTTTATATAGTGGTATGTCCTCATGCTACCCCGGCAGCTTCTCACTTCCTCTTCCCGTCTGTGGTGTCTGCCATTGTTGTTGGTTGGCTTCCAATAGTTATTGTGAAAATGACATGATATAAAACACACAATACAGGTTAAAAGAGTCAGAAAGGGTAAAGTGTTCTGTTATGAGGGAGAAGGAATATGAGAAGAAAATGGATTCAAAGAAAAGATGCTCCTGAATCCATCTGTTTCTCTTACTCCCGTCTGCTAGGACATCTATGGATGGTAGCAGCCAGTTGCCAGAGTGTTTTGTCCATGCATTGTCTGGCAATGTCCGGATGCAATTATTGAGGTTTTCAACCAGATTAGGCTTGTTCATTGACTGATTGGATCTTTTTGTGACATTAATAAAAATACTATTGGCCGTACATCGCCCTGTGTACTGGTGATGTACGACCAATGAGGATGAATTTTAACGGCGGCACAATTGATTGACACCTCCCATTTGCCCCTCTAAAAAAGCCCCAGTTTTGCCTTGTCATTGGGTGCATGCTGTATTTTTTTTATTGCATCTGCAATGGAGGTCCCTAATGCGGGTGTAAACCCAGCCCTAATAAGTAGAACGAAGCGACCAGTTGTCCATTTATTAATACTTTTTCTATGAGAAATAACATGAGAATGGCACAGCATAGTTAGAGAAGACTCTCCAGAGTTTGTATTTTTACTAGTATGGATATGTCAGGAGAGACAACAGATCCTCTGTAACCTTGTGACTATTGCAGCTATTTTGCCCTGTTACTAGTTTCATCGTTGAGATCAGCCTTATTGTGAGTGCACACAGGGAGACCTCTTGTCTTTGAGAAGACTGCCCTGTAAAAAAAGCTACTTTTTAATGCAATTTTGGGTGGTCTTTTCAAAACGGTTTCATATATATATATATATATATATATATATATATATATATATATGTGTGTGTGTGTATATGTCCGAGCAGACATCTGTTAACATGTAACGTGTAAATTGCAGCGAAATTCACTGTGGATCCTTCACTGTCACTTCAATGAAAATTGTGATCCTGCTGCAAGTATGTGTAAGTCAGCCCCTGTGGTGTGGTTTATACATTACTGGGTCCATGCTCAGTCTTGCTTCAGGGGCTCTCTGCTTCTCCAGGCGTCTGGACATCCCATGGCGGGGCAGCGCACTGATTGGCTGATCACTGGGAGACACCGGGAGCCCCTGAAGCAAGCCGGAGTGTGGACTTGGTAATGTATGCACCGGACCACGGGGGTTAAAGTGACTCTGTACCCACAATCTGACCCGGGGGGACCCCCCCCCCAAACCACTTGTACCTTCGGATAGCTGTTTTAATCCAAGATCTGTCCTGGGGTCCGTTCGGCAGGTGATGCAGTTATTGTACTAAAAAACTACTTTTAAACTTGCAGCCCCGTGCCAAACGGGAGTATCTGTGCCTTAACCTTGCATCACCCTTCTGTCCCTCCTCCCCACCCTCTTCATCATTAGGAATGCCACTGGAACATTTTCTCAATGCTGAACATTGCACAGGTGTCTTAACAATCCAGGCCATGTTCATTATTCACACAGCTGAATGGAGATAATCTGCCTGGAGCATTCCTAATGATGAAGAGGGTGGGAAAGTTGGTTTATTAGTCTCCCAGGCTCTGCAAATTACCATGTAAGTAGTCACGGTGGGTGGGCGGCTTCTTCAAGTAGTCACAGTGGACGGGTGTCTTCAAGTAGTCTGTGTCCTGGGCCGGCTCCGGCACTGTAATCACGCCCCTCTGGGCGTGTGTAGAAAGCGCCGCATAGTGACGTCATTAGGGGGGGGCCGGCATTGCACGTCAGCCTGGCCGACGTTTTCACTAAGCTGCGCATGCGCAGTGCAGCCGGAGAGGACGCTGCGGTACTGCGCCTGCGCGGCGTAGTACAGCAGCGGCTTCACCCACAGTACTGAGCATGCGCAGCTTAGTAAAGTTGTCGGCCAGGTCGACGTGCAATGCCGGCCCCCCTAATGACGTCACTATGCAGCGCTTTCTACACGCGCCCAGAGGGGCGTGATTACAGCGCCGGAGCCGGCCCAGGACACGGACTACTTGAAGAAGAAACCCGCCCACCGTGACTACTTGAAGAAGCCGCCCGCCCACCGTGACTAATTACATGGTAATTTGCATAGAGCCCGGGAGACTAATAAACTAACTTTGCGGGCTCTATGTACAGGGGACGGAGGGGACAGGGGGATGGTTAGGAAGCGTGCTAGCTGATCTACCAGCACATTTCCTTAGCTTTATAGCCAATTTTTGTGTGATTGGTTCCCTTTAAATGTTGGTGTCTTTATATGTATTGACCTCTGTATAAATAGCCATATGCCCCTATTCCACGAGTCGTTTGGAGGAGCAAACGAGCGCTATTAGCGCTCGTTTGCTCCTCGTTCCCCGTTCGCTGCCGCCGCTATTCAACGCGGCTGCAGCGAGCGGGAGGGGGCGGCGGGGAGCTGCGGGGGGGGCTGCCTGGGGGATCGCTGATCGTCCGGGCAGCCCATAGGATATAGCAGCGTCTGCTGCCGATGCTCCTATTCAACGGAGCGACGGCAGCAGATCGCTGCTATATCAGTCGCTTGTTTTTCAACATGTTGAAAAACAAGCGACTGCAACGATCAGCCGACATGAACGATGTCGGCTGATCGTTGCACTCTATTCCACGGGACGAATATCGTTCGTAGCGGCTGATATCGGCCGAATACGAACGATATTGCTACTTTAAACGACCCGTGGAATAGGGGCTATAGGTCTGTCTTGCATACATGTGTATTTGTTTCCTGTGTCAAGATCCTATCCAGCAATTGGTTAATTAGTGTTTTGTTTTTTCTTTTCAGAAGTTTCTGTGGTTACAATAGCTTCTGCATTTTCTAGCCGCCTTATGAAGTAGTTGATACCCTGTATAAGTGTAACAATAAGAAATGTTTCTATTTTGCAGTGAGACATGTTTTGGAAATTTGACCTACACACAAGTTCGCACGTGGACACACTGCTGGAGAGGGAGAATGTTACTCTCTTTGAGCTGCTCGATGAGGAAGATGTGCTTCAAGAGTGCAAAGTAGTCAATCGCAAGCTTGTTGAATTCCTCATCCAACCACAGCACATGGAAGAACTTGTCACCTGCATTACCCAGGAGCCGCCCAGTGACATGGATGAAAAGCTGCGCTATAAGTAAGCATGGCTTACATCTTAATAATCACATATTGATTTATTTACCCATGCTTATAGATTTCCGCCATTTTTCCATGAACTTTATATTGATTCACTCCTGTGGGATGATCTACAGTACCAGGTATATGTTCAGAGCTCTGAGTGAAAAAGGGTCCATAACCCCTTCAGTCAGCTGATTGAGGTGGAAAAAAATATATAAATATATATATTTAGCAGTTATGCCGATAAGTATAATTAGTAATAGTTAAGTTTTGATTCTAATTTAAGAAATGTAAGCAAATTATTATAGTAACTTTCTGACTTCTCTGATTTCCTGGACATCCAGGTAATGAACAAATTCTAAACAAAACAGATCAAATGCAGATCTAATCTATAGAGCATCTATCTATTTTGTTATTTTCTAATTGTACATTTTTTTTAATCTATTTTCTTATGGGAGCAGCCATGTTGCTTGAGCTTTTAACTGCATATAGAGAGATGCTTTACAACAGCTCCATGGTGCACGTGATCGATAGACTAGACTAAATATGCTTGTCTTCTATAAGAGAATATTCTGGGCATGCTCTGAGACATTACCTTTCATTGTAATCCTGCCTGTAAGAAAAGTGATCTTATAGCTTTATCAGATGTCTAAAAATGTGGCTGGTAAATGGCCCGCATGTACAAGGATTTGAGGTTGACCTACACAAGATGGTCGATGGGAGCCGTGTATTTGAGACCCCTGCACTAGATAATACCTGCGGTTCCCTTTAGATCCTATTAACTTTAATGTGGTCCATAAACAGCTATAAACATATGGCTGCAAGGGTTTCACCAACCAGGGCTGTGGAGTCTGTAAGCCGCAGCTTCGACTCCAACTCCGACTCTTGAATTTTATAAGGACCAACTCCCGACTCAGACTCCTGCTCCTTCATAAATGGCCAGTCATATACCGAGGGAGTTATTTATCACACTGGCTCAGCAGCTTCTCCCTAATGTCCTAAATGATCCTGGGGAGACTTCTGAGTAAATAAAGGAATACTGTATATAAAGCAGATTCTCCTGTGTGTGCAGTGGATGCAGCCAGTCTCCAGCCTCCATGTCCTAAACTACTCACAACTAGACTAGATGGAGCAGGTGATCTTTTCCTGCTGACAATCTTCTATGTTTCTAACTAAATATTCACCATACACACAGAAACACTGCTAACAATGCCAGATACCTGTAATATAGAGGTCACACATAGTGATAGAGAGAGGGGTCACACATAATGATATAGAGGTCACACTGTGATATAGAAGGTCACTGTGGGGGAACACAATAACACACACAAACACACCCCACCCCTGCTGCAGCCATAGCATACACACACATTCACACAGCCTGCTGCATCTATAGTACACACACACACAGCTTGCTGCTGCCATAGCGCACTACACACACTTGGCTTGCTGCGGCAATAGCACACATACACACAGCCTGCTGCAGGCATAGTGCACACACACACACACACACACACACACACACACACACACACACACACACACACACACACACAGCTGCAGCCATAGAACACTGAAGAAAAACACACAATCTTCTCCCAGAGAGAAAACACCAGACTGAGGACAGAGGTTACTGCTACACTACTTATGTCTTCTCCTCCTCTATATTACACAGGATATCTTCATATTACATTGCTGCTCATATACAGTCATCCAGCATCCAGAAAGAGAACAGCACAGATCTCCCCCCACAATAGACTCTTCCAGCTCAGAAACAAATTACCAAATGGTGACCGACAACTTTTCTATGACCACCCTTATGTAATAGGGCCAGTGTCCTATTACAATGTTGCTCATAATATATATTCATGAGCAAAACTTATAAAATTCATATCAAAATTCAATTCTACATCTTTAAAAGATTTTTTTAAAGCTGGAGACGGTACATTTTTTTCCGACTCCAGCCAAAACTAGTTCTGACTACGACTCCACAACCCTGGTGGTCCTTTAGGTTTCCCTGCACATTGCAGTAGTGTTTGGCATTTTCAGTAGAATTTCCTAATAGAATCTGTGTAGATGTGAACTGAGCCTAAGAAGAATACTATCCCTCTCTGTTGTTTTTAATGGGAAAAAAAAACATGTCAGATTCATCTTTTTTTTTTTTTTTTTTTTTCCTTGTAGGTATCCCAGTGTATCATGTGAGATACTGACGGCAGATGTAACGCAGATTAATGAGGCCTTAGGAGAGGATGAGTCTTTACTGAGGCGTCTGTATAGCTTCTTACAAAATGAAGATGATCTGAATCCATTGCTAGCCAGCTTCTTCAGCAAAGTTATGGGAATCCTTATAAACCGCAAGACAGAACAGGTAACATTAAGAGGTTACATAGGCATCGAGTATAAATAAGTGCAGAAAGAAAAAATAAATACGTTTTCAGTAAAAAGCAATATGTTCAGCTGTTTAGTGATGTCTGAGAACTAAAGCTGCTTGGATTACTTTTCAGAAGTGAGGTGTGATGTGTTTGGTTAGGTCATCCTGTGAAGATTGTTACAGTGTAAATCCTGTCTCAGGGTATGTTCACAAGTATCATAAATGCTGTGGATTTTATGCTCTGTTAAATTATTTACTTAAATTGATTTACACAGCATAAAACCTGCAGCATATATAGTATGTGTTGAGGTTATATACCCTGTCATTTTCCATTTCTGGTAGGCATTACCTGCAAACAAGATGCATGCTTTATAGTAAGGTCTGACGACTACTCCCACACGCTTCTATTTACTTGTATAGTTCTGAAGGATATAGGGATCCCTATAGGGATACACAGTGGGTATCTTTTTTATTTTAGTGCTGATAATGCACAGTTATTGCTACATGGAAGATAAATGTTGTTTTGGGTTTTGCAGTCTCCAGGCAGCAAGATCCTTCATGATGAGCTCCTGGAAAGGCAATCCACAAAGCATTTCAGCTGTTGTCATTTTAGAACAGATTCATGTGTTGTTGTAGCTTGATAACCGGGTTGAGTAGAGAGTTGCTTTATGTGGTTGTGTAAAATCTTAAAGGACATGTGCACACGCTTCAATAAGTGCTGCACATTTCACAAGCTTACCTGAGTATATACCTGACACATTTTGCTTTGGCAAATAGTTAGTTGGTGAAACCCTTGCAGCCATATGTTTATAGCTGTTTATCACAGTAGGTTTTATTTTGCAGATTATAGCCTTTCTACGTAAGAAGGATGACTTTGTAAACCTGTTGCTGCGACACATTGGCACATCCGCGATTATGGATCTGTTACTGCGGCTTCTGACGTGCGTGGAACATCCTCAGCTGCGGCAGGATGTATTTAATGTAAGAGTGAACATCAAACATGAACTGTGTTGTTAGTGTCAGGGCTGTGGAGTCGGTAAGCCGCAGCTCCGACTCCAACTCCGACTCCTGTATTTTATGGGTCCGACTCAGACTCCTGCTCCTTCATAAATGGCCAGTCATATACCAGGGGAGTTATTTGTCACACTGGCTCAGCAGATTCTCCCTAATGTCCTACATCTTCTCCTGTGTGTGCAGTGGAAGCAGCCAGTCTCTAGCCTCCATGACCTGAACTACTCACTACTAGACTAGATGGACCAGGTGGTCTTTTCCTGCTGACAGTCTTCTATGTTTCTAACTAAATATTTACCATACACACAAACACTGCTAACAATGCCAGATACCTGTAATATAGATGTCAGTCATAGTGATATAGAGGGGTCACTGTGGATGAGGGGGCACACCATTGCGTGCGCACACACACAGCCTGCTGCAGCCATAGCATACACACACACACACACACACACACACACACACACACACACACACACACACACACACAGCTGCAGCCATAGAACTGCCAAACCAGCTAACTGCCAAATAGTGACAGACAACTTTTCCTCGACAACCCTTATCTAATAAGGCCAGTGTCCTATTAGAATGTTGCTCATAATATACACTCACCGGCCACTTTATTAGGTACACCATGCTAGTAACGGGTTGGACCCCCTTTTGCCTTCAGAACTGCCTCAATTCTTCGTGGCATAGATTCAACAAGGTGCTGGAAGCATTCCTCAGAGATTTTGGTCCATATTGACATGATGGCATCACACAGTTGCCGCAGATTTGTCGGCTGCACATCCATGATGCAAATCTCCCGTTCCACCACATCCCAAAGATGCTGTATTGGATTGAGATCTGGTGACTGTGGAGGCCATTTGAGTACAGTGAACTCATTGTCATGTTCAAGAAACCAGTCTGAGATGATTCCAGCTTTATGACATGGCGCATTATCCTGCTGAAAGTAGCCATCAGATGTTGGGTACATTGTGGTCATAAAGGGATGGACATGGTCAGCAACAATACTCAGGTAGGCTGTGGCGTTGCAACGATGCTCAATTGGTACCAAGGGGCCCAAAGAGTGCCAAGAAAATATTCCCCACACCATGACACCACCACCACCAGCCTGAACCGTTGATACAAGGCAGGATGGATCCATGCTTTCATGTTGTTGACGCCAAATTCTGACCCTACCATCCGAATGTCGCAGCAGAAATCGAGACTCATCAGACCAGGCAACGTTTTTTCCAATCTTCTACTGTCCAATTTCGATGAGCTTGTGCAAATTGTAGCCTCAGTTAACTTTTCTTAGCTGAAAGGAGTGGCACCCGGTGTGGTCTTCTGCTGCTGTAGCCCATCTGCCTCAAAGTTCCACGTACTGTGCGTTCAGAGATGCTCTTCTGCCTACCTTGGTTGTAATGGTTGGCTATTTGAGTCACTGTTGCCTTTCTATCAGCTCGAACCAGTCTGCCCATTCTCCTCTGACCTCTGGCATCAACAAGGCATTTCCGCCCACAGAACTGCCGCTCACTGGATGTTTTTTTCTTTTTCGGACCCTTCTCTGTAACCCCTAGAGATGGTTGTGCGTGAAAATCCCAGTAGATCAGCAGTTTCTGAAATACTCAGACCAGCCCTTCTGGCACCAACAACCATGCCACGTTCAAAGGGACTCAAATCATCTTTCTTCCCCATACTGATGCTCGGTTTGAACTGCAGGAGATTGTCTTGACTATGTCTACATGCCTAAATGCACTGAGTTGCCGCCATGTGATTGGCTGATAAGAAATTAAGTGGTAACGTGCAGTTGGACAGGTGTACCTAATAAAGTGGCCGGTGAGTGTATATTGATGAGCAAAACTTATAAAATTCATATCAAAACTGAATTTTTTTAATTGTTCTAAGATTTTTTTTTTAAAGCTGGAGTCTGAGTGGGTACATTTTTTTCCAACTCCGACTCCAGCCAAAACTAGTTCCAACTCCACGACTCCGACTCCACAGCCCTGGTTAGTGTGGAGGTTTATAAGGCTGAACTGTACAGAGACTTCCACAGGTAGTGCCACCATTTTCAGACTCTCCATGCTGAGTTAACATTCAGTAATCCTTATAATTTACATCTCCGCTTTAAAGTGTACCTGTCACAAAAATGTTTAATTGCAAGCAGTTTTGCATTATACATTTTTTTTTTTTTTTTTTTTTAAACAAGTACCTTTACCCGGGCTTACTTACAATCTTGTAATATACTTTCATTAAATATTTTGGCCATAATTTGTTTTAAACCTTCCTTATACTTTCTTATTAACTGTTATGATGGACGAAATATAAACTTTTTCTTTATTAGAAACCAGAGTTGAGACACTGGAAGTCCCGCCCCCATATGGGAGTGGGGTGTCTTGTAGTGGCGTGGGTGGGACTTAGGGTACCAAAAAGCTAAGCAGCGAGATGGGGGAAATATCTGGGCATCAGATCAGTGGAATGTGGTGACCATTACCAGACAGCATTCAAAGAGGTTGCCCTAATTGTATGTGAACTTTTTTTTTTTTTTTACATAAAACGACAGGTTTACTTTTTCAAAGTTTTCTATGTTTAAATCAAGGTTATTCATATGGCCACCAGGTGTCTACCTTCTTGTCAAACTGCGGTCCATGCTCTTGTGCCGATATACAATTAGCCTAAATTGCCCTCATTTGATATGCAACCTGCATGATGAACTAGTGTCAAAAGACTGGGACTTCCTGTGTTGGTTTTTTTTTTAACAAAGCACAGGGTAAATATCGGCACAAAGGGAGCATGTATAACTCTGATTTAAACATAGAAAACAAATAAAATAAAGCGAGTGTATTGCTCACCAGCCGGCTCCCTTTTAACTCAGTGCCGTTTCCTCTCAGGTGCCAGGAAAAGCTAGATCCATTACTGGGAAACTGAGGTAGAGCGACAGTGAGTTAAAAGGCAGCAGGCTGATGAGCAGATTGCAGAGATAACAAAGCGCTTCCCTTCGTTATTACTGTAAATTTGCTCATCTCTACTTAAAGGGCTACCCTAGTGATTAACTGCTTTTGTATATTATTTCTATAATGTGACATTAATATACTGTGACGTTATGTCCTCCTTTTTTTTTTTTTTATGCACAGTGGCTGAATGAAGAAAAAATTGTTCAAAGACTGATTGAAATGATTCATCCATCAAAGGATGATAATGTAAGTACATTCACTGCTAGGCCTTTGCTTTAGTCAGTATGTATATTAGGCAGTTTGGTGCACTGGGGGCAGGACTACCATCCTCTGTGCATGGATCCAGCCTGCCCCTTCTCTTGAATATTCATCCAGTGAAGAGCTTCTGGAGTGAAGTCACACAGAGCGCTGCTTTAATATTCGTGTTAAAGGGAACCAATCACCACATTTTTGTGTAGTCTAAAAAGTTCAATCAGTCTGTCCTAATAAATATTTTATACATTTGACCTGGCCTGCTAACTCCTGAAAACATGCTTTTATTATTTCCAGTGCCGTATGCTAATTAGAGTCAGAACTAGTCGGGACTGGTGGGCTGGATTCTGCTGGAAACACACCTCTAGGTTTGATTCACAGTTCAGGAGCCTGCAGTGTCACATATGTCTCTAAGCCCTGACGCTCTCACTGGCCCGGACATGTGCAGTAAATCAGCATCCAATCCCTGCTGCCTGTTTCCTGTAATGCATGTTCGGCCCAGTGAAGACGTCAATATGGAATGGCCCCTCTGTGACACTGCAGGTCCTGTACTATAAATCAGAGAGCGGTGGTATTCTAGCCTTGACTAGTTCTGAGGGAAAGGCCGCTTTGATGCCTAGTTAAGGGTAATAGACAAATGGTGCAGGAAAAAAAGTATGTTTTTATAGCTTAGCAGGCCATGTCAAATGCATAAAAAAAGGTTAGGATATATTGTATACAGCGATATAAGAAAGCATTTTTAGGATTTTATGCAACAACGTGGCCTCACTACCAGATGGCCCGCCTCCAGTGCTTCAGCACGGGATGGTGCTCAGTACTAGACCGGTTCTGTTAGCGGGAAGCAGTCCGTGGTTCAAAAAAAGGACAGCGGCATGGCGCCGTTCTATTCATGTGTAAAACTTAAAGCGAATGTAGTGATGGTACAATCGCTCTAACCCTTATTTGTATTTTTTTTTTAATGTTACATGGGTATTATAAAAACTTTTTGTAGTGTGGCGTCTGGACCTTTTAAAAAAAATAGTTATTGAAGGCTAGGGCCACACTGTCTTTTTGCATCTGAAAGACTGAAAGCACTGGTATAGCCAGATATGCCAGTGTGGCCCCTTTAGTGTCTTTGACACCAAAGGGGCCTCCCTTGTATTTCTCTATTTGTGTCCTAATACTCTCAACTGAGTGGGACTTAAAGGAAAACTCCTTCGCGAATTAAAAAAACAAAACAAAATCAATCTTAAACATAATTTTCATACTTACCATCCCTCCTCAGTCTGTCTCCGTTTGAATTTCCCGCTGCTTGCAGGTCCCTGAAACTCCAGTTGCTGTATTCATTTCTTCTTTACTTCCTGGTTTGGGCTTTCCTATGATGCACTTTGTCTACTTTGATCTCTGTGCCCAACCACCCCACCCTTCCCCAACAAACAAACAAACACACACACACACAGTGAAACCTGACAGCTATTAGCTCAGAGCTGCAGGGCTGAGGGAGAGAGGAGGGGGAGACAGGCAGCAGTGACAAAGGAAAGAGCAAATGACTCATTCACTGCCTGAGCTTCGGGAGAGAGAAGTGCTTACCTGCACGAAGGAAAGAGGAGATAACAGGATTCATTTACTCACTGACTGTACTGGCACTGGAAGAGAGGGGGAGGAGAGAGGTCCCTGTAACTGCTGGGGAAAGAGAAGGAGATTCATTCACTGACTCTGTAGAACTGTTAGATGGCTTACATCTTGCTCAGCCAATCAGAGCTAAGCAAGCTGAGTTTGGCCTAACAGGGCTTATACCAGCCTCCCTCTTGATGACATCATTGTCACAAAATGGCTGCTACAGAGCAGCCTGGTGACAACAGTTATCAGATATGAATGAGTTTACTTCACTTCCTGGTTGAGGGGGGGAAAGATAGGTGATTGAGGCATATTATAAAGTTATATAACTTTGTAACGTGTTTCAGTTACTGGGAAAAAGGGTGGTTTGGTGATGTCCCCACTGGGAGGCACCTCTTAGCAACTGTTTTTTGTTTATGAGAGATATCTGGCTATTTCTGTGTTTTGAGAGTCGCAATGGAGGCTCCACTGACCCTGCTTTTGTAGAACGTATAATTTTACTGTACAGAAAAACGTGTTCAACTACATCTTTGTGTACGTTAAAATCATTATTTTTTTTATATATGATTTAAGTCATTGGAAATCTGAGCATGCAGGATGGCATACAACTGCATTTTCCCCTTTTAACAGATACATTAAATAGACAGCAAAACCACTGTGGTCTTAGCCTTACCCTTTAACTTCAGTGAAGATGTGGCTGCTCATGCACAAACTCCATTTAATTTTTTACGCGCTGTTCGTTTTTTTCTACCATACCAATAAGACCTGTATGACTACATGGGGGATAAAGTATAAAAGCAAAACTACGGTTCACTTTTATTTTTTATTTTTTTAACTAGTTACATACATCTGAGCTTTATGAATGTATGCGCCAAACATACATTTAAAACTAAATGTGAACAGAGCCATAAGGTACTGCTTTTGTTGTTAATGTTCTGACTGTAATGGTGTCTCCACACTCTGTGATGAAAACACAAGAGTTCTTGTTTAATGTTATGATTATTATGTTTCAGCAACATTCCAATGCTTCACAGTCACTGTGTGATATTATACGACTGAGCCGTGAGCAGATGATCCAGATTCAGGACAGTCCTGAGCCTGACCAGTTACTTGCTACTCTGGAGAAGTAAGGCATGCAATTTTACATTTAGCTATAACACAATACATACAAACTTGGCCACACCTGTGCTTGTTTCCTCAAGTTTTGGGTCACTTTTCAGGGGTTGTAGGCATCGTATTTCATTAAGTAAGAGGTGTGAAGCATATGTACTGTAGCACTGCTTACTTAGAGGCCAAGAGGACATGTGTTTAAAAATAAAAAAAGAATTGGAAGACATAGTTACTGGTTTATTGAAATTAGAGCTGTGTATCAGAATAAGAAGCTTAGTCCTTTAAAATAATTCCACGCGTAATTTTTAACCTAAAAACATGCTGTTAAGAGGTGGGCATTCATGATGTAACATTGTCTCTCTCCGGATACTTATAAGGGTTTCCCTTTCTTTACACAGACAGGAGACCATTGAGCAACTTCTAGGTAACATGTTTGAAGGAGATCACAATGAGTCTGTTATTGTTAATGGTATCCAAGTACTTCTAACTTTGTTGGAACCTCGTAGGCCAAGGTAAGCTTTGTCATCAACATGTTCATAGTTTTGAATACTTTTGCTGAGATGCTGTTCCACGCAGTACAGTTTTCCTTAAAACGTATCCCTCTGTTCATAGAGGTACTCCGGCACTTCTATAAATAATGCATGGAGTGTGTGCTGACCCACTGCTCCATGGAGCAGGAAGAGTTGGGGTCCTTTTCAGGAACTCACGGGATCCCAAACATTGGACACCCCTCTGTCACACACTTATTTGTTTTTAGAGGCTGGAAATACCCCTTTAAGGCTAACATTTATGCCATTAAAAAGATACGTATAAGAAGTCCACATGCAGTTTTCTGTTTCATTAATTCTTTCATTGGTTTCTCTTGCAGAGCCGAACTAGGAGGATTGAACGCTTTCTACTGTAATTTAGAAGGGCAGCTGGAGATAAATCCTCCTGGTGTAGATTCTTCTTCCAATACCCAAGCCAGCTTAGGTACTTTGTTAGCCATCAAGCAGAGTCTAAAAGACTTTCATCAACTCCTCATCGATCCACCTAAGGTAAAATCAGCAGAGTAGAGCTATTTAAATATTTGTGTAAAATCCCTATTTAACGTTAGTATTCACTGGAAGTGACAAGGTCTTCTATTATTGAACTGTTCTAATTGTCAGATTACTTACCCCTGTTCTACTGCATTTATTCTTCCTTGTGTTGCTTTGATAGAGATTAAATTGTCACTGTCATCATAGAAAACTTTTGACATGTCATAGAGACATGTCAAAAGTTTTCATTGGTCCTGGTCTGAGTGTTTAATGGTCCTCTCCCGACTCATTCTCCTGATCGGTACAGGTTTGAACACTAGACCTGGACTCTGACATGTCAAAAGTTTTCTATGATGACAGTGACCCTTTAAATTTATTCTAAAAAATAAATTATATACGTATGTATGTGTATATTATGTTTAATATGCGTAATTTATTTTTGCCTTTATAAAATCCTTCCATTGCTTTGCTTCGTGTTAACCAACAAAGAGGAGACCTATGGAAAAAGTCAATAAAGGATTAGACAAACATCAAACAACTGCTTTCTAAAACAGCACCACACTACACCAACCCACAGGTTGTGTTTAGTATTGCAACTCTGTCCCATGCGCTTTAATAGTCCTAAGGAGCAATAGCAGTCACAACCAATGCGCAAGTACAGCATAAAAGAAAGTAGCTGTGTTTTTCCACTTCTTTATGATTCGTTGCATTTATGAAGTGGAACTGTTGGCAAAGGTACACACAGCCTTTTATAATAAAATGAATTAGTCAAAAAACAGCCCTTATTCAAATGCTCGTATAGTAATACAGTTGAATAAAAGTCTTAGGGTGACTATTTACAATTGATAAGTGACGGTTATGTATAATAGAGTTACATCAGTAAAAAAAAAAAAAGGAGTGCGGGCAACCTCAGTCACGAGTCTCAAAACAGATATACCTTCTGGGAAGGAAACCAGTCGCTAAGGGATGCCTCCTACTAAGGAGATCTCCAAACCACCCTGATATGTAACCCCACTCACTTGTGAGTATTGGGACACAAAGGGAAATACCAAAGTTGCCCCTTTTAAGTCAGTCTAACTCTTTTGCGAGTATAGAGACCTGACAAAGGAAATGCCAAAGCTAGGCATCCACCCACAGACAGCTGTTTTGGGGTACTGTGTGGAGCAGGATTCTGGCTAACATGTTTTCTTCCCAGGAGGGATATCTGGCTATTTCCTTGTTTCAAGACTCTTGACTGGGGCTCCACAGGCCCCCTTTTTTCCCCATATTTAAATTTTTTAGGGGGCAATATATCAATTCAGATTCTTGAGTACTCCATTGAGGGTTTTTTTTTTTTTTTTTAATTGATGCAAGAAATCATGTATCTTTTCAAACTTGTGCCACATTAACATATATATATTTTTTTTCTTCAGAAAGAAAGCTTGCAGACAACCTGGGGTGTTCTTGATCCACCATTAGGGAATACTAGGCTTCATGTGGTGAAACTGCTTACTAGTGTAGTTAATGCAAACAATGAGGCTTTAAACCAAGAACTGATCGAGCTTGATTCAGTCAACACAATGATGGTAAGATATTCTTATTATAACATTGCTTTGTGCTGTGTGAAATAAGGCTTTGTCTTCTCACCTGGTAAATTTTCTTCTCTTGTTTTTTTAAATACAGAACTTGTACTTTAAGTACATGTACAACAATTTCTTACACTCTCAAGTTGAGGCTTGTATCACCACAATTTTAAACTCCAGTTCAATAGAAGATGCCAACGAGAGCAACGTGCAGGAGAACGTGCTCATCAAATATGTAAGAATGTTAAAATTTTTTACTTGTTTAGGCAAAGGGGGTATTTTATGTATGTTATGCTTTTAACCTGGCATTGTGCAAATATTGTGTGAAACCCTGTGAGCCTTCAGGTACATTTTTATAATTTTTATATTTACAGTATTTTTACTCTGGTCTCAGTTTCTAAGGTTATTTATTCACTATAGGTCTCCAAATGGTTTGCCCAACTACTAAGTTCTCCCAAACCTTTAAAAAGTCTTTCAGTATTTTACCTGCTTTACATATACCCTTTTATGTGCTTCTGTGGCTTCAGTTGCGCCATCAAGACATGCAAAACTGTTGTTGTGGGAGGGCTTGAGTGGAGGCACACACGCCATTACTCCTTGTGTGTGCCTCTCCTTTACTGGCCATCCTCCAGCTGCTGCTCCCTCTATAATCTTCTTCCGTTGGACGAACTATTACATTTATATAATATGTTACATGTAGTTTGTTCAAGCATAGCAGGGTTCTGCATCTGTTCATATTTCTCCACCCTACTTACCTTAAGTAGGCTCAGGTCACCCTAATATGAAAGAGGGGATTGACTGCTATCTATAACACAGTGCTCATGCAGGACTGCCAGTTAAGGCATTAATGGCCAAATGTTTCTATGCCTTGATGTATGAAATGGCAGGGAGCACCGTTGTAAATAGGTAATATCAATCTAAGCACTGCAGCATTATTTTAAACACACGGAGGGACATTTATGAAAATTGGCGTAGTCTTTAAAGGGAACCAATATATAAAGCTCCTGCAGCAGCCGCAGCACGTACCAGCCACAGCTGCTGCAGAAGTTTTAAATTGGAGAAATAGTAGTTTTATTCCCCGGGCGCGTAACCGGCAGTGGCGGGGAAGTAGTCACTGTGCTCTGCCTGTCAGCGCTTGCCTAGCTGACTAGGTACAGGCAGGGAGCCTCCCCGATGACTACTTCCCCGCCTGTGTCTGTCAAATGCCCGGAGAATAAAACTTTTTTTTTTTCTCTCCGGTATAAAGCTCCTGCTGCGGCAGGAGCTTTATACAGCGCTCCTGGGAAACATATCAGCCCAATTGGGGTCTACTATACACATATAATGTTCTGGTCATTTTTGACCGGGCCTGTTAAAGTCTGGATTGTTAACTAATTTAAGTGTTTTATTTGAATTTCTTTTGCATTATTATACTGTGTGTGAACATGGTTGTTCATAAACAAATTAAAAATTAAATCAAAAACTTTTTATTTTACATGGCCTTATTGCATTATTCATGCATATTGCACATTTGCAAAAAAAATTTGGGTCTATTTCACGCCATAACACAAATGCATTGTACACTGACACATCAAGAATGTTCTAAAAAAAACAACCATTGGCCACCCATTAGTTTTGCGTTTACCGGTGTAAGTACCTATGAGTTGATCTAGAGTATCAACTACCCCTATTGTGCCATTGTAATGTAACATCCTGTCTGGCTTTCTGTCGTCTTGGTTACTGATTGCATTATCATGGTGCATTGTGCTCATCAGAATAACACGTTTGTCTTTTTTGGGAACGTAAGAAACTACTGTTGTATAATAAAACGTAGAACTATAAACGTCTCTCTTACTGAGGATACCTTGCAGCAGCTTATGTTTTCTAACAATACCCAGCATGGTCCATATTTTGATGCCATAGTTTGCAGGCTTACTTGGAATATACCTCTGAATGACACCAGTTGTTCATCTAAAGTCACATTTTCACCAGCATTATATAAAATGCATGTATGTGTAACTCTGCATGGACCAAAAGGACCTAGATAAACTGATAAA
This sequence comes from Dendropsophus ebraccatus, assembly GCF_027789765.1. NCBI lineage: Eukaryota > Metazoa > Chordata > Amphibia > Anura > Hylidae > Dendropsophus > Dendropsophus ebraccatus. Next base: position 51,764,286 of record NC_091465.1, read on the forward strand.
TAGTAGTAGATGAACTATATAGACCAAAATGAGATTATAACTGCTTTATTTTTTTCACATTAGTATAAAAGGCTCATTTTTGACCAAACAGTACAAGTGTAAAAAAAGACGTGGAGCAAAAAGTAAACAAAAAAAAAAAATAAATAAAAACTGCTATTAGTGAGAACCCCTCAAATGAGGAAAAGTCAATGAACCACAAGTTTTAGAACCGCATAATGAATATTAACCCTTTAAGGACATGGCCCATTTTCGTTTTTACGTTTTCGGTTTTTCCTCCTTGTGTTTAAAAGGTCATAGCACTTGCATTTTTCCACCTAGAAACCCACATGACCCCTTATTTTTTGCGTCACTAATTGTACTTTGCAATTACAGGCTGAATTTTTGCATAAAGTACACTGCAAAACCAGAAAAAAATTCAAAGTGTGGTGAAATTGAAAAAAAAAAACGCATTTCTTTTATTTGGGGGAAATGTGTTTTTACGCCATTCACCCTGTGGTAAAACTGACTTGTTATGCATGTTCCTCAAGTCGTTACGATTAAAACGATATATAACATGTATAACTTATATTGTATCTGATGGCCTGTAAAAAATTCAAACCGTTGTTAACCAATATACGTGCCTTAAAATCGCTCCATTCCCAGGCTTATAGCACTTTTTATCCTTTGGTCTATGGGGCTGTGCGAGGTGTCATTTTTTGCGCCATGATGTGATCTTTCTATCGGTACCTTGATTGCGCATATACGACTTTTTGATCGCTTTATATTACATTTTTTCTGGATTTGATGCGACCAAAAATGCGCAATTTTGCACTTTGGGATTTTTTTGCGCTGACGCAGTTTACCGTACGAGATCAGGAATGTGATTAATTAATAGTTTGTTTACTTTTATTTAAAACCTGGGAAAAGGGGGGTGATTCAGACTTTTATTAGGGGAGGGGGCTTTTTACTATTAACAACACTTTTTTTTTTTTTTTTTTTTACACATATACTAGAAGCCCCCCTAGGGGACTTCTAGTATATACACTTGGATCTCTCATTGAGATCTCTGCAGCATAGATATGCTGCAGAGATCCATGAGATCGGCACTCGTTTGCTTTCGGCTGCTGCAGCCGAAAACGAACGAGTGCCGAGCCGAGGACGGCGCCATCTTGGACGCGTCCCCGGCCGGCATCAGTAACGGAGATCGCTCCTCCGGGACAAGGTCCCGGAGGAGCGATCTCCCCCACTAGACACCAGGGAAACGTTGCCTCCGGTAATCGGAGGCAGCTGTCAACTTTGACAGCTGCCTCCGATTAGCTAATTAGCGGGCACGGCGATCAGACCGTGCCCGCTAATAGCGGCGGTCCCGGGCTACTCGCGGCACCCGGGATCGCGGCACATCAAAGCGGGGCCGCCGCGCGGCCCCGCTTTGAAGTGCAAGTGAGGACATATGACGTACCGGTACGTCATATGTCCTTAAGAGGTTAAAAAAATATATCAGATTTCAAATTTGGTCATTTCTGACCAAACAGAACAGCAGGGTTAAAGGTGTTGTCTGGGATAGAGTAAGTCACCATGGAAATGCTACCTAAGCGATCTAAGCATCCTGTTATAGAGCAAAAAATGCTGAACAGATTGATATACTTTTAGGGAAAAGATTCAGTATAACATGTAACTTATTGATTGAAATTGTTTGAAGCTAAGGAGCCCAGTCCATTCAGTGACCCTTAGCAAGGATGATGAAGGATTTCAATCAACGTGTTACAAGTTATACTGCATCTTTTCTCACAATATAGATCAATTTACTCAGCTTTTCCTGCTCTATAACATGATGTCTATAGATTAGATAGCATTGTCTTGGTGACTGGTTCCCTTTGCCGTAGTGGGCAAAGCAAGGTCCATAAAGGCATGGATGGATGAAATCCTCTTATAAAATAAAGAAAAAGCAGAACACCCCATTTGCCCATTTTTTCAAATAAAATAACTTGAAGAAAAAAATTATTGGTATTACTGCATGTAAAAAAAAAAAAAAAAAAAAAAAAAAAAAGGAATAAGACATCATTAATCCCTTCAGGACCAGGCTAATTTTCATTTTTGCGTTTTCGTTTTTTCCTCCTTGTGCTTAAAAGGCCATAGCACTTGCATTTTTACACCTACAGACCCACATGAGCCCTTATCTTTTGCGTCACTAATTGTACTTTGCAATGACAGGCTGAATTTTTGCTTAAAATATGCTGCGAAACCAGAAAAAAATTTATATGCGTGGTGAAATTGGAAAAAAAAAAACACAATTCTCGTTTACCGTGCGAGATCAGGAATATGATAAATTAATAATATTTTGGATGATTATCGCTTGCTGCGATACCAAACATGTTTATTTATTCATTTATTTATTTTTATTTATAAAATGGGTAAAGGGGGTGATTCACACTTTTATTAGGGGAGGGGGCTTTTTATTAATAATAACACTTTATTTTTAACTTTTACACTTATACTAGAAGCCATTCTGGGGGACTTCTAGTATAAGTACTCTGATCTCTCATACAGATCTATGCTGCATAGATATGCAGCATAAATCGATGAGATAGGCACTCAATTGCTTCCGGCTGCTGCACCCGGAAGCAACCGAATGCTGAGCCGGGATAAGCGCCATTACGGCGCAGACCCCGGCCGGCACCAGTCACGGAGATCGCTCCTCCGTGGCAACATCACGGAGGAGCGATCTCCCCACTAGACACCAGGGAAGAGCTGCTCTGAAGTCTTCAGAAAGTTGACAGCTGCACCTGAAGACTTAATTAGCGGGCACGGCGATCGGACTGTGCCCGCTAATAGCCGCGGCCCCGAACTACATGCGGGACCGCTGCGTTTCAGAGCGGGGTCGCTGCTCGGCCCTGCTCTGAATGCCCCCACCCGCGCGAGGACGTACAGTTATAGCCTCGTGCGGGAAAGGATTAACATCCACCTTTTCTTAAATGGTCGAGTCGGTCCGAACCCGAACTTTCGGCATTTGATTAGCGGTGGCTGCTGAACTTGGATAAAGCCCTAAGGCTATGTGGAAATCATGGATATAGTCATTGGCTGTATTCATGTTTTCCAGACAACCTTAGAGCTTTATCCAAGTTCAGCAGCCCCAGCTAATCAAATACCGAACGTTCGGGTTCGCAACGACCCGAACCCGGTTCGCTCATCTCTATTTATTAGGCAAATATGCAATTTTCTGCATTTAAAAATACTTTTCCCAGGCCCCCCCCCCCCCCTCTCCTTTCTGTCATCCACTGCCCATTAACAGGAAATCTTGACTGTTTTACATCAGTCTGATCCTGTCTGTGCTATGGAGAGGGGGGGGGGGGGGGTGAAGGGAGATTAGTCGGCAGCAGAGAGCAGAGAACAAAGGATTACACAGCAGGGAGCCACTGATAGCCTATTCAGAGGTCAGAGAGGCCAGTAGAGAGCCTGGTGATGTAGCTGTAAATAACCTTTGTTGTCCTGTTTTGGTGCCTCCTCTCCCTCCACCCTTCCCCTCCTTATAGAGAACAATGAAGACGGGGGAGAGTTTCAAAGTGCATTTTCATGATAAAAAATGCATTTTTTGGCTAATAAACACCAAATACAAAGTTTCTTAAAATCGCCTTTACCAAACTCGACATACAATGCTACAGACAGTCCAGATCTGTGGAACATGTAAAAAAAGCTGATCGATGAAAGTAGCCATTTTACTGGTAAAATCCCAGTATTAGTGAAGTGCATGCACTGGTTGGCTGTCTGGTATATGTGAGGATGCAATGCAGTAGTTCTGAGCTCTTCATAGTTGTCTCCCACATTGAGATTACACGCACCTCCAGGGACGATCCGCAAGCCTTAGAGACGTCTGTGGTCTCAGATGCTGGAAAATGTAAACTTACCCGACCACTGAGTCCATCAGCAGCCTGGCCACTGCTCAGAGCGGAGAGCGATGGATAATAACATAGGCAACGAGCTGTCAACTAAAGAGAAGAGGGACAAAATGCTAAAGTAAGCAATTGCTTCCTTTTGCATTTTCAATGAAATATTAAAACTTTTGGGGGTAATAATATACATTTTAAAAAGTAGAATTGGTCCTGCAAAAAAATGAAGCCCCTAATATTGCTCTGTCTGTGGAAAAAAAAGAAAAAGAAAACTTATGGTTCTAGTGGTAAAAAAAAAATAAAATTGTCCTAGTCCTTAAAGGGTTAAGTTATTCTGTGCAGAACAGGGACTCTGTGAGGTACAGCTAATGGCTGCAGAGCGCAGTGGTGAGTGGTGTCGGAGAGGATTGTTTTGTAATCACCTTTGGTACAGCTCCGTAACATGTGGGTCATGCTGTGATGTTTTTCCAGCCAAGCACCTTGAAAACTTGGGACAAGAGTGAGATTTTTTTTTTTTTCACAAATTCTAAAAATTGGCCTATTTTAAAGTGGTAGTTTTTTTTTTCTTTCAAACCAACTGCTGCCAAAAAGCACTGTCAGACTGGAGAGAATACACTACTTCCTGCAGGACATACAGCAGCTGATAAGTACTGGAATAATTGAAATTGTTTAAAAGAAATAAATTATGAATTTTTGCTATTTTCTGGCACCAGTTGATTTGAAAGAATTTTTTTCTGGTGAACAACACCTTGTTAAAACAAATTTTAACACTTTAGTACACTGTTTAAGTACTGTACATTAGTAAAAAAAAAAATATTTTCTGGCATTTAAAGTATTGTAGGGAAACCAGAGGAAAAAGATACTGGGGTTTGAAAAGAAACCACAAACCAAAATGCCTTACATCATATTTAGGTATCAATCTAGAGTTTAATATCTGGCGATATGTGTCCCCTACCAAGTCCTATTAGCACAGTGGCCTACTGAATTTTAATAGAGCACATGCATTGGATGTTATGTGTATGTATGTATTATCAGTACATGCTCACGTATTTATAAATAATGTGCTTATGTCTATCCATATCAGCTCCTACAGAAGTGCCAGCTTGTGCAGAGGATACTTTCCGCATGGGAAGATAATGAGAAAGAACAGTAAGTGTTTCTATTACCAAAAGAAGTATCAGTTATCTTACTCCATGCTTCCCCTAGTTTCTTAAAGGGGCACTCTGGTCCTTTAAAGCGAACCAATCACTCAGATTTTCCGGGTAATGCTTCTTTCAGTGCCAGAAAGATGTGCTAAAATGCAGCCTTACCATGTGTCCTGTGTCTTCTGTGGAAACTTTAGCTGCCGAAACAAAGTTGTTTTTTATTGTTCCAGAGTGCGAGAAAAACGGGGAGTTGGGAGTAGTCATCTGGGCCTGTGACTAATCACAGCTCTCTGCCTGTCAGCGCACTCTGCAGGGGGCGATTGACAGGAAAAGAGGCTTCCCACTAGTCACAGCACAGATGAGGACTCTCTACCTGTCTCACCCGTTGGCATAAAAGACGTTGTTTCAGCAGCTAAAGCTTCTACAGAAGACACAGAACACATGGCAAGGATGCTTCCGGGCTTTACCTTCACTTTAAAATGTTTTATATGTTGCTTCCCTTATATAGAACATAGTAAAAGGCCTCTTCCTAATGACAGTATAATACTGTGTGAATGGGGCCTTACAATGCTGTTTCGGTGATAAAATGCCCACAAATAAAAACCTGTTCTAGTTATTTTATTTTACTGTTCTGGTTATTTTACTTTACAAATAAGTCAAGTCTGTTTAGTGTTTCTAGCTTTTCATATACTTTAAGGGTAACCTTTAGAGATGAGCGCGAATCATGGCTGTATCCATGTTTTCCAGTACTTCCTAGGGCTGCATCCAACTACTTCAGCCACCAGTATTCAAATGTCGAACAATTGGACTTAAGCATGCTCTAGTCGCACTCATCTCTAGTTACATCACTTTTAAAAGCCTTTGACCATCATAATGACTTCTATTTATTTTTTGGTCTAACTGCTGAGACAAAGGGGGACATTTATTAAGTCCGGCGTTTTTTACGCCGGACTTATAAATGTCCCCGCATCTCCGGCGCTACGGAGATTTATGTAGAGGTGGACTGCCTCTACATAAATCCCTTAAAGGTGGAGTAGGTTTTCGGCGTATCTTTTAGTGTTAAAAATGATAAATTGCGCGGACTCTGAGTCCGCACCCCCTTTCCGCCCCCTCCACACCCCGCCCCTGCCTGGACATCTGCATCATTGGGCTTGGTCTTGAAGGGGTTAAAGACCTTACTGAAAAAATACCATTTGGCATTAGTTCACATTCTGTATATCCAGTTTCTGAATTACTTCTCTAGAACTGATAATAGGCTGATTGCTAAATATTCTTTATACCTGTTAATCTTCCAGGTCAGAAGGTGGAAGGAGGAAAGGCTTTATGGGTCATCTCACCAAAATAGCAAATTCACTGGTGCAAAGTTCAGAAAAAGGTCCCAACATGGCTCTTATTAGCCAGCTTATTAAAGGTGGCTGCATGTTTTTACTTTTATATTTCTATACATGAAAATAATTAAAATTCTCTTAATGTGTTTGGCAATAGAATTTAATGTTGTTGTTTGATACATTCACAGAGCTCCTAGATGAACAGCAAGAGCGGTGGGAAAGCTTTATCTCAGGATCTCTTACAGATACTAACAAGAAGAACACCGTAGACCTTGTAAGCATTGTAATGTACTTTTTATATTGTACTTCAAAGAATTGCTTGTACGCTAGATCTATTAATTGGTGCTGTGGTCCATAAGGTTTCTACTAATGGACATATAGGATGCCCACTGTTGTAGGGGGTGTTGGCTGTCATCTTTCAGTGCTTATGGATTGCCAGGGCCTCTGGCTTGTTAGGCTACCTGCCGGTACAATGGTACCTTAATATACAATATTAATTGGTTACAGGACAACCATTGTATGTTGTTGAGACTAAAATTCTATGCAAAACTGGTGATTATGTCTGCCCCCAAAATGAGAAACAATGAATATTTAAGGAAAATAAGCAGATAACTAATATGGATGAAGCAAGTTATTAGATTCAACAGTCAGAAACAGCTTCTGGAAACTGTAAATTACTTTCTGTATAGAAGACTGGAGCTTTTTCAGCAGGGCTGTGGAGTCATCTCCAACTCCTGAATTTTATCAGACTCTGACTCCTTCATAAAGTGCCAATCAAACTAGTTATTTATCAAACTAGTGTGCAGTAGAACTGGCTCAGCAGCACTACTTGGTAATATCACATATGATCCTAGGGCAACTTCTAAATGAATAAGGCAAAGATATAAAGCAAATTCTCGTGTGTGTGTGTGTGTGTGTGTGTGTGTGTGTGTGTGTGTGTGTGTGTGTGTGTGTGTGTGTGTGTGTGTGTGTGTGTGTGTGTGCAGTGGATGCAGCTAGTCGGAGAGCTGCAACTTCTGTGAGCTAACAGGCAACTCAGCCGAACACTGGTCGCGGTGGTCCTGAACAGTGATTGGCCTGTCAGCTCAAAGAAGCACTGTCACCAGCCTATGATTTTAAGTCTTGACCTAAAGAAACGATCAGCCGACCATTTCATCGGCTGATCGTTGTCTCTGTCACGCAGAGCTGTAATTGACTAATTAATAGGCTGATTCGGCTGATTATCACTCCGTTTAATGGGGCCCTTAGATTATAGCTGAATTATTAAAGTGTTTAACAGTAAATTTTAGGCTCATTTCTTAATTTTCTCATTTTTTTACTTTTTAGCTTAATAAACAGAATTAACTTTTGATCAATATTACATTCAGAATGTGATATACTGCCTGTATTGCGAGGTTTCCCAACTACAAAGAATGGAGAGGCCTGTAATGTTTATCAAAGGTAGACTTCAAGGCAAACAGAATCTATAAAATAAAAATGACAGAAGGTCAGAGGTTTCCTGTAGTTCTTGACCAAGTTTGCACACACTACAGAAGGGATTTTGTCCCACTTCTCCATACAGATCTTCTCTGGATATTTTCAGGTTTGGGGGCTGTTGCTGGCAGCATTGAGTTTCATCACCCTCCAAAGATTGTCTGTTTGGTTCATGTCTGGAGACTGGCTAGGCCACTCCAGGACATTGAAATGATTTTTACAGAACAATGACAGTGTGGTTCAGGTCATTGTCATGCTGGCACTGCCACGACCCATCTTCAATGCTTTTACTGAAGGAAGAAGGTGGTTGGCCAAAATCTTGTGATACATGGCCCCATTCATACTCCTGTCACTGTGCTGCTGTCACCTTTGCAGAAAAGCACCCCCTAAAGTATGATGTTTTCACCCCCAGGTTTCATAGTTAGGACTGTGTTTTTGTGATTGTACTCATCCTCTTTCCACCAGACACGGTGAGTTGAGTTAATATCAAAAAGTTCTATTTTGGTCTGATCTGACCACATGGCCTCTTTCCATGCCTCCTCTGGGTCATCCAGATGGTCAATGGCGAGCTTCAAACTGGCCTGGACATGTGCTGGTGTAAGCAGGTGGACCTTACTTGCCCTGTCGGATTTTAATCCGTGACGGCGTATTGTTTTAATAATGCTGATCTTTGAGACTGTGGTTCCAGCATTCTTCAGGTCATTGACCAGATCCTTACATGTAGTTTTGGGCTGATTCCTGACCTTTCAGAGTCATCCTTATTCCATGAGGTAAGATCTTGCGTGAAGACCCAGACTCAGAGGAAAGTTCTCTCACAGTTAAAGTGTACCTACGATAAAAATTACCTCTCCATTCTTTGTAGGTAGGAATACCTGCAAAATCATCAGTGTGTCAAATACTTATTTTCCACACAGTAGTTACAGTAGGTTATAGGCTGAACTTGACAGGCTCCTCCAACCTACTCAAATATGTGTTATATTGGGATAATATATATTTTTTATTTTTTAAGAATTAATGATAAATAAATGTGCTCTTTCATTTATAGGTAAACACAAGAAATATGCACTCCTCCAGTGACGATGAAGACAGTGACCTAAAGGAATTTAATTTTCCCCAAGAGGCAGTTCTCCAGCAGGTGACAGCAATTCCCTTTATATACAAGTCAGACAGAAATTGCTGCATAAAAAAGCTTAAAGGGATATTTCAGGGAGTAGGTTTTCTGTTTTATAGTGCTTACCTAGGTAGAAAAAGGGAAAAAGAACGTATACTCCTTCATTGCTTCCTCTGCAACTGCCAACTGAGCCCATTCCAGCTGCGCTTCCTGGGTTAGGGGTTGGTAAGTGGTATTGCCATTCAGCCTTTCAGCAGCTAAGGTGTGACTCCACTGAGGTCCCATATTGATTGAAGGGGCTATACCCCAAAGGTAGTGCACACTGGAATGAATGGTGGGAGCGGGGAAAGTGAGAATTTTGTGGGAGGGGTTTGTGTGTTTTTGTGTTTTCATACCTGACTGAGCACACTACTACACTAAAAAACAAAAAGGCATTTTAGTGTTTTAAAGAAGTGAAACATAACAAAGTATATAATTTAGGTTTGATTTAATTGAATAGACCCAAAGAAGTTAAAGCGAATGTGTCATCTTGTAATGCATTTATGTATTTTTTTTAAATATCACCCTGGCACGGTAATCCTGGTGTCACAGTCCCCCTTTCAAAGCGGCAGCCGATTCCTGCGCTTGGCGCCGCTTTCTTCTTGCACATTGGCCCACTCTTTACACTGGAGACGCCCCCTAGTGTTATGATTTCCCCGCCCTTCGGTGACATGCCTCCATTAGAATGAAGCTGTGCAGCAGCATCAAGGGGAAGGTATATCGTTAAACTGGGGTTGCCTGGTCCGAAACTAGTGCATACAGCAGGCCAGTGCAAAAGAAGTACAGGGTAGTTAAAGATAATACATTCGCTTTACATGTCATTTTTGCCAAGGCTGTTGGTGCAAAAAGGTAAACTCCTCAAAAGTTGCAGAATTTTTTTTCAAATTCGAAGATATCAGCGCCCGAAGCCGTGCGTGCACGCGACACTGAGATGAGTCCGATGCACATAGAGAATGACTGCTCCATTCATTCTCTATGGGCGTCAGACTCATCTCAGGGCGCGCGCGCACGGCTTCAGGCGCTGATATCTTCGTCCTGGGACCGGCTCCAGGACTGGGACTCGTCGGAAATGGTAAGTATCCGGGGGGTCAGGCAGGCTCTGTGCCTGCGTCCCCGGTGACAGGTTCCCTTGAAGTAACTCTGCTGCTCCCCACTGTTTGTGTATACCCTTAATTTTATATATTATCCTTTTTAACGTTATTTGTTTCCTTCAGTTTGCATTGAATTTATTTATTGTTACTGTACATCCCATTTCCTTACATATGTTATTTTTATCTGTTTGTTTCTCCAGGCTTTTGTTGACTACCAAATGCAGCAGATGACATCTGCTTTTATAGATCACTTTGGGTTCAACGATGAGGAGTTTGGAGAGCAAGAAGAGAGTGTCAAGTTAGTATTTAAATCCTCAGTTTATCATCATAGTAGACCTGTCTGTGTGTCTGTGAAATAGTTCTAGGCATTTAAATAATAAATCAGATTTGTCTGTTAAATCTGCTGCCCTCTAGTCTATAAACCAATTGCTTATTTCTTTATTTGTGTGCAGTTTTGGATATTAAGGACCTATAATTGCTGTCCCTACATGGGGCTTACCTATGAAGAGCTTATGCATTGTACTCAATTCTAAAAACATATTTGTTAGCATACACACCCCAAAAAATAGCTATGCCCTCAGAATGTATTACCATTTAGGGTGTTAAAACCCAAAATAAATATTTATCCTACAAATTGATCAACACCACAGTAGAGAAACTATTCATCTTTATTGCACAAATGTAATAAAATTATTTATATAAAAACACATACATCACTGGTTACAATACAGAAAAAGAAATAACAGCCAGGGGATTGCAGAGTGTGCTGGTAAAAAAGCCAGAACACAATAGTTACACACCACTATGCAGTGTGATAACATAGAAAAGTATTAGATTACATAATACTCTGGCCTTTTTGGTTGTGTTGATGTTGGTGTAAAGGCTATAGGAGTCACAGAAATGCACGAAGCACTTTAATTACTCTATATGCATTATTGTGTGTAGCCAGCAGATGGAGCCAGAGTACTATGTAATCTAATGCTTTTCTATGTTATTACACTGCATACTGGTGTGTAACTATTGTGGCCTGTTTTTTTTTTTTTTTTTACCAGTACCCTGTGAAATCCCCCGGTTGTTGTTTTTGTCTATACCAGTGATTTATGTGATTTTATATTAATTTATTACATTTGTGCAATAAAGATGAATTGTTTCTCTACTTGATTGTGGTGTTGATTAATTTGTAGGATATATAACGCATTTGTTAGGGATCATACATATTTGCATTCTGTTTAATGTATACATTTGCAATTGTTAGCAACCTGTTTGGATCTGTTTTTCCATTGACTTCCATTATATTAAAAAAAAAAAGAAAAACCTGATCAAAATGGATGCTTTTTTTTTTTTTTTTTATAGCAGCGTACCCAAAAATGTGGTTTACCACGTTTTTGTGTGCGTTAAAAGTAACCATTTAAAAACTGATATATTAAATGGACTGCAAAGATGCAGTGTGAACTTAGCCTTACTTGCAACTTGAAAGTAATTGATCTGTTCTGTTAGGTGGTTGTTGTGCTGAGAGCCTTTTACAATCTCTTCAATTTTCTTATGTTGGTGCTTAATTCAGATGTCCCAGAATTAGTTTACTCTGTCCTTTTTCATTTTGTAGCGCATGTTAAAAATATTGGGTGCAGATTAGGGCTGATCCATGCACAAAAAACACAACAAAATAGCGGTCATGAGTCATTATATGTGGCAGAAAAATACCCTCAGTGTTCCTGCCATGTTTTTCTGGGGGTATTTATCAAAGATATGGCTAGGATACCTTGGGGAAATTTAAGCCTTTAACCCAATGTACACTCTGCCAAATGGAGACGAGGTGTAGCATTCTCATGTGCCTGATTTACCATGATTTACACCTGCTAGCAGGTGTAATTCATGGCAAACATCTACACCATTTCCAGAGCTTGTGTGGATTGATGCACCCACGATGCATCAGCCTCAGGTCTGCTGGTATTACTGAGAGGCATGCACCTTTTGGTAAATCCAGCAGAGTGCATGTGGGCAGGGCTTTGTTAGGCCAATGTAGTTGTACAATGGTCTTGAGAAATCCCCCCATGTGTACACTTTAGTATGCAAGTGTAGGGTTGGTCGTAATATGAAAATCTGACACTCTGTATATGACAACCTTGTATAACTATATCATGCAGCTACCACTGTTAAAGGGCCAAAATCCCACCATAATATTTTGGTTAAAGGGAACCTGTCACCCCCCCCTTCTTGCCGAGGTGAAGGCCGCCCGACTTCCTGCTAGAGCCCCGGATACCTGCCCCATCTCTCCAAGTCCCACTCCTGGAGCCGGTCCCAGGATGGAGATATCCTTGTCGGAAGCCCGGCACTCGCTGCATGGATGAGTCCGATGCCCATAGAGAATGAATGGAGCCGTCATTCTCTATGGGCGTCGGACTTACCTCTGCAGCGCACGCGCCAGGCTTCCGACAAGGATATCTCTGTTCCGGGACCGGCTCCAGGAGTGGGACTTGGCGAGATGGGGTAAGTATCTGGGGCTCTAGCGAGGGGTTTGACGTCCTTCACCGCGGCACGGTGGGTGACAGGTTCCGTTTAAGTAGGTTCCCCCAAGTGTGTCTTTAACTTCTAAATCAACCTGAGCAGCTTGCAGTCAAAACCTGAAATCACTATGTCTATCTTACTCATGAAAAGATTTATCTTGCATAATATATGCCTTTCACTGTGCACTCACTTACATTCTAGATCTTTGTTGTTGACTTGTTGCTTCTGTAGTTTATTTGCTTTGCCACCTTTTTTTTTTTTTTTTTTTTTTTTTTTCCTTCCACCTTAGTTTGATTTGTTTGCTATTTCTTTCTCTTTCTCTAACCTGCAGTGCTCACTTTCGACAGCTGAAGAGGTAAAACATGCTTACACAGTTATGGTAGGGCATTACACGATGACATGTACCCTTCAGCCTCCAACTTAAGGATTTTTATTGCATTTTTTTTTGTTATGGCAAGCATTCATTTGTTGTGTGACGTTTGGCTTCACATAGCACATTTTGTTCTCATCACCACATTGTATTTTGTGTTGTAACTATAAACGCCTTCATGGACCTTCCAACAACATTTCTTACCCATCTTGCAAAGAGAAACCTTCCTGTAATTATATACAATTTTGAAAAGTTACGTTTTTTCCATAGTGTATGTAACAGCAACATTTCCGTATAGATACCAGATAGATTTCAGGCTTGCCTGGTCATTTAACATGTGCACTGTACTGTCCATAGTGCAAAACTTTTGTTTCTTACTTTTGTTGTTGGAAGTCCAAAACAGCTGCTGAGAGGTATTATTCACCACTTTTGCACGACATGAATGATTTTGCATGACAGTAGCTGTGACGCGTTACACACTTATTACGTGGATATGATGGAGATGGTGGTAGCAGTGACACTGCATGGGAGAATAACAAAACGTTCTGTCAGTTCCTTATATATTTCTCTAACCTACATTTTCTTCAAAACACATGGAGAATTAAATTTTGGGCAAGAAGCAAAAACAATTCCAAGAAGTGTTTTTTTTCTTTCTAGTGCTCCCTTTGATAAAACGGCCAACATCACATTTTCTCTGAATGCAGATGAAGAAAGTGTAAGTTAATTTTTTTTTTTTTTTTTTTTTTGTCTTTTTGGGCCCCCCAATTCATTTTTTTTAAAAAGGTGATTAAACTGTGTTTTTTTTTTTTTTTTTAATCTTCTTGTATTGCAGCCAAATTCTAATTTGTTTGAGATTTGCTACAAAGAACGTATTCAGCAGTTTGATGACGATGAAGATGAAGGGTCAGATGGAGAGGATATCTGGCAAGAGAAGGAGATCCGGTTTTCTTCAGGCACAATTCAGAGTACTGGCACAAGGTAGTATAAGTTCACCCGCTGTGGCCAGCTAGACATTTACTTTTTGTTAAAAGTTTTCTTTTGAAAAATTGCTATTTAATAAAGGGTAAATAATAGAGATGAGCGAACCGGGTTCAAATCGATCCGAACCCAAACGTTCGGTATTTGATTAGCGGTGGCTGCTGAACTTGGATAAAGCTTTAAGGTTGTCTGGAAAACATGGATACAGCCAATGACTATATCCATGATCTCCACATAGCCTTAGGGCTTTATCCAAGTTCAGCAGCCCCCGCTAATCAAATGCCAAAAGTTCGGGTTCGGATCGACTCGAGCATGCTCGAGGTTCGCTCATCTCTAGTAAATAAACACAACAAATAAATCCAATGTGTAGGTATGGGGTTTAATTATTGACTCCCAACTAACTTCTATCCAAAGTGATTTTGGCCCCCCAAAAAACATTGGGTAAGTATTGGTTTTATTTGGTGTTTTTGGAAAAGACCAGCATGTTTAGATTAAGATGGAGTATGTACACTCCTTAAAGTTAAAATAACATCACTAAGAAGCACAAGCCATCGGGTTATACAATTTGAGGAAGTAGCAGGTGTCACTAACAATGTCCGTGCAGCCATTAACGATCGATTATCCAGGATATTGGGGCTCGCTTACAGGAAGTCATTGGGCCGTGTAATAGGGACCTTAGTCTATTCATCATAATAAAGATTATGCGAGAACAGCCTTCAGGTTGAAACCACATCGAGGTTATAGTCTAGTTAATAATATAGATTTTATTTATTTTTTTACCAGATTTTCTATTTGCCAGAGTGTTTCTTCTCTGCGGAGTAGGGGAACTCTGGTCTCATTTATTGTGACAAATATTACAGCCTTTGTCCTACTTTTCTCAGTTTTTATACATCACCAACTTCAATATAGCAAGCAACCTTTTAAATGTCATTTATTTTAGGAGTTGTGGAAGTACAGACAGTGAAGATAGTCGAGATTCTGATGAAGAGGAAGAAGATTCTGGTGGTGGCGCTAGGAATACTAATCCTTCAACAACAAATCCAGCACCAGAAACCTCACAAGGTGGGTGACCTTGATTTGTCCTTTTACAGCGTTCTTGTCGCTTTAAAAAAAATAAATCATAGTCTCCATAGATTTAAAGATCTGAGACTGAAATTACAACGACCCAGCTCTAGTGATCGCCCACGCTGACCAGTGAAAACTTTTGACATGTCTACGTGACATGTGAAAAGTTTTTTATTTAGATGACAGGGCAATTTAAGAAGAATCTGTTCCATACACTTCCATACAAGAAACAATTCCATGCAAGTATAATTAGATAGATGGATAATACTTTTTCTCTCCCGTCAGAACCAAGCTGGACAGCAACATTTGATTCCACATCTACAGAAGCCTCAGTCTCCCCATCGGTTACTTCAGAAGATACTGGTTCATCTGTCTGGGCAGAAAATGTACCTAAAAACAGCAGTGAAGAGGGATGGGCTGTGTTTACAGATCTCAGTAAACAGACAAGGTTGTTATGTATTCTCTTTTGTAGGAGAGCTCATTTGCATACTTCCCATGGATAAAATAATTCTTTATACACAAACTGGGTCTCTGCCATTAGGAATGGCCTCTGTGTAGCCAAGAAGCACTCTGATCTATATAGACAAATGGGAAGAACCCAAGTCAGCTGGCTACACATTGGTATCTCCATTTTTTTGGAAAGAGTGCTACTATAAGTGTTTTTTTTTTCTTCGTAGAGGATTGTGTGACAGTGAGTCAAAATATATCCATTGGCTCTCCTAATTTATACCTATGTTCCCACCCCAAAGAGCTGTGTGTAAGCAACAAAAGTGTGGTTTTAGTTATATCCTAGGAAAATTGTGACTGAATTAGTTTACAAAAATAGTTGCCAAAAATCTGTTCAATACTTATTACTTTATCAGTTCTGACTTCCTCAAGTTCTGACTGTGCCCCCTTCTGCTTCAGACACTAAAAACTGTGTCTGAGCATTGCTCTCCATCCGGGCTGCCGAACTCCCTCACCCCTCCCTTCGGGGACACTCGGGTGACCAGCATTCCTTGCTGGCTGTCTTTGCACTCTGAGGGCGGGTTCACACTACGGAATTCTCGCGGACAATGTCCGCGGAATTCCGTCAGCTGTCCGCCCGCACATCTGGGCGCTTTTCCGCCGGCCCCATAGACACCATTCTATGGGACGGCGTATTCCGCTATACGCTGAAAGAAGTGTCATGTCACTACTTTTAGGGGACCGCGGAATACGCCGGCCCATAGAATGGTGTCTATGGAGCCGGCGGAAAAGTGCGTGCCCGTGCGGGCGGACAGCTGACTGAATTCCGCGGACAATTGTCCGCGAGAATTCCGTAGTGTGAACCCGCCCTGAAGCCTGTCAAGTTATTCTCAGTGAGGTGGCCAACAACCTGACCCTGGAGAGGGCTGGCCAGCATCACAATGCAGAGACCATCGGCTAGGGACGCTGGTCACGTGAGCATCCCCAAAGGGGAAGAGGGAGTTTTGCAACAGGACAGAGGAATGCTCAGACAGTTTTTAGCATCTGGACCAGAAGGGAGCACAGTCTCCTCTGTAGAGGAGATAAGGTAATAACAAGTATGGAACTTGTTAGTCTTTAGGAGGGGGGATTAATGAACATCTATTTTACTTAACCAGATAACCCCTTTGATGGGTATATGTTTGCCTAGTACTGTGTATAATTCCAGCAACCCTGGTTGATCATCTTCGAGTCAATATTATTTGCTTATTAGTTATGTAGAATTGGATTTTGCCTTTGACGTGAAAAGTTTCATAATTGTGAATTTTGAAAGTATTGTTTCTACATTTTTTTAATGTAATCTCTCAATTTTTCAAAGTTCCCAGTCAACAACCCCCCCAGAAGCACCTGTAAAAGCAGAAAATTGCTCAGCTCAGGAAGTAAACAATTGTGAAGCATCAGATACATCTATAAAAGAAGGTATGTATATACCACCATGATGCATTGTATGGAAGGAAGAGAGAGGGGTGGGCTTGTGTAAATAGGCTTGTGTAAATATTGGCCCAGATTTATAAATCTGTCTGAGACAAACCATCACCAACTAGAGATCCAGCAGGATCAGGAATAAATGCAGGATGTACTATCACAAATTATAGATTTTACTTATATTCACAAAAAATATTAAAACCATAGATTTAGAAAGCAGAAGCAGTACAATAGAAACCTAGAAGATTGTCGGCAGAAAAAGGCCACTGGGTCCATCTAGTCTGCCCTTTTAGTATACATACACAATTGTGTATAGCACATCATGGGCTACACAATATATATACTGTATACCCTATGAAAAACACAATGCATATAAATTAGCAAAAATGACCAGCAAAAATATGTACAAAATTATAATGGATGGGGAAAGTAAAGTAACACACAGACACCTGTGTCCAAAGGAGTACGATCCCCAAAGCCCTTGCAAACAAATACTGCCACCCGCCCAATGTGCAATCGAGTATCGGCAAAATGCCTATACATGTCCGTCTCACCTCCTAATTGCACCGTGGGCTTTAAAATACATTCAGTGGGCGGATTGCAGTATTTGTTGTAAGGGCTCTGGGAAAGGATAGCGAATTTACAGTAATAAGGAAGCAAAGCGATTCATCATCTCTGAAATCCGCTCATCAGCCTGCTGCCTTTTAACTTGCCTCCACTCTGTGTCGCTCCTCCCTGGGTACCTGGGAAAAGCTGGATCCAGTCTTGGGAAACTTTTCTCAGTTTGTTGATAGTACATGTCCTGCATTTTTTTCTGATCCTGCAGATCTCTAGTTGGTGATGTATATCATTGTGCATAGGTACAATTAGTGTGAAAAATGGGACTAGATGGCTATATTCTGTAATAAATCTCTTGTGTTAAGATTTATGTGAACGGCTTACAATCGTTTTTGAGGCGTAGCGGATTTGTAGTCATCGCAGTCAAGCCCCCTTCAAACGCCCATGTCAGTTTTTACTGTAAGGAAATCCTCATCGGGAGGCTTCAGGATTTCCAGACACTAATCATTGTTTACATTCAGGAAACCATCTGAAATCTGCTTCAGGATTTCCTGATGAGGGAAAAAAAAATGTATTGTTGCATCTGCAATTCCAGACATTTCCATAGACTTCTGTAGGGGCATCTGTGACCGAACTCCAGAAGAAAATAGGACGGGTTCTATTATTTCTTGACCTATTTTCTGGAACGTATACCCTTTTAGAAAAAATCCTGTTGGTAGTCCGTGTACAATACGATTCATACGATACGAACCGGAAAGGTGAGTGGATGTAGTTTCCCTCAGCCACCTCCTGCCCGGTCCCAGGAAAGTTCCCTCCCCCCCCCCCCCCCGCTGGAGTACCCCTTTAAGCTTAGTGACCAGAATGAAAGGTTTTAGGAATATTTTATAATCTAGATTTTTAAATGGAAAATTAGAAAAACATCTGCAAAAATTATTTAAAAAATGTTAAGCTAAAAACCTGAGTTAAACAATAGGTAACTTTCTGTTGATACATTCCCTTTAAATGTACAGTTATAAATTGTTGTTTTCTTGAATATCATTGTGCCTCTTTTACATCTCAATCTGATCATCTAGAAACCATGAACACCTCAGCCACATCGGGTTACCCCCAGGAAAGTATAGCAGCCCCACAGTGTTCTGCTGTAGAAACGGGTACATCGACACCATCTTCCAGTGAATCTGGAGATGAAACCACATGCAGGTTGACTTTGAATGGGGAAACTGCTGAGCCTGTGACACAAGATGAAGCTGTGACAGAAGATACAAACAGGTAGAGTAATCAGTTTACTCCAACACACTGACTTTTTACCCCTGTGGGTTTTTGGTGCAGTGAAGACCTTGGGCAACACCAGTTATTATACTAAACGTACTGTGATTATAATCAGTTCAAATGTGTGCCTTATGAACAAGATGCAGTAGTACAGTCCCAGGACAGGGTAACCTGGTTTTAAGTCCTAGGCTATGTTCACACACAGTATTTCCACCAGGCTTTTGCTCAGTTTATTTTTTTAACCAAAACCAGGAGTGGTTTGAAAATACAGAAACTGGGCAAATCTTTCCATTATAATTTTGCCCTTTCAGTTCCACTTCTGATTTTGCCTAAGGGTACAAACCCACACACCGTATACACAGCAGATACGCAAGAAAAACGCAGCAAATACGCAGCAGATTTGTTGGTACAGATTTGATGCTGTGTTCAGTTATTTAGTTCTAATCTGCTGCGTATTTGCTGCGTGTTTGCTGCGTATTTGATGCGTATTTGCTGCGTATCGCAGCAGTAAATACGCTGCGTATACGGTGTGTGGGTTTATACCATAAAAGTGCAAAATATTGTTGTATGTGCATTCCATGCATTAGAATAAGAGGGACAGTAGTTGGAGGTTAGAGCATATTTGAAGCAGTTCTCCCTTCTTAGACTAAAGGGCCAAGCGGTGAGTAAAAATACTGTGTGGTAACATTAAAAGCCTACCAAAACAATACATCACTTGTGTAAATCTACATATCTTGTGTAAGCTACATATGTGAACTTTATTTGAAAATACAAACTACTTGTATGAATGAACCAGCTAAATGTACCTAGGGTCACAGCGTCTATTTTGTATATGTATACGTATGCTTATGTATATTTTGCACTTTATACCTACTGCAATCTGGAATTTTTAATGTTTATAGTATTAAGTGTTATGTATTTGGGTATATAGTTTGTAAGTGCTTGTCACTTGTCGCAGCATTTTGTATTCTGATGTTTAGACTTACTGATTAATTATAATACCTTGTGATTGCTGTTTCCTTGCTTCTAAAGCAAAAATTAATATACTTTACCTTTACTGTTGTGCTCTGGTACAGTGCTTTTATATAAGAAATATAATATGCTGATGCAAACATTCAGTGCACTGGGGGTGGTACTTTACCGTTTAGTGCTCCTTAATGGCTGCCCCCTAATGATGTCCGAGCTGTGTCTTTGAAGAGGGGTGGTAGTATTCATTAGGGGCACCACCAGAGGAGCTGGCAGGAGAAGCTTTAGGTAAAGTAATGCCCCTAGTGCACCAAAAGCCTAATTAACATATTACTTAAGTATGACCTAATAAAGACAGCATATATTCCTCTTTTTAGCCTCCTCTGTTAGCATCTGTCAGCAGGCTAGGATGCTTTAACCATTTAGCATCTAGGTGTTAACAGTTGCAGTTGTGTTCATGCACACTGATACTGCACAATCGAGACTGACAGTATGGGAGGGGTAGCGCCTGGTATTTATTTATTTTTTTTGTATATTTATCATAGGAATAACAGAGCAGCAGCACACTAGACAATTATGAGAAAATGCTCTAGAATTACTTAAGATGTATCGGAGGTGCTTACAGGTCCTTTTTATTTGCCCACAAAAAAAGGTGCAATGTGTATAACTCAAATTACCAATAATGGGGATTACGGGACCTTGGCTGTTTTTATCGCCGTTTATCGTTTCGGCCATCTTTTTGGACGACTGTTATTTTGAGGCCCCACTTGTCTGAACCTCATATTAGAACTGAAAATGTAAATGACAGTGACTGCAGGGCTCCAGGTGGTGAAGGTGCTGTCCTACCCAGGTGTGCCTGCATTTTGCCTAGGACAGTTCAGATCTTTACGTGATGAGAATGGGGCCGATGTATACATATTTTACTATTGATGGACATGTTCAGACACTTTTTTTTCTGTTCTATACGTCACCTATTGGTTCTTTGCACCAGTATTTTGGGCCAAATATGGTGCTTTTTATGGCTCTACTATTCACATAAGTCTAAAACTCATAAATTTTCACCATAGCATGTATACCACATGCATAAGAGAATCAGAATTCTGGTAGCTTTTGCTAAGTAAATTTCTCCCAGTGTGTAAGAAAATGCCCTGGATTTCCCAACTTGTTTACTCATCATGTTTCTTCCTCCTTTATGGGATGTAGGGTGGAAGACAGAGCCCCATCTACCTCACAGATGGATAGCATTGCAGAGTCTAAACAACAGAATTTGGAATTAACAAATGACACTTTAGATAAGAACTCTAATGAAAACCAGTCAGAGATCCGGTAAGAATCCAAATGCTTCCCTTTAACTGGGGTGGGGATAAATGCATTCAGGCCTAAATGAGAATATTTAAATGTCTAAGTTTTGTTAGTTTTACTGTGATGTGTACCACTGGGGGGAGAGCAGTGGTCTTAAATGATGCTAACACTGAAATAGACATGGAGTGATGATTCTCACTAGTGAGCTGTTAGGGGAGTTGCTCAGGAGAGGTTAGCCTCCCTCCACAGGAGCTCTGTAGTAATCTCCATTAAAAAACTCACTTACAACTGGGTAGCCTCTGGTTAGAAAAACCTGCTTACAGAACACACTAAACATGTAGAGCCCATGTAAGGAAGTGCTTTCTCTGGTAATGAAACCCACCGAAGTTTTTTGTTTTTATTTGCAAGTCATTCATGCTCCTAATGATCAGATTTCTTGTTTTTACTTTGCAGTTTCTTAAAGGAAATTGAACAGCATAATTGAGGCCATAGGTAGTGCTCAATAGCTTTCATACCATGTAATTGTTGTGGAAAACAGCGATCTAAATACTGTCGTTTACAGTATGCCTGTAATCGCGCTTTATAGACGTAATTGACAAAAAGACTCCAACATCTGGCAGTGACAGAAGGACCTTTGCCTCTCTATGACATCTGCTGAATGTGATTGGTAATTGCAAGCATAGAGCCGTGGATAGTTGCAACTTGGGGGGGGATTGCGGGCGCGTGATCGCAAAACGATTTTTCCGTACGATATATCGTACCATGTAAACGCTGATCGTTATAAAAAAAAAAAAATGAATTACTTCGAAATCGTAAATCGTGCGATCGGGCCAATTATCGCTCTGTGTAAACTTAGCATAAGACAGCTCACTTACAGCAACAACTAGGACACCCTTTTATGCAACCACCTTTCTTTTGTGGCCTCAATCATGCCTACAGTTCCTTTGTGATAAAAATTAAGGTAATGCACTTGCTTAGCTGCTCATTTATTTCTTATTTTTTTTAGGTAAACATTGTCCCCTAATCTGGCAACAGAAATAGATGACTGTACATCCAAAGATCTGCATTAACTATACATATGGATTGTAAACCAGGACAAAGACCAAGCCTCTGTCTTCATACAAGGAAGGATGTGACACAAATCCAGAATCCGTTGTTAATCCATTGTATACAAGAAGATTGTGAAAGCAAGAGACAAACAATATTTTTTTTGCACTGAAAGATAATAGTATATATGTGTGTTTTTGTATGTATGTGCATATATATATATGTAGAATATTATATGTACACACATCCGTCTCACACATGCTTTTATATATTTATATATGAAAGTGGCAACGGTAAATAAAAAGAAAAACAGGAATTAATTAAATTTAAATTATATATAAACTTTATTTTACTCTTTTTGGATGGCAAACGATGCCTGAGACTTAAGCACAATAAGTCGAAACCAAATTCTTTTTTTTCCCGATTTACCCTCTTGATCCATCAAAACTCAACAAAATTGTCTATGCAGATGTACACACTGCAATAACTGGCATGTGGACGCAGGGCCTCGGCTGGATTATTGCCTCTGTCAGGCTTAGTTGTGTAATTCCATCTGTTGTCAAATGCCTCTGATTAAAATGTAATTTTTTTTTTTTATTGTCCATCCCCTTATATTCTCATTCATGGGCATCACATTCTCTGATTTTGTTTTCTATAATAGCTCTTTGTAATGTGGTTACCAAAAAAAATCCTTCTAAAATGAAAAAAAAAAAATCTCCTAAATTGTTAGACTCTCAGTAATAATATTAGCAGTGCCTTATTGTCATCCCATAAACATATAACCCATTAAAATGTACTAGGAATGACATAACCCAGTCTATGTGTATATTGTGCATCCTGAAGAGGTATTTAGTGTTCATCTAATTCTTTGCAGCTGACTCTGGTCTGCAGACATTTGCACAGATCTCGCTGTCTGCTTCCGAGCTTTTTGTACCTTAGATATTGCTTGAAGAAGTGGTGACCTGTGACCTGTGTTCTGCCAGAAGGCCCCAACTAACCTGCCCTCAACTCCTCCATACGCTGGCATTATACATTGCCAGCAGATATGTTCAGTGTGCTCAAGAAATCGCATTGATTTTGTTGGGAAGTGTAGACTCTAGGACCTGTACGAGAAGATTACTAGTGACCTTAATCTAGCACTAGTTGTACAGCAGATGTCCATAGTGCCTACTAGTTGTAGATGCCCTTGTTTAAAGAGCACCTGCCTATGACAGGTGTAGCCTTTTAGCTGAGAGGGTATAAATCTGTAGTAGTACCCAAATAGGAAAGTGACAGGAAATGGTGATATTTACCAACTAAACCTGTAGTTTAATGTTTCTTTAACTGCTACCCTAGTGTTGAGGTTTCCAAGATTTGGGGTATGAGGATGCTGCATTGTGTGGAATAAATCTAAAGTTCACAGGAAATCAGCTGCCCTTAGAGACACAAAAAACAGCTATTCATTGGGTATATGGGACATACTGCAGTGAACCCCTCACTGTAACCTGTTTGATCAGTTTTGGGAAGCCTGTCCATTTTTTAGGTCATATGTGTAATTCATCTGGTATGGATTTTTTGGAGGATTGCATTTGCTATGTATTTCCCATTAAGTAATCAGTCTGGAACATCTTCTTACAATTCTACATTGTGGTAATCCTGTTTTCCATCTGGAAATTAAAAGGGAGTTTTCAGGCAAAAACGCCATTTTCTTCAGGGCTCTGGATTTTATAAAAATACCAAACATTCTGTCCCTTTTTGTACCAATGCTCCCGGTCCTCTGCTGATCTCTGCTTTTTCTAGGTTCCTTGCTGTCCCGACATTTAGCCAGTCTGTGGCCACAGCATTGTCCCATCTCAATTCAGCACCTGAAAGAAGGTGACTGTAGTTTATTTTTAAACCGACCCCAGCCTTAAAGTAAATGTATTTTGCCCAGACAACCTTTTTAATAGATTGACAACTGGGTGTGGGGACATTCACATGCAATAAGCATGGCTTTTAATTGATTAATCCCTCTTTGCTTTGAAAGGTAAACTGCAGCTCACCTGAAAAACTGCATTGCTATTAGATCACACGTGTCAAACTCGGACCCTCCAGCTGTTACACAACTACAATTCCCATCATGCCTGGACAGCCAAAGCTAAAGCTTTTGCTGCCCAGGCATGATGGGATTTGTAGTTTTGCAACAGCTGGAGGGCCTGAGTTTGACACCCCTGTATTAGATAATGACTTTGGTTTTGTGGGTAATGTGGCAAATAGCCGATTGAAATGCCAAACCCACATTGTCTGGCCATGGATTTGGCTGTATGTGACCTTATCAGTGTGAATTAACATATCTTGTCGTGGATGTATTACTTTTCTGTCAGGAACAGCACAATGCAGAGAGAAAAGATGGTCCAGAATTATTTCATGGGGAATATAAAAATTCTCTAAACCAGACATGACTGGAGCCAATTCCAGTGACTGAAAATTAGATCTCTGTTAAAACAAAAAAAAAAATAACCTGATGGCTAGTGGACAGTTTAGGCATTTCTGGCATCCATGAAGGTTGTATCTGATCTATAATTTTATGCTCTGATTATAAAGCAATAATTTGCATGTCTGTTTTTAGTTGGGTTTACGTGTTCTGTTTCCTATATATTAACACAGTGTATACTTCGACAGACGCACTTCACTTATATTGTTGACTTGCAGATAGGAACTTCAAGCACTTATATGCTGTGTAATAGTAATAACATTAGTTTTCATGCCCTTGCCTACATGCATTATATGTGGGCTAAATTCTATCCCAGTACTATATACCAGCCTGTACATCTGTTCTGAAGCCAGTAGTCCCTATTATAAATGGAGCTGTGGAGGATTTGTGGTCCTTTACTATATGACTGACTAGTCTGCTAACAGCCCATTACACGATATAAAATGTGAATGAGTAGATTTTGGTTCCCAAATTCAAGAATCTTCAAGGCCCTAGTGGGCAATTTACAGAGGTTAGACTGGTTTAGGTCTAACTTTTACAGTATGACCTCAGTATATTAAAGGCGTTTTCTTTGACTACTGACTTTGTGATGTCGGCCTCCCATTGATTTCAGTAGAAGTGACAGCAGATCTGTAGTCTCCTCCCTACTGAACAAATAGACCAAGACATTTTCACTTGCCTGGCCCCTTATAGATGTGACTCTTACAACAAATCAGTAGTCAGGAAACTTCTTTGATTTTTAGTCTGTACAGTATAAGCTATTATTATGAATTTGTGGACCACTGTGACTGTAAGATCACAAGTATTCTTATTAGGTTGTTGGGTGGGATATTTTGCTTTCTTCTATTGCTTTATATATGTTCAGTTAATTACATAAAAGCCAATACCTATTATTTCCTTCCATCCCCTATTGTGTATGGACAAAAGATTGTTAAAGCTCCCCCACCAAAAGTTTTTTTTTTTTTTTTGCAAAAATGAGATCATTACTGTTGTAGCAATACACACCCTTAAATTCCTTTGCATTTTCTTGCCCTTTCTCTGCTCTGTGCAGTGGCAAACCTTAGTAATCCGAGACAGATTGGTTGCTAGTAATGTACATTCAAAACTGTTTGGTGGTTTATATCAATAGCAACCATATTGTTGGACATGACTGCGCTGACAGCCAAGAAGGGGAGAAGCAGCTTGACGGCAGTCAGACTGTACCGTTCCTCAACTCAGGCTGTGCAAATGTTAATATTTAAGCAAGCACTTAAAGGGGTTATTTAAACCATTTACCTTTTGAAGGTTATAAATATTAATTATAAGCACTGAGCAGCTTGCAATGTATTAGAACTCATGCGAGCTGCTTAAGAAAATGACAAAATTGCAAAACCTTTTATTTTTAATCATTAAATAGATGACATGCAATAAAAGTTTAAAGGTTGTTCAAATAGTGTATACATAGTATCCTAAACTGTATGAAATACAACGTGAACCCCAAGTTTTATGTTGGATATAGATAATTTTGCAGTGAATGAAATGCCATACACCCCTTAAATCTGGAGAACTCCTTTTAAACAAACCCTTAGAGTTGTAAAACTGTGTTGTGATCCGGAACATAAGGCAATTTATCTTTGTCTCATATCATTGACCTAATGCCAGTGAGGGATTAGGCAAGGGTGCTGTAGCAAATTTCAATACTTTAGATGTTTTTTTTTTTTCAGCTGTGTATTTGTCATAACAATCAACATTTTAATTTGAATGTGCCTTTCACTGGCCCTATGTGGTTGGTGCATGTCGACTGTCCTAAAGAAACACAGTAATGGTACAAGAGGGAATAGGTGTAGAGTATGTGCTGTATCCACCTTGCGAACTGATGCCTTCCCCGGCATTTCTGTGAAGTCATTATGCCACTTAGCAGCAGGACCGAATTGTTCATTTTTTTAATGAAAAACAAAATGTTAAAAAAATGATTTCAAATATATCAGATAATTTATATATTTTCTTTTGCAACTTTTGAGAATATTTTAAATATGTGTCCTTTATTTTTTCTTTGCTGGAAAGAAAAATAAATTATACATATACTTGCTTACAGTGTATCTTATGTTTTGTGTGTTTGTGTTTAAATGAGAGTTTTGTGTTTATAAAGCAGAATATCCAGAAGACAATGCAAAATTCACATAAACCAAATTATATTAGGACACAAAGGGGTTTTCTCATCTTACATAGTTTTCCCCAGGATAGGGGATAAGTAATCGCTGGGGGTCCAACCACTGGGGCAGTACAATTCTGTAGTCTGCTGTTTCCACTGCTCCAATAAAGAATTACTAGAAGCAGCAGCACACATGTGCAGCCCTCCTCGTCATCAGGTTTCCATTCTCAAGGATGTGGGGGGACTTGTGAATAAAGGATAACTTTCTAAGGTGGCAAAACCCCCTTTAAATAAAACCGGTCAGCAGGAAAGGGTATGTGCACACTACGGGATCCCCACAGAACACCTGTTGCGGATTCCGCAGCTTGCACCCTCTCGCGGACGTTTGTATGGTTTGCCAAATTCCGCCATCTGCCTGAAGAATGAGCGGGTTCATTCTTTAAGCGGATGGCGGAATCTGGCAAACCATAGAATGGAGTCTATGGGAGCAGGCACCATAGTCCGCGAGCAGATGCGAGCTGCGGAATCCGTGACAGGTGTTCCGTCAGGATTCCATATTGTGCACATACCTTAAGCTAGTACTAAAATAAGCCAACGGCCAGATAGGGGTTAGCTTCAGGTTTAATGACATTACTCATATCCCCTGTATTTAATTAAAAAGGTGACAGGTAGACCTGAATATGGGTTGAAATATTTTCATCAAACCCAAACCCCTTTCTGGCCATGGGTTTATCTTTTTTTCCAGTTTGTGCATCCAGATAGGACATCAAAGGATATTCTGAAGTAGAACTTGATGATGTGGGCTTATTTTTAGTACTAGATTCCTGCAGGTGTGACAGGTGCACTTTAATAAGGTCCATAAAGAATTAAACTATTGAGTGGAGTTTTGGGACTCGATACCACTTTATTTGTCAGAGAAGGCAAGGAATGCTAATGAACTTATTGTAAAGTGCTATGTGAATAAAGTCTAATAATCTGCATGTTCTTAGTAAACATTTCTTTGGCCAGATGCACCATATGGATAAAACTAAATTATAGTGAACAGTACTTGCCCAATGCAGTTCTGTTTAGTTTTTCTTTGCTTTTAAAGGTATTTTCCACTTCTAAGGTATTTTTACTAAATATTTGGTAATAAGTTACCTCCTGTCAGTGTTCATTGTGGCCTTTTACAAGGGGCCAATAATTATCAACCAGGAGCATTTCTAGAAACGCTCCTGCGGCTGATAATCGGCCTGTGTGAACGTGACAATGATCAGCCTAGTAAAGGGAAAACATCCGATCCTCAGCTGGTCAGGTCTTTAGAACTAGAAACCCAATTTATCACTGTAAACATGGGATGTGAGGCCCATAAAGATGAAGGGAAACTGACAGCACAGATATGTAAATATCTGTGCTGTCAGTTTCCAGATAGCAAGCAGCAGTATATACTTAGCATGTGCACTGCTTGTGATCTGGCATCCTCTTCACAGCTCTCCTGTCCAGCTGCTGTCTTCAGGCCCCACCTCCTCCAGAATAATTGACAGCTGGATGCGGCAGGACCTTAGGCAATGGCTGGATGGGAAAGCCTGAGAAGAGGACGCCAGATCACAGGCTACAGCGCACTAGGTAAGAATGCAACTGCTGTGGGTTTGGCAAACTGATAGCAAGGATATATGTATATCTGTGCTGTTTGTTTCACTGGCTGTATGAACGATACATGCATCGTTCGCGCAGCCTGGCAACCTGGTTTCTTGTGCCATGTAAACGCACTGCAAACGAGCATGGGGCTCATTAACGGCAGCCTGTCACCACATGTAAAAGGACCCTTAGGACGGGTTCACACTACGGAATTCTAGCAGATAAACCCCGTGGAATTCCGCCGGCTGTATGCACTCACGGACGCGTGCCTTTCCGCCGGCTCCATAGACTCCATTCTGTGGACCGGCTGATTCCACTGAAAGAATTGACATGTCTGTTCTTTCAGCGGAATGCGGAATCAGCTGGCCCATAGAATGGTGTCTATGGAGCCGGTGGAAAGGCACACGTACAGCCGGCGGAATTCCGCAGTTTATCCGCGAGAATTCCTGAATGTGAACCCACCCTTAGACTCTATTCCCTCATGCATTTCATTAAGAATCCCTTTCCTCCCCTGGCCACCCTATTAAGCATTTGACTGTAATATCAATCAGCCTTCTCCATGAGGAACACACTGCGAGCATAAAAGTAACAGGTATGGAGGAGGCCGAGTGACATTGTATAGTAACATTCTCCTCTATAGGACACCATGGTTTGGAAGGGATCTTATCAATATCACATATTTTACAAAAATACCTTGGTAGGGACCAACCCCTTTATTAAAAACTTCTAAAATATGGTTGAAAGTGACTGCCGGTTTGCTTTCTCTTAAATGTAATTGATGATTGGTCTAGCGCTTAACCCCTTAACGACATCGGGCGTAAATTTACGCCCCCGTGCCCTGGTACTTAGCGCAAATGGATGTAAATTTACGCCCGATGTTTCCCCGATCGCTGTGTGTTCACACACAGCGATCGGGGAAGATGGCCTGCTATAATGTATAGCAGGCCATCTCTGCTCGTCGGCACGGGGGGGTGATTAACAGCTAGGTAGCTGAGGGGTGCAGAACAGGTGTGTGTATAGTGTAGTGCACTATACTCACCTGATCCTGGCCTCCGGAAAGAAAATTCGTGGTCCCGCGCGTCCTCTTCTCCTCGTCGCCGCCACCTCCGGGTTCATTCGGTCTTCGTCGGGAATCTTCGGGCTTTTCCGTCGCCCCCATCTTCGGCCATCTCCGCCAGCTCCATTCTACTGCCCCCTAGTGGCTGATCAGTGTATATTATACACTGATCATTTGCATTGGGGGTAAAAAGATTTTTTTTTTTTCCCAAATTTTTTATTTTTTCTTTTTATTCGCCCTAACGCCGCTGAGTGCTGATCAGCATCGCACGTAAGTGCGCCGCTGATCAGCAACTCCTCCTTTTTGGCGTAGGGGCGTTTTTCCCCCCTATATCCTACCGCCACTGTCTGCTGATAAGTGCCGCACATAAGTGCGGCATTTATCAGCAGCTTCTTTTATGGCGTAGATATATTTTTTCTTACTGTCAAAAAAACGTAAAAAACCACTACATTACACCACACTACACAAAATAAAGTTTTACACTACACCAGTACACATTTACATACCCCATATACTAGTCCCGGTATAAAGAAGACCCCCAGGGTGTTTTCGGTGTCGGACGCATACGTTATTGCCTCCGACACTGAAACAGCCAGTGAGGATGAATGGGGGGGGGGGGATCCTTCTTTCCTCCATTCATCCTCATCCTCATCATCCAGTGACGTGTCTGGGGGTAGCGTACGCTGCCCCCCAGACATGTCTTTTCCGCCAGTACCGTCCCAATAAGAGTTAAAGGTATGGTGTGAAGTTCTCCAAACTCTGTGAGAGTACCTCAGGGTACACTTACAGATTTAGGGTACGTGCACACTGCGGAATGGAGAAGGATAACCCTTTGTGCATTCCGCAGCTGGCACCCACCGGCGGACTGATGTGGGCGCGCGTCTCCACCCGTGTCATAGACTCCATTCTATGCACGGGCGGATTCCATCCGTGCATTGAATGGAGTCTATGTCACGTACGGAGACGCGCGCCCGCATCAGTCCGCCGGTGGGTGCCAGCTGTGGAATGCGTGAAGGGTTATCTGTCGCGATTCCGCAGTGTGCACATACTCTTAGAGTGTATGAAGGAAGGGACACCCGAATCCTGCATATCCCCCCCCCCCCCTCCCCCATCCTCGGAGTTAGTGGGGAGATCGTTTGGGAACTGATCTTCCCACTGCTGGATAAAGGTCACCACCTGTATGGGGATAACTTTTATACCAGCACCCCCTCTTCCGGTCCGTCGCTGCCTGAGCTACTGTAGCTTGCGGCACGATCCGAAAATATCAGAAGCAGTAATAAAGCCCTAATATTTAGCAGCCATGGAGCGGACCCAGCGCTTCTGGATATGAAGGACCCCGGATCGCACCAGGACAACATTTTCCAGGTGACGCTCCCCACGCTGGAAAACAGGAGACCCCAGAAGAAGTGCAAAGTGTGGCGTAACAGGGGGCTCAGGAAGGACACCATTTTCCAGTGTGACGCCTGTCCTGATCACCCAGGCCTCTGCATACTGGATCGCTTCAAGGCGCACCACACGTCATTGGAGTTCTACATTATCTAAATTCTGTCCCTTATTCCTGTTTCAGGGGTCACGTTGATCCAGGGATTATTCTGATCGCAATTATGGAGTCGGGAAGGAATTTTTTCCCTGTGATGAGGCTACTGTCGTCTGCCTTACGAGGGTTTTTTGCCTTCCTCTGGATCAACACAGGTTGAATTTGATAGACACCTGTCATTTTCAACCTTATAAACTAAAAATTGGCCTAATACCCCCAAATAAATTAGAATTGTCCCTTTCCCCCAGCTAAATAGGTATGGCCGCCATTCCCATTAGAGGATGCCATGATGCAATTACAAAGCCTCTGTGCGGCCAGGACAGTAGAAACCCCCCTCGAATGACCCCATTCTGGAAACTACACCCCATAAGGAATCTAACAAGGGGGGCAGCGGGGATTTGGCCCCCTGGTGACGGCCATATTTGGGACGTGAAAATGAAAAAAAAAATTGTGTTTTTTTATTTTCCTGGCACATGTTCGACAAATTTGCCCGTCACTAGTGGGGTCCATATGCTCACTGCACCCCTTGTTAGATTCCTTATGGGGTGTAGTTTCCAGACAGGGGTCACTTGTGGGGGGTTTCTACTGTTCTGGCAGCACAGGAGCTTTGTAATTGCGACATTGCCTCCATCCTCCATTCCAGCCTCTAAATGGCGCTTTGTCCCTTTGGTCGCTTGCCCTGTGCCCATATGGCACATAATGTCCACATGTGGGGTATTTTCGTACTCAGGGGAAATTACTCTACACGTTTTGTGTTCAATTTCTTTTTAACCCCTTGTGGAAATGGGAAAAATCAAGGCTAGACCAACATTTAGAGTAAAAAATGCTTAATTTTTACACTAAATCATTGATCTTGTCTTGATTTTTTCATTTTCACAAGGGGTTAAAAGATTAAAAAAAACACAATGTGTAGAGCAATTTCCCCTAAGTACGAAAATACCCCACATGTGGACATAAAGTGCCATGCGGGTGCATGGTAAGTCTCCAAAGGGAAGGAGCGCCATTTGGTTTTTGGAGGCTGGATTTGGAATGGAATGGATTTCGAGGGCCATGTTGCATTTAAAAGGCCCCTGTGTTGCCAAGACCGTTGAAACCCCCCACAAGTGATCACATTATGGAAACTACACCCCTTTGGGAATGTAACAAGGGGTGTAGTGGGCGGTTCGGCCAGAGAAGGTACCCTGAATGGATGGAATTACCAGGTGGATAAAGAACAGAAGTATATCTCTGTATTTTAGTAGTCTCATTTATTTTTAGTTTAATTATTTATTTATTTATTTATTTATTTTGTTGTCTGTTTTCTTTTCCTTCTGTGTTTATTTTATTTATTTATTTATTTTTTCCCCTTTTTCTTTCCTCTTCTTTGGGGGGTGAAATGTAGGCAAGGGGAGCGGAGCTCTGTTGAGGGACAACCGAGTCTGTTGGCTAAGTGTTGACTTTATAATTTTTCAATTAAGGTTGTTGGTTGTGCTCTGCCGACAGTGTCTGGATTCTGCGGTTAGTATAGTGGTAAGATATAGTGGTGGTGTTAGTAAACTGGGATATATTGTTGGTAAGGGGAAGATTTTAGATAGTTCCTGGTAAAGGGATGGATTGAGCCCCCTGGTGAAATCCCCTCCGGATTATATTGCTGTTTGGTTATGGTTTATTATGGATGGTAATGAACTAGACCGGGTATATTTAGCGGATGGAGATAGTATGGGGTAGGATGTGGATTATTGAGGTTTTAACATGATTTTGTACTATGAAAATTTAATAAAGTTTATAAAAAAAAAAACAAAAAAACAAGGGGTGTAGTGAGCATATGGACCCCACTGGTGACTGGCACAAATGTGGAACAATGTGGCGTGAAAATGAAATATTACTTTTTTTACACTATAATGTTGGTTTAGCCTTAAATTTTTCATTTTCACAAGGAGTTAAAAGAGAAAAAAAAACACACAAAATGTGTAGAGCAATTTCCCCCAAGTCCGTAAATACCCCACATGTGGACATAAAGCGCCAGGTGGGTGCAGGGCAAGCCTCCGAAGGAAAGGAGCTCCATTTGGATTTTGGAGGCTGGATTCGGCCAGAAAGGATGATGAACGTTATGTCGCATTTACAGAGCCCTCGTGCTGCCAAAACACTGGAAACCCCCCACAAGTGACCTCATTCTGGAAACTACACCCCTCAAGGAATCTAACAAGGGGTGCAGTGAGGATATGGACCCCTTGATGACGGGCACATTTGTGCCGTGAAAGTGAAAAAATGAATAATTTCCCTTTCACGTAACATTGTTCCACATTTGTGCCCATCACCAGTGGGGTCCATATGCTCACTGCACCCCTTGTTAGATTCCTTAAGGGGTGTAGTTTCCAGAATGGGGTCACTTGTGGGGGGTTTCAAGTGTCTTGGCAGCACGAGGGCTCTGTAAATGCGACGTGGCCCTTGAAATCCATTCCAGTGAAATTCAGCTTCCAAAAGCCAATTGGCGCTCCTTCCCTTTGGACGCTCGTGCTGCACCCACTTGGCACTTTATGTCCACATGTTGGGTATTTCTGTACTCGGGAAAAACTGCGCTACACGCTTTGTGTGTTTTTTTTCCTTTTATCCCATTGTGAAAATGAAAAATTGAAGGCTAGTACAACGTTATAGTGTAAAAAATACATTTTTCTTTTTTCACGCCACATTGTTCTGAAAATCTGTGAAGCACCTGTGGGGTCCAAATGCTCACCGCACCCCTTGTTACATTCCTTGAGGGGTGTAGTTTTCTAAATGGTGTTCCTTTTAGGGGTGTTTTTTTATGTTTTGGAACCCCAGAGCCTCTGCCAACCTGAAGTGGTACAGTCAAAAATGACCAAATATAACGGAGCCATTGAAATTCACTAGGCGCTCCTTTATATCTGAGGCTTGTGGTTGCGTCAAATAATGCAATAGGGCCCCATATGGGGTATTTCTATAAACTGCAGAAACGGGGCAATCAATATTGGGGTGCATTTCTCTGGTAGTAGGTTTATAATTATGAAAAATATTGGATTACAATAAAATCTCTGCACAGAAAATTGAAATGTTCAAATTTCTTGCACACTTAACTTTTATTTTTGTGACTCCCCTAAAGGGTTAAAAAAAAGTTTTGGATGTGCTTTTGCAGAGTTTGGGGGGTGCAGTTTCTGAAATGGGGTGCTTTGTGAGGCTTTCTAACATGCAGTCCCCTCAAATATACTTTAAACCTGAACAGGTCCCTAAAAATATCTGATTTTGAAATTTTACGGAAAATTTGGAAAATTGCTGCTAATGTTTTAAGCTTTCTATTGTCTAAAAAAAGAAAAATAGTTTAATAAATACTGCCGTCATAAAGTAGACATGTTGCTTATGCCATTTAATATATAATTTATGTGGCATAACCATTTTCTGTATAAGCAGAAAAGTTTCAAAGTTGGAAAAATGCATTTTTTCACAATTTTTCACGTTATTTTGTTTTTTTTTCATAAAGAGTCGTTATAAGTATCGACTCCAATTTACCAGAAATGTAAAGTACAATATTTTACGAGAAAACAATCTCAGAATCAGCCGGATAGGTAAAACTATCCCGAAGTTATTAATGAATAAGTTGACACAGGTCATATTCATAAAGGGGTTCTTAAGGGGTTAAAGAAACACAGTAGGTTTATACTGTCCTATCTAAGGGTAGCATAAACTAGTGACAGAGAAGCTGAACAGAATGGTGTGTCACTTACATTGTTCTGTGCAGCTGATCCAGAGATTCTCCAGAATAAATCATACAATATGTAGTCCTTTCCATTATGTGCGTGAGCCCAGTAATCCTGGATATTCATGAGAAGCAGAAAACCCCGCCTACCAGCTGCTCATTGGCAGTTATCTATCCATGCTGTGTATAGGCAGTCACCTGTAATTCAGCAACTGGAGGGCTGAGAGGGGTGTGGCAAGAATCCTATTCTCCTGCATATTAGGAGAAAGACTAAACAGAATGATTTAAGTAATACACCAATCTATTTAGCATTTCTGTCACTAGTTTATGCTGTATTCATTTGAGGCAATATAAACCTAATGACAGATTTCCATTGATATGTAAAACAAAGACCTCACACCAACACCCTGGCATGTTTGTACCAGCTATACGTACAAGACAGGTAGGTCTTTGCTCTAGCATGAACAGCGGCGATTCCCTATGGGGTGTAACATAAAAACTGTGTCTAGTAAGGTCCAAAAATGTCCCTTAGTATGTGCTCACTGAACTACTGAACCAAGCTTAGACTAAGATCACAGCAGAATCAAAATCTACATTATTTTCAGTTATTGCAGCCATAGAACAGATGCAGAAACAAAAGAGCATACTAAACTGTGCCCTTGTGATGCAGTCTGTCTGCTTCAGCAGACTAAACTCTTCCCCCAAATAGACCTGTATTAGCAGCTTGTAATCTGATCTCTCATTAGGCTGCTAATCAATCATATAAAAACAGGATTCTTAAAGCAAATGTATTATGAGTGAAATCTCTTTACCCTCCTGTTGTCCCAAATGGCAAATGGATCTATCATAGGTGTCTCCCACAAAGCCATGATCTGTTGGAGGAGTTGAGCACCCACTCCCTGCTCAAAAAGTCTGCTGTAATGTTGTCTGAACCCTTGAGATGCAGGGATCAAAGGGAGGCTACTCTGTTCTCCACCATCCTGAAGATATAGTGCGAGACCCTCGTGAGCTGCGCAGATCTTGTGCCCCTGGTGCTTCAGGTATGCTACCACTGTGGAGTGATCCGTCATTACCTTGACATGCCTTCCCTCTAGATTCTGAATGCTTTGAGAGACTGTAGAAGACTGTCCTCAACTCTCTTCGATTTTGGGATCCTGTGCCTCTAGGGTGTTCCATCTACTCTGCAATAAGAGGGCTTCCGCATGGGCCCCCGAATCTGAGAGAGTGGCGTTTACGGTAACATGAAAGATCTGATCCTTTACCCAAGGAATACCCCCTCCAGATTCCCTGGGGGTAACCACCATTCTAGGGATCTTAAGACCGTAGGAAAGAGCTGAAACTGAATATCTAGGGATGCTCTCTGTTTCACACCTCTAATATCTGCCTGAAGCCTCTGGAATGGTGTCCAACACAACACAGGAATACACAAAGTCATAAGGCCCAGTATCAACATGGCGTGTCTGAGAGAAACTGAACCTTTTTCCAACAATGCCCCCACCCTCTCTATAAGGAGGTCTATCTTTTGGAGGAGGAGAAAGGACTTATGAACTCTGGAGTCCAAAACTATCTCTAGATAAGTGCAAACCTGACTGTGAACCTAACAAGACTTCTCTAGGTTTATTTCCAGACCCAGCTTGGCCAGAACTTGCCAAACAAATGGTCCGTTTACACGAAGTGATCAGCATTTAGACGAATAAATCATATGAAAAATCATTATTGCGTTAGTTTTTAAGATCGCTTGAAAGACTGTTTAGACAAAGTGATCTCCTAATTTTTAGTGAACGACCTATGACGATTTGAGAAAGACCACAATGAACAATTTCTCGCTTGTCGCTTGATCGTTCGTTTGCCGATTATCGCTCAAATGTGATTGTTATTGCGAAAATTCGAATGATAATAATTCCGTGTAAACGGTCCATAACAGGCACTGCTTGGCAACCAGACCTGGCTTCCAGGTATGGAACAATCACTATGGTGGAGATTTATCAAACATGGTGTAAAAAGAAACTGGCTCAGTTGCCCCTAGCAACCAATCAGATTCCACCTTTCATTTTCCAAAGAGTCTGTGAGGAATAAAAAGTGAAATCTGATTGGTTGCTAGGGGCAACTGAGCCAGTTTCACTTCACAGCCTGTTTGATAAATCCCCCCAATGTCTTTTTTTTCCTGACATGGGCCATCACTTCTGCTATAATCTTTGTAAAATCCCTGGGTGCCTGACACAACCCTAATGGAAGGGCTCGAAACTGGTAGTGGTAGACTATCCCCCCTATGCGGACTGCCACCCTGAGGAAGTGTTGGTGGGCTGGGAAAATACGACTATAATAGTATGCATCCTGGAGGTCCATTGTGTCCATGAAGCAATCCCTGGAGAGGTTTGGAATGGCTGACTGGATGTTACGCATCCTGAACTTCTCATAAGAGCGGTGCTAGTTCAGTTCCTTGAGGTTGATATTGTGAAAAATCCCATTGAGCTTCCTTCCCAAAAACAAGGTTGAGTAGGACCCCAACCCCTCTTGGAACTGGAACCAGCACCCTCTTCAGAAGCAATGATTTGACCTCTACCTCCAGGGCTGCTTGCTTTTCTTAATCCTTGCTTAGCTCGGTAACAATGAAACGACTACCTGGGGGAGACAGCAATTTGAGTTTTAGACCATGTTTTATTGATTCCTTCACCCAACTGCTTAACCCCTTAACGACATCGGGCGTAAACTTACGCCCTGGCGCCATGGTACTTAGCGCATCAGGGCGTAAATTTACGCCCGATGTTTCCCCGATCGCTGCGTGTTCACACACAGCGGTCGGGGAAGATGGCCTGCTATAAATCATAGCAGGCCATCATAGCTTCTCGGCACGGGGGGTGGTTAACACCCCCCGTGCTTACGATCGCTGCTATAGGCTGATCAATTCAGATCAGCCAATAGCGGCGATCGGAACCTTTCCGGGTCATCGGTGACCCGATGACCCGGAAAAAAATGGCGGTCGGTGCTGTCCGAGGACGGCACCGACCGCCATTACTGTAAAAAGTAATGTTGATCGCCGTGCCACCGGCCCGATCGCCGTGAACGGCCGGCCGGCCGTTCACGGCGATCGGGCCGGTGGCACGGCGATCAGAGTCCCACAAAATAGTAAATACCTGCCCTGGACCCCTCAGCTAGGTAGCCGAGGGGTCCAGAGCAGGTATTTGTACATTACTCACCTGTCCCGGGCTCCTGATCGGCGTCTTCCGGGTTCGCGGCGTCCTCCGTCATTCCGTTCGGTCTTCGGGTCTTTCCGGCGGTCCTCGTCGTCTTCTTTCGGCTATTTTCGGCTCCAGCCTCGTCATTTTCCGGATTTTGCGCTCTGCTGCCCCCTAGCGGCTGATATGTGTAATACACTTATCAGCAGCTACAGGGATATTCAGAATATAAAAAAAAATTATTTTTTTTTCCCAAATTTTTTTTCTTCTATTTTCCGCACCCTATCGCCGCTGAGTGTTGATCAGCATCGCACGAAAGTGCGCTGCTAATCAGCAACTCCTCCTTTTTGGCGTAGGGTGTTTTTTTTCTATATTCTACTGCCACGGTCTGCTTATAAGTGCCGCACATAAGTGCGACATTTATCAGCAACTCCTTTGTTGGCGTAGGTTTTTTTTTTATACTTACTGTAAAAAAACACGTAAAAAACACTACATTACACCACACTACATTGAATAAAGTTTGACACTACACCACTACATACCCCATATACTAGTCCCCGTATAAAGATGGCCCCCAGGGTGTTTTCGGCGTCAGAGGGATACGTTATTATTGCCTCCGACACCAAAACAGCCAGTGAGGATGAATGGGGGGATCCTTCTTTCCTCCATTCATCCTCATCATCCAGTGACGTGTCTGGGGGTAGCGTAGTGTACGCTGCCCCCCAGACACGTCTTTTCCGCCAGTACCGTCCCAATAAGAGATGACGGTATGGCGTGAAATTCTACAAACTCTGTGAGCGTACCTCAGGGTACACTTACAGATTTCGGGTACGTGCAAACTGCGGAATGGCGAAGGATAACCCTTTGTGCATTCCGCAGCTGGCACCCGCCGGCGGACTGATGCAGGCGCATGTCTCCACCCGTGTCATAGACTCCATTCTATGCACGGGCGGAATCCGTCGTCCATCCAAAGAATGAACACGTTGGACGGAGAGCGGAATCCGCCCGGGCATAGAATGGAGTCTATGACACGTGTGGAGACGTGCGCCTGCATCAGTCCGCCGGTGGGTGCCAGCTGTGGAATGCACGAAGGGTTATCTGTCGCGATTCCGCAGTGTGCACGTACCCTTAGAGTGTATGTAGGAAGGGACACCCGAATCCAGCCCCCAGATGCCCCCTTCCCCCCCATCCTTGGAGTT
The DNA here is from genome assembly GCF_027789765.1 of Dendropsophus ebraccatus. NCBI lineage: Eukaryota > Metazoa > Chordata > Amphibia > Anura > Hylidae > Dendropsophus > Dendropsophus ebraccatus. The sequence goes on from NC_091465.1 coordinate 51,803,164, forward strand.
AGTGGGGAGATCGTTCGGGAACTGATCTTCCCACTGCGGTATAAAGGTCACCACCTGTACGGGGATAACTTTTATACCAGCACCCCCTCTTCCAGTCCCTCGCTGCCCTGTAGCTTGCGGCACGATCCGAAAATATCAGAAGTAGTAATAGCGCCCTAATATTTAGCAGCCATGGAGCGGACCCAGCGCTTCTGGATATGAGGGACCCCGTATCGCACCAGGACAACATTTTCCAGGTGACGTCCCCCACACTGGAGAACAGAAGACCCCAGAAGAAGTGCAGAGTGTGGCGTAACAGGGGGATCAGGAAGGACGCCATTTTCCTGTGTGACACCTGTCCTGATCCCCCCGGCCTCTGCATACTGGATCGCTCCAAGGCGCACCACACGTCACTGGGGTTCTACATTATCTAAATTCTGTCCCTTATTCCTATTTCAGGGGTCACCCTGATCCAGGGTTATTCTGATCGCCATTATGGAGTCGGGAAGGAATTTTTCCCCTGTGATGAGGCTACTGTCGTCTGCCTCACGAGGGGTTTTTGCCTTCCTCTGGATCAACACAGGTTGAGTTTGATGGACACCTGTCATTTCCAACCTTATAAACTAATAATTGGCCTAATACCCCCAAATAAGTTAGAATTGTCCCTTTTCCCCAGCTAAATAGGTATGGCCGCCATTCCCATTAGAGGATGCCATGATGCAATTACAAAGCCTCTGTGCGGCCAGGACAGTAGAAACCCCCCACAAGTGACCCCATTCTGGAAACTACACCCCATAAGGAATCTAAGAAGGGGGGCAGCGGGGATATGGCCCCCTGGTGACGGCCACATTTGGGACGTGAAAATGAAAAAAATTGTATTTTTTATTTTCTCGGCACATGTTCTACGTAAGTGCCCGTCACCAGTGGGGTCCATATGCTCACTGCACCCCTTGTTAGATTCCTTATGGGGTGTAGTTTCCAGAATAGGGTCACTTGTTGGGGGTTTCTACTGTCCTGGCAGCACAGGAGCTTTGTAATTGCGACATGGCCTCCATCCTCCATTCCAGCCTCTAAATGGCGCTCTGTCCCTTTGGTGACTTGCCCTGTGCCCATATGGCACATTATGCCCACATGTGGGGTATTTTCGTACTCAGGGGACACTACCCTACACGTTTTGTGTTCATTTTCTTTTTAACCCCTTGTGGAAATGGAAAAAAATCAAGGCTAGACCAACATTTAGTGTAATTTTTGTAAAATTTTTACTCTAAATTATTAATCTTGTCATGTTTTTTCATTTTCACAAGGGGTTAAAAGATAAAAAAAAACATTTAATGTGTAGAGCAACTTCCCCTGAGTACGGAAATACCCCACATGTGGACATAAAGCGCCATGCGGGTGCAGGGTAAGCCTCCGAAGGGAAGAAGCGCCATTTGGTTTTTGAAGGCTGGATTTGGATGGAATGGATTTCGAGGGGCCATGTTGCATTCAAAAGGCCCCTGTGTTGCCAAGACAGTTGAAACCCCCCACAAGTGACCCCATTATGGAAACTGCACCCCTCAAGGAATGTAACAAGGGGTGTAGTGAGCATATGGACCCCACTGGTGACGGACACAAATGTGGAACAATGTGGCGTGAAAATGAAATATTACATTTTTTACACTATAATGTTGGTTTAGCCTTGAATATATCATTTTCACAAGGGGTTAAAAGAGGAGAAAAAAAACAAAATGTGTAGCGCAATTTCCCCCGAGTCCGTAAATACCCCACATGTGGACATAAAGCGCCATGTGGGCGCAGGGCAAGCCTCCGAAGGGAAGGAGCGCCATTTCGTTTTTGAAGGCTGGATTTGGATGGAATGGATTTTGAGGGGCCATGTTGCATTCAAAAGGCCTCTGTGTTGCCAAGACAGTTGAAACCCCCACAAGTGACCCCATTATGGAAACTACACCCCTCAAGGAATGTAACAAGGGGTGTAGTGAGCATATGGACCCCACTGGTGACGGGCACAAATGTGGAACAATGTGGCGTGAAAATGAAATATTACATTTTTTACACTATAATGTTGGTTTAGCCTTGAATTTATCATTTTCACAAGGGGTTAAAAGAGAAAAAAACACACAATATATGTAGAGCAATTTCCCCCGAGTCCGTAAATACCCCACATGTAGACATAAAGCGTCATGTGGGCGCAGGGCAAGCCTCCAAAGGGAAGGAGCGCCATTTGGATTTTGGAGGTTGGATTTGGCTAGAATGGATGATGAACGCCATGTCGCATTTACAGAGCCCTCGTGCTGCCAGGACAGTGGAAACCCCCCACAAGTGACCCCATTCTGGAAACTGCACCCCTCAAGGAATCTAACAAGGGGTGCAGTGAGGATATGAACCCCTTGATGACGGGCACATTTGTGCCATGAAAGTGAAAAAATGAAATTTTTCCCTTTCACGTCACATTGTTCCACATTTGTGCCCGTCACCAGTGGGGTCCATATGCTCACTGCACCCCTTGTTAGATTCCTTGAGGGGTGTAGTTTCCAGAATGGAATCACTTGTGGGGGGTTTCCAGTGTCTTGGCAGCACGAGGGCTCTGTAAATGCGACATGGCCCTTGAAATCCTTTTCAGTGAAATTCAGCTTCCAAAAGCCAATTGGCGCTCCTTCCCTTTGGAGGCTCGTCCTGCGCCCCCTTGGCACTTTATCGCCACATGTGGGGTATTTCTGTACTCGGGAGAAACTGCGCTACACATTTTTTGTCTTTTTTTGCCTCTTATCCCTTTAAGAAAATGAAAAATTGAAGGCTAGAACAACGTTTTAGTGTAAAAAATAAATTTTTCTTTTTTCACGCCATATTGTTCGGAAAATCTGTGAAGCACCTGTGGGGTCCAGATGCTCACCGCACCCCTTGTTACATTCCTTGAGGGGTGTAGTTTTCTAAATGGTGTCCCTTTAGGGGTGTTTTTTAGGTTTTGACACCCCAGAGCCTCTGCCAACCTGAAGTGGTACAGTCAAAAATGACCAAATATAACGGAGGCGTTGAAATTCACTAGGCGCTCCCTTATATCTGAGGCTTGTGGTTGCGTCAAATAGCGCAATAGGGTCACATATGGGGTATTTCTATAAACTGCAGAAACGGGGCAATAATTATTGGGGTGCATTTCTCTGGTAATAGGTTTATAATTATGAAAAATATTGGATTACAATAAAATCTCTGCACAGAAAATTAAAATTTTCAAATTCCTTACACACTTCGCTTTTATTTCTGTGACTCCCCTAAAGGGTTAAAACACTTTCTGGATGTGCTTTTGCAGAGTTTGGGGGGTGCAGTTTCTGAAATGGGGTGCTTTGTGGGGCTTTCTAACATACAGGCCCCTCAAATACACTTTAAACCTGAACAGGTCCCTAAAAATATCTGATTTTGAAATTTTACTGAAAATTTGGAAATTTGCTGCTAATGTTTTAAGCTTCCTATCGTCTAAAAAAAATGAAAGATAGTTTAATAAATGCCGCCAACATAAAGTAGACATGTTGCTAATGCTATTTAATATATAATTTATGTGGTATAACCACTTTCTGTATACGCAAAAAAGTTTCAAAGTTGGAAAAATGCATTTTTTCACATTTTTTCACATTATTTGGTTTTTTTTCATAAAGATTTGTTATGAGTATCGACTCCATTTTACCAGAAATGTAAAGTACAATATGTCACGAGAAAACAATCTCAGAATCAGACGGATAGGTAAAAGCATCCCGAAGTTATTAATGACTAAAGTGACACTGGTCATATTCATAAAATTTGTCTCTGTCATTAAGGCCATTTCAGGCTCTGTCCTTAAGGGGTTAAAGTGATCTTTTTCCACTCCTGAAAAAAAATAATTAGACGTCCCCCCCACAGGTTTTTGGTTTTGTTGTTTATCATCCTTCTTAGAACAACTAGACTTATTGAGGAGAAAGCCAATTCCTGCTTTGTTTTGTAGCATTTGACTGAGCCCTTGCCATGAAAGGGCCTCCTGGGAGGGAGAGGAATGGAGAACAGACCTTTTATACGGTCTGAGGCCTTTTCCAAGATGGTGTCAAAGCCATACTGAACAAATACTGCCTCTAACCAGGGAGAGCACAAAGGTAAGATTTAGAAGCAACATCCCCTTCCAATCTTTAATCCACAGGGCCCTTTCAGGAACGTGATTCTAGCATCCAACATAAAATCTACAGCAATCAACAGGTTGGGCATAACTGCTAACAGGTCTTCCTTAGGGGTGTAATTTAACTTCTTGAGGACTAGACTGTCACCCACTGGACCAGAGGGGGTTAAGTTCCACCCCTGGGGACAAAACAGTGGCCTTTTTCTCCCTTAAAAAAAGCGCCATATGCAAAAGCCAGGTGTGGAAGGTAGATCATAAATTTCCATTGACGCCCAAATAACTCTTGTTTTTGCAAAACTAAGAATAAAAAATGCCATGGTGTTTTTATTGGCATTTATACCCTAGAGGTTACCTTAGATCAATGCACCTTAATTCCAGTCCTCATGGCCCAGCAATGGTCATGTTTTTAGAATTTCCTTAGTATTTTACAGGTGATGGAAGTATAGTCAGTTCACCAGGTATTATCACAGCTGTTCTTTGTATGGGATATCCTCAAAACATGACCTGTTGGTGAGTCATGAGGACTGGAACTGAGAAACACTGCCTTAGATAAAGTGACTTTGAGCCTGTGTTCAGTGTACTCCTCCTCCAAATATGAGGAATTGGTGGTATAGGGTCATATATTAGGGCACATGGACTTGGAGGCATATGTGAAAGCATAGGGACTTTTCCTAGATACAATTAGTCAAATATTTTAAAGTCTACCATCTAATTCAGGGGTGGGGAACCTCCGGCCCCTGAGACCTCCCGATGTGGCCCGCGGCCCGCAGCTCCCCTGTGATGCGCGCCGCTCTGGAGCAGGAAGGAGCGGGCATACACAACATCCTCCGGTGTCTGTGACAGCTGCCGGATACAGGAGGATGCTGTCTGTTTTGGCTCCTTCCCCACTAGAGTGGCGCATGTCTTCAGTCTCCTGCAGGCCGCGCGCGATGACGTCATTTCATTGTGCGCCGCCTGCAGGAGAAGATCGGCACAGAGGACCTGGGAGAAAAGAGGACTTTGGACAGAAGAGGACCTTGGACAGCGTGGGAGCGGAGATAAGGTGAGTGGGATGTTTATTTTTTTTATTTGGGGGTTAACTAGGCTGCCAGGGACAAGACTGATGGGGGTTAACTAGTCCACCAGGGACATGACTGATGGGGGTTAACTAGGCTACCAGGGACAAGACTGATGGTGGTTAACTAGTCCACCAGGGACATGACTGATGGGGGTTAACTAGGCTACCAGGGACAAGACTGATGGGGGTTAACTAGTCCACCAGGGACATGCCTGATGGGGGTTAACTAGGCTACCAGGGACATGCCTGATGGGGGGGATAACTAGGCTACCAGGGACATGCCTGATGGGGGTTAACTAGGCTACCAGGAACATGACTGGGGGGGGGGGGGGGGTTAACTAGGCTACCAGGGACATGCCTGATGGGGGGGGGGGGGGGATAACTAGGCTACCAGGGACATGCCTGATGGGGGTTAACTAGGCTACCAGGGACATGCCTGATGGGGGTTAACAAGGCTACCAGGGACATGCCTGATGGGGGTTAACTAGGCTACCAGGGACATGCCTGATGGGGGTTAACTAGGCTACCAGGGACATGCCTGATGGGGGGGATAACTAGGCTACCAGGGACATGCCTGATGGGGGTTAACTAGGCTACCAGGGACATGCCTGGGGGGGGGGTTAACTAGGCTACCAGGGACATGCCTGATGGGGGGTTTAACTAGGCTACCAGGGACATGACTGATGTAGGGATAACTAGGCTACCAGGGACATGCCTGATGGGGGGGTTAACTAGGCTACCAGGGACATGCCTGATGGGAGGGATAACTAGGCTACCAGGGACATGCCTGATGGGGGTTAACTAGGCTACCAGGGACATGCCTGGGGGGTTAACTAGGCTACCAGGGACATGCCTGATGGGGGGTTAACTAGGCTACCAGGGACATGACTGATGTGGGGATAACTAGGCTACCAGGGACATGCCTGATGGGGGTGAACTAGGCTACCAGGGACATGCCTGATGGGGGTTAACTAGGCCTACCAGAGGCATCACTGGGGGGGGGGTTAACTAGGCTACAAGGGGCATCACTGGGGGTTAACTACAATAGCAGGGGCACTAGGGGAACAATACTTTGCCTTGCCCCGTGTGCTGCAAACCTACGCTACTAACTGCAGCGCACAGTATGCGGCCCTCAAATGATTTTTTTAATGCCCGACCGGCCCTCGACATGGAAAAGGTTCCCCACCCCTGATCTAATTAAACACCTGACATGTTGTAGCTACAGATGAACGAACCTTGAGCATGCTCGAGTCTATCCGAACCCGAACTTTCGGCATTTGATTAGCGGTGGCTGCTGAAGTTGGATAAAGCCCTAAGGCTATGTGGAAAACATGGATATAGTCATTGGCTGTATTCATGTTTTCCAGACAACCTTAGAGCTTTATCCAAGTTCAGCAGCCACCGCTAATCAAATGCCGAATGTTCGGGTTTGGATGGACTCGAACCCGAACCCGGTTCGCTCATCTCTAGTTTTAGTCCTAATTCCGAGCAGAAGTCAGAGGCCCTTTAGATATACTGAATGGAACACACCTTAAGGCCATATTCACACAACGTACTATTTTTTGAAAAGAACAGCCACTGTTTTCAAAGAAAACAGCATCCATTCTTTATGGCCTGGGCAGCATTGATTCCCATACACCCCCTGAATGCGCCGTATGGAAATAAATGTTCCTGCGGCTGTCAGACCTTTGATGGCGGCAGGCAGGGCCGCCGATAGGGCAGTACAACTGGTACTGCCGTACGGGGCCCGCCGTCCGCTAGCACCATAGCCTCCCCCTCCCCCCGTGGCCACCGCTGCCGTCCGCTAGCACCCCCCACCCCCGGCGGCAACCGCTGCCGTCCACTAGCACCCGCCCTTCCCCCCCCCGGCGGCCACCACCGCTGCTGTCGCCTAGCACCGCCCCCCTTCCTCTGTGACCCGCACGGGACGTGATCGACGTGCGATGACGCGCCGCGGCCGGCCGCACTAGGGCAGAAGAAGGAGGAGGAGTAGAAGGAGAGAAGAAGAAGGCAGCAAGAAGACCATGATCCAGCAGCACTGCCACTGATACAGACGGGGCAGCCAGGTTGGGTCTCGTAGTTGCACAAGCTGTAGCTGTAGAGAAGGCTGATAGCTGGGGTCTGTGCTTATCTCCACAGACAAGCTGCTCGTTCCCATAAACCGCCAGGGAGAGCTTACTGATACATTGGTTACAACCATACAACTTACCCTGGCGACAGCCATAAAGTGAACTGATGTCATGACTTAAGGGGGTCCCCAATCACTTGGTTGCTTCCAGTATAGAGGCCCCCTTGAGGTGACTACTCACCTAGGAGCCACCAACATACATTTTTCTTATCAAAGTTCCCTATATTGCGGCATTTCTCAGACGGCTCTTGTATGTTGGTGCCTCCTAGTTGAAGCTTCTTCCTTCTGCACCTGATGGTCCTGGATGAGCTTGTTTACTCCTAGTTACCGGAGGTCCTCCATAAGCTGGTTACTCCTATGTTTCTACTGGATCCTAGCACCCGGTGGCTCCTGCTTGTTGAGACAATTCTTGAATAGCCTAACCCATGGTCGTGCTCCATAATCTGGTAGCATGCCAGTGAGTTGCATCTAGTTTTCGGAGGTCCCATATAAGCAGGATGCGTTGGTAACCAGTCAGAATCAGCTGCCAACATATCCCTGCACAGAGACCTGTAGGCCCCCTTCATTTCAATGGCCTGCACTTAAGTGGGGCCCACAGTTCTCCATGCTGGGATAAGCTGGCAGCTGATTCTGACTGGTTACCAACGCATGCTGGCAAGAGAGGGCGAAAACGCAATGTGAACAAGTCCTAAGGATTTGGTGAGAGGGCTCTTTTAAATGGTACTAGCCCTACTGTGGACACTTAAACAAGTATGAAATAAAAGGTTTTCGTACAGTAAATCCCCCCTCATAATAAAAATTCAGAAAAGCCCTCTTCCCATCTTCCAAATAAATAATATAAGGCATCCAGCACACATCAGTGCACTGAGGCCATTTTGGCAGCCCATGGGCTGTCAATCTGATTGCGGATCCCATTCACTTGCAATGGAGGCACCAATCATGACTTGCAAATTAGGGTGCTTTCACACGTAACGGGTTTGCAGCGTGTTTCCCAATGAACGTTTCTCGGCCCACCCAGCAAACCCGCTGCAGGTATTTTCCCCATTGACTATAATGGGGTCGGAAAAAATCTGCAAATCCAATAGTACTGCGGATTTTTTGTGACCCTATTATAGTTAATGGGGGAAAAAAAAAACCTGCAGCAGGTTTGCTGGGCGGAACCCGAGAAACACGCAGCGGGAAACACACTGCAAACACGCTATGTGTGAAAGCACCCTTACAGAGGTTTCTCCCAGTCATTGCAGGGGTAGGACCTGTAATTTGCAAGCTATGATCACGGCCTCCATTGCAAGTGAATTGGGCCGTGATCAAAATGATGGCCAACAGGCTGCCAAAACAGCCTCAGCACACTGATGTGTGGCCCTGTAAATGGAAAAATAAAAAAAGTTATGGATTTTTGAAGGCGAGGAGGAAAAATGAAACAGCAAAAATCCAAATTGACATGATCCTTAAAGCGGACTTGTCTTGGGGTTTTACCCTCCCTATTTTATGGTATGAGGTGAAAGGCCAGGTCACGCTGAGTTCATTGAAGATTGGCCCAAGGAATCCATCCGGAGATATCAGCATTTTTCTCTGGGCTCCGAGCCCCAAAATTCATGAATATTTATGAGATTTTTAGCTACTAGTGCCTCATTAGCTATGACACAGCTGGAGGAGGGAGCCCAGCAGAGATGGGAGGGGGATGAGGCACCAACATGCCTCATGAATATTCACTGATTTTTTGGTTTCGGAGCCTAGAGAAAAACGCTCATTGGACCAGATTCCTTGAACCAGGATAAAAAAGTATGAACTCAATGTGACCTGCCTGACCTTTCACATGACATAAGGGGGGGAATCCCATGACCACTTTAAGGCCAAAATGGGCTGGGTCCTTAAGGGGTTAAATCATTTTGTTTTGATAAATAACAATAGCTACATTTTTATTATATAAGTGGTTATGTGTTGTCACTATGAGAATTGCTGTTGGCTTCTGTTTAGTAATGCTAGTCTGTGTGTGGGGCAGGGGGCTTAGACCCCTTTTTCATGTCTGTATAAATGGGTCCACATACTGCAGACAGTATAGGACCTGTGCTGGTCTATGGTCCCTTGGACACATCTGTGTCTAGCCTTCCACAGTCCATTATGTGGGTAAGGGAGGGTGCACCACAAAACATACAGATTTGTGAAATGGGCCTTGGAGCCACTAAAACAGCTGTCTGTCTCTATATAGCAGCATCTCTATTGGAATCATTGTATATAGATGCTGAAAGGAGTTGTGTGGCTATATAATGTATTGACACTTATGTCTTTTCGGGGTAAGTACGAATGGACCCAAAGCAGGGATGGGTAGGTACAGGCCTGGCCACAATTGTAAAGTCAGGGGCCGAACCTGTGCCCCAACTCGTGCACCTTCTCTTATGTAGGAAACCCTGTAGAGAGCAGGGGCCCTTGTCATTATGACAGTAAACATTGATGCCTATTATATGATTATATTTATTTATTTTATTTATTTAATTATTGCTGAAGGTCCAAAGCTGAAGATCAAACCCTGTGACAACATCTGTTGCATCTGGATAGGGCAGAGGGCATGGCTTAGCTTCATTGTGGCAAGCAATTAGAGGCTTGAAGCCCCCTTGCTGAAGGGAAGAGAAGACAAGACTACAAATGTAAGTTTGAATTGAAAAGATTACATTACACACCACTTATATTTTTCCACCTTTGTGTCGCTATATAAGTTTATGTTTAGGGTACATACACATACAGAATCTGCAGTGGATTTCCCAAAGTGGGCATGCCGTGGGAGATCCGCTGCAGAATTTGTAGCCCATTCACTTCACTCACTGAAAGTGTTCTCTGAAAACAATAGGGTCTGACAGATGTCCAGATCCTTCACATCCCTACATTATAATGGGCCCAGATTTATCAATCTGTCTGAAAATAAAATGGAATGGTTTTGCTCACAGCAACCAATCACAGCTGAGCTTTAACTTTCCCAGAGCTCATTAAGGTTTGAAAGCTGAGCTGTTATGGGTTGCTATGGGCAAAACCATTCAGTTTTGGTTTAAGACAGATTGATAAATTTAGGCCATATGCCTGGGGGGAAAGTTGGGAGGCCTTAATGCCCAATGGACAGCTGACATTGCCTGTCTCCTGCAACAATTTGCTTTTGTCCGCTCTATCGCCAGATCTTGCGACCAGTCAAAGCTTGTGGCATGTAGAAGTTGTTTTTTTTACAGTGACTGTAGCTCTGCTACTTACTTACCTGTTGTAGTGATCCTGGCTCCTGTTCACCATTGCCGGAAGCCAGGGCTGCACATCACTCTGGGACAAATTGTCAATTGTTTAGTGTTGTTGCTCATATTACTAATACTGCTTGTCACGATCCCCGTGACTTAGGTTCTAGCTAGTAGGCAACCGGGCTCACCTCGGATCGTCTTGGATCAGCTACCAACCAGAACCTAACACCAAGTTACACGTTTTCTGCTGCCACCACACGTCACTATAAGGCTGACGTGACATCTTACCCTTATGCACACCTAAGGCAACTACAAATTAAAGTGTCACTGTCGTGAATTTTTTTTTGCAGAAATCAATAGTCCAGGCGATTTTAAGAAACTTTGTAATTGGGTTTATTAGACAAAAATTGCATTTTTATCATGAAAAAGCAGTTTGAATCTCTCCCCCCTATCTTCATTGTTCTCCTATGGAGAGAGCTAAAGAAAAGACCAAAACAGGACAACAAAGAGTTAATCTACAAATCCCTCACCCATTATCTCCTGGGACAGTCACCACTGACCTCTCTGAGCTCAGATTACAGCTGTCACCCAGCTCTGTGCCTATAATCAGGGGAGGATTAACTTTACCATAGGCCCTGGGCTGTTCACCAAGCCTGGGCCCCCCACCCCACTGTGACTATGGCAGCACTAGCCTGGCTTTCATAGTACAGGACAGATAATGTCATGATGTCCTGATTTGTGCAAAATTGCCATAAAAAACAGTGATTTTTTTGCAAATCATGGCAGAACTGTACAGGGCCGTTTTAATACATTGGTGGGCCCAGTGCACAGCCCTCAAGAGTGGGCCCCCCCTTACCTTTCTGCACATTGTATAATGTACTGAATTTGCCCCCACACTGTATCAAGAGCCCCAATACATACAGTATTTACCTTATAACACTATTTCCACCATTCAGTGATTACATATTACATAAAAACTGCACTAAACAAAACAGAAAGATATCACCAATGATACCATTACATAATACCGCCACACCATGACCCCTATCAGTACAACCCTATAACAGAGTGCAGTTACATCCAGTGACTCACCGGGGGCGTCTTCTCCGATCAGAGTCTGTCACCTTTTCTTTTTCTCTCCATCCAGCCAGGGCCACCTTGAAGTCTTCTCCTGGCTGTGAATCGTCTCTCCAGAATCTTCCAGACAAATATTTTAGGCTCCAACACATCCAGTAGTTAGGTCCCTTGTACCCCTATACAGTAGTTACACCCCTCTGTACTCCTACATAGTTACACCCCTCTGTGCCTCCATAGTTTTAAGGTGTCCCTGTAGTATATAGCCCCTCATGTGCTCCTCCAGTTATATACAGCCCTCCTGTGCGCTCCCCCATTAGTATATAGCCCCCGGTGCTCCCCCATAGTATATAGCTCACCTGTGCTCCCCCCATAGTATATAGCCCCCTGTGCTCCCCCATAGTATATAGCCCCCTGTGCTCCCCCATAGTATATAGCCCCCTGTGCTCCCCAGTAGTATATAGCCCCCTGTGCTCCCCATAGTATATAGCTCCCCTGTGCTCCCCCATAGTATATAGCTCCCCTGTGCTCCCCCATAGTATATAGCCCCCTGTGCTCCCCCATAGTATATAGCTCCCCTGTGCTCCCCCATAGTATATAGCTCCCCTGTGCTCCCCCATAGTATATAGCCCCCTGTGCTCCCCCATAGTATATAGCCCCCTGTGCTCCCCCATAGTATATAGCTCCCCTGTTCTCCCCCATAGTATATAGCTCCCTGTGCTTCCCAATAGTATATAGCTCCCCTGTGCTCCCCAATAGTATATAGCTCCCCTGTGCTCCCCCATAGTATATAGCCCCCTGTGCTCCCCAGTAGTATATAGCTCCCCTGTGCTCCCCCATAGTATATAGCCCCCTGTGCTCCCCCATAGTATATAGCCCCCTGTGCTCCCCCATAGTATATAGCCCCCTGTGCTCCCCAATAGTATATAGCCCCCGTTCTCCCCCATAGTATATAGCCCCCCTGTGCTCCCCAATAGTATATAGCCCCCATTCTCCCCCATAGTATATAGCCCCCCCTGTGCTCCCTAATAGTATATAGCCCCCGTTCTCCCCCATAGTATATAGCCCCCTGTGCTCCCCCATAGTATATAGCCCCCTGTGCTCCCCAATAGTATATAGCCCCCGTTCTCCCCCATAGTATATAGCCCCCTGTTCTCCCCCATAGTATATAGCCCCCTGTGCTCCCCCATAGTATATAGCTCCCCTGTGCTCCCCCATAGTATATAGCCCCCTGTTCTCCCCCATAGTATATAGCCCCCTGTTCTCCCCCATAGTATATAGCCCCCTGTGCTCCCCCATAGTATATAGCCCCCTGTGCTCCCCAATAGTATATAGCCCCCGTTCTCCCCCATAGTATATAGCCCCCCTGTGCTCCCCAATAGTATATAGCCCCCTGTGCTCCCCCATAGTATATAGCCCCCTGTGCTCCCCCATAGTATATAGCTCCCCTGTGCTCCCCCATAGTATATAGCTCCCCTGTGCTCCCCCATAGTATATAGCTCCCCTGTGCTCCCCCATTGTATATAGCCCCCGGTGCTCCCCCATAGTATATAGCTCTCCTGTGCTCCCCCATCAGGGGCGGGCTGGGCCGGGGGGCAGGGGGGCACATGCCCCCCGGCCCGGTCTTCCCCCAGTTGTCAGGGCCGCATGGCTGCTGACAGCTGGCTGGAGTCCTCAGTGCCTCCCCTGCTTACAGCCCCGCCCTCTTCAGTCATATTTACCTGTGGCTGTGCTGTGGATCTGGTCTGTGCTGGAAGCGGCCGCTGAAGCCCCGCCCCCATGACGGTAAGCCCCGCCCCCTTTATGGCCATTATGCTTTCTATAAGCCTATGAGGCTTATGGTAAAAAGCAAACTGCTGTACGCAGTATCTTCCTCCGGCCACTAGAGTGCGCTCTCTCCTTCCAGCTCGTTCTCCTGTGTCTGGGCTAGAAGAGCCTGAAGACAGAGAAGATGGTGTCTGCAGGAAGCCAGGTACCTACACAGCAGGACATCTACACAGCAGGACATAGGGCAGGGGGAGGGAACCAAGGCTCTCCAGATGTTGCAAAACTACTACTCCCATCATACCTGGGTAGCCATAGGCTGTCCATGCATGATGGGAGTTGTAGTTTTGCAACAGCTGAAGAGCCAAGGTTCCCTATCCCTGACATAGAGGATACATATACACAGGAGACCTACACAGGAGGATACATATATACAGGAGACCTACACAGGAGGATACATATATACAGGAGGAAACATACAGAGGAGTATATAGAGGATACATATATACAGGAGGAGACATACAGAGGAGTATATAGAGGATACATATATACAGGAGGAGACATACAGAGGAGTATATAGAGGATACATATATACAGGAGGATACATACAGAGGAGTATATAGAGGATACATATATACAGGAGGAGACATATATACAGGGGTACATGGAGGATACATATATACAAGAGGAGACATACAGAGGAATTAGGGCTGGGTGAGTAATCAAATTAATTCGCCCAGAAGGTTAGAATCGATTAGATTTTTTGTGAAAATCTTAAATTCAATTTTCACAAAAAATCATTGCAGGCGAAGCAGCATGGATTGTCGGGTTGGCGGCCGGGCAAGAGGTGCAGGTCAAGCGGGCGGCGCGGAGGTGAGGTGCATGGCGGGCTTATGGCGGTGCGTGGAGTGTCGGGCCGGAGGTGAGGTGCAGGGCGGTCGGGCAGTCCGCCTCACAGAGCTGCGACTGACCTGCCTGAGCTATAAATATCACGTCCTGCTCCCCTCCCCGCCACACCTGCCGGTCCCCGGTCTCCGGAGCAGGCCGCAGGGACTGTAGTGGTGATATCACCACTACAGTCCCTGCGGCCTCCTTCAAAGACCGGGGACCTGCATGTGTGGCCGGGAGGGGAACTTGTGAGCCAGGGTGAGAGGAAGAGGAGGAGGGCTATGTGCACTCCTGCCCCAATCACCCCCAGCTGCCCCAGTCCCCCTAGAGTCACCCCCAGTCTGCCTCAGTGCCCCTCAATCACCCCCAGTCTTCCCCATTTCCCCTCCGTCATCCCCAGTCTGCCCCAGTCCCCCTTCAGTCAACTCCAACTGTCCCCAGTCCCCCTTCAGTCAACCCCAGTTTGCCCCATACACCCCCTGCTCTCCCAGTCACCCTCAGCTCCCCCAGTTTGCCCCATACACCCCCAGCTCTCCCAGTCACCCCCAGCTCCCCCAGTTTGCCCCATACACCCCTAGCTCTCCCAGTCACCCCCAGCTCCCCCAGTTTTCCCCATACACCCCCAGCACTCCCAGTCACCCTCAGCTCCCCCAGTTTGCACCGTACACCCCCAGCTCTCCCAGTCACCCCCAGCTGCCCCAGTTTCCCCCAGTGACCCCTCAGCTATACCCGTATTACTACTACACCCCTCATCTTTACCTGTACTACTACTACAGCCCACATCTGTACCTGTACTACTAGTCCCCCTCATCTGTACTACTAATACACCCCTCATTTATACCTGTACTACCATACCCCTCATCTTTACCTGTACTACTACTACTAATGCCCCTCATCTGTATTACTAATACCCCCCATATCTATACCTGTACTACCTCACCCCTCATCTTTACCTGTACTACTACACCCCTTATTCACTATACCTCCACTACTACACCCTACCTAGATGGAGGCACCAGTGGTATGGTGGTATAAGTTACTATGTGGTGAAGGAGTGGTGATAATATTTGTTACTTATATAATGGTAATAGATGATGTGGCTATGGGGTCATAGAGCGCAGTTATGGGCGTGGCTATGTCCCTCTTTCCCCCCAGCAAAAGTTGGGGGGTATGCATATATACAGGAGTACATAAAGACATATATACAGAAGTATATAGATGATACATACAGTATATACAGTAGTACATAGAGGAGACATATATACAGAAGTATATAGATGATACATATATACAGGAGTACATAGAGGATACATCATATATCCTCTATGTACTCCTGTATATATGCATCCTCTATGCACTGCTGTATATATGTCTCCTCTATGTACTGCTGTATATATGTCTCCTCTATGTACTCCTGTATATATGCATCCTCTATGTACTGCTGTGTAGGTCTCCTCCTGTATATATATATATATATATATATATATATATATATATAGTTACACTGATCAAATTTTCCTGCATTGCATATTCCCTCGTGAATATATATATATATATATATATATACGCACACACAGGAGGAGACCTACACAGCAGTACATAGAGGATACATATATACAGCAGTACATAGAGGATACATATATACAGGAGGAGACATACACAGCAGTACATAGAGGATACATATATACAGGAGTAGACATACACAGCAGTACATAGAGGATACATATATACAGGAGTAGACATACACAGCAGTACATAGAGGGGACATATATACAGGAGGAGACATATACAGGAGTACATAGAGGATACATATATACAGGAGTACATAGAGGATACATATAAGTATGTGTGTTTGTTGTTTTGTTTATTATTATTTTTACTAATGGGGGGTGCACACACGAGGGGGGTGTTCTAAAAAGAAGAATGCGTATACCCACAGGACCACAGCAGTGATATAAACTATTGTAAAAAAAAATACAGAAACCCCAGCTTTCCCAGCATCTTGTATTTGTAGTCAGTATAATGGAGGTCACCCAGCTTTTCCACCATCTTATACTCAGTATGATGGAGGTCACCCAGCTTTCTCAGCATCTTATAGTCAGTAGGATGGAGGTCACCCAGCTTTCTCACCATCCTATACTCAGTATGATGGAGGTCACCCAGCTTTCCCAGCATCTTATAGTCAGTAGGATGGAGGTCACCCAGCTTTCCAGCATCTTATACTCAGTATGATGGAGATCACCCAGCTTTCACAGCATCTTATACTCAGTTTGATGAAGGTCAACCAGCTTTCCAGCATCATATACTCAGTATGATAGAGGTCACCCAGCATTCCTAGCATCTGTCTATGGGTACGTTCCGTGTCATCGCTGAGCCGCCCCATAGACTTATACAGGAAAGTGACTTCTGATCCCTTCACAGGGCACAGTAGGATATTTGGTCACAAATGATGAAGATGTTATAGGTAAGGGCCAGAGTGGTCCTTAAAGGATGGGCCGCCAGCCTGCTACTTGCCCCCCGGGCTAAAATTTGCCAGCCAGCCCCTGCCCCCCATAGTATATAGCCCCCTGTGCTCCCCCATAGTATATAGCCCCCTGTGCTCCCCCATAGTATATAGCTCCCCTGTGCTCCCCCATAGTATATAGCTCCCTGTGCTTCCCAATAGTATATAGCTCCCCTGTGCTCCCCAATAGTATATAGCTCCCCTGTGCTCCCCCATAGTATATAGCCACCTGTGCTCCCCAGTAGTATATAGCTCCCCTGTGCTCCCCCATAGTATATAGCCCCCTGTGCTCCCCCATAGTATATAGCCACCTGTGCTCCCCCATAGTATATAGCCCCCTGTGCTCCCCAATAGTATATAGCCCCCGTTCTCCCCCATAGTATATAGCCCCCCTGTGCTCCCCAATAGTATATAGCCCCATTCTCCCCCATAGTATATAGCCCCCCCTGTGCTCCCTAATAGTATATAGCCCCCGTTCTCCCCCATAGTATATAGCCCCCTGTGCTCCCCCATAGTATATAGCCCCCTGTGCTCCCCAATAGTATATAGCCCCCGTTCTCCCCCATAGTATATAGCCCCCTGTTCTCCCCCATAGTATATAGCCCCTGTGCTCCCCCATAGTATATAGCTCCCCTGTGCTCCCCCATAGTATATAGCCCCCTGTTCTCCCCCATAGTATATAGCCCCCTGTTCTCCCCCATAGTATATAGCCCCCTGTGCTCCCCCATAGTATATAGCCCCCTGTGCTCCCCAATAGTATATAGCCCCCGTTCTCCCCCATAGTATATAGCCCCCCTGTGCTCCCCAATAGTATATAGCCCCCTGTGCTCCCCAATAGTATATAGCTGCTATATAACATAGAAAAAAACAAACACTTACTCACCTAGGTCCACGCGTTCCTCTTCTCTTCCCTCTTGTGGCCGCACTTCCTGCGGTCACAAGAGGCTGCACTCCCCTCACCCTCCCGCCGACGCTCCAGTGACGTCGGGCGCTAGAGGGAGAGTGCGGCCTCTTGTGACCGCAGGAAGTGCGGCCACAAGAGTGACTGACAGGGAGGGAGCCAATGGCTCTCTCTCTGTCAGTGTCGCTGCTGCTGCAGCGCTGAAGCACCGCAGCAGCAGCGGGCGGGGGCAGCGGCGAACGCCGGGGGGGCCCTGCAGGGGGCGCCATGGAGGGGTAAGTAGATTACCCATCCATGGCGCTCCCCCCTGACAGGCTGGTGGCCGGAGCCCTGTGCGACCGCATTGGTCGCACATAGCAACGGCCGGCCTGCTCGGGGGGGGCCCCTTTAACCAGTGGGCCCGGTGCACGTGCACCATGTGCCCTCTGGTTAAAGCGGCCCTGGAACTGTAGCCAGGAGACAATACACCACTGAAAGTATAAGTCTTTTTGGGTGGTCATGGGCCCCCCAGGAGCTCAGGGCCCCGGGTTGCCGCCCGAAACGCCCCTATTATAATCCACTACTGCCTATAATCCTCTGTTATCTGCTTTCTGCTGTCGGCTAACTCCCTCCTTCCTCCTCCCCCCTCCCCTCTCCCTAGAACAGACAGGGTACGTCTCCTGCAACAAGTCACAATTTTCAGATTTTTTGCAGTGGATGGAAAAGAGGAAGGAGGGGGGGGGGCCTGGGAAAGGCTTTTTACATGCAGATAATGGCAAATTTGGCTAATAAACCCAATTACAAAGTTTCTTAAAATCGCCTGGACTATTGATTTCTGCAAAAAAAAAAAAAAAAAAACGACAGTGACTCTTTAAGTCTATCACAATCTTATGGTAATCACTTACCCCTGGTAACATTTTACTTCAGAGACATAGGGCCTTTTTAGAACACAGGAAAGCTCTTATTAAAGTGAAATTTAATATCAAATAAAAAAGGACAGTGCATACAGTACAGGTCACAATAAAAAAGGATATGTTACAAAATATACAGACACATGCATAAACAGTAAAAACAGTTCTTAAAATAAAAAGGAGAAAACCAGAACCTACTTTGCTATCGGGCTGTTTGGAACTGGAACGCTATGGGGATTAGCAGGAACGGCGGGCCAACACACTCATAACAAGTTCCCCAAGTGTTGAACACTCTCCCATCATACTCCCTGCCTTATCAAGCATGTTGAGAGCAGTTGTCTCCCTCCCTCCTCTGACCTCACAGGGGGGGGGGGGATAGGGACTATGCTAATGAGAGCTAATGGTCCATCTTTTATGACCGGAGACGCTTGCCTGAATATTTTAAAATCCTCATAACTTGTCAGGCGCGTTTTCGATCAGCATCCCAGGGGCATCAAACTACGGGGCATCACCTGCCGGTCACGGGCAAACCAACCATGGGCCTGGTGTGTACCCGATTAGGGGAGTTACAGGTTTCCCTGGGTTCCCCTAGAGTCACTTTCTTGCTTTTACAATGGTGGGTCCCTCTCCCTACCCTGCTGACCTGTAGCAAGTCTCACCTCTGAAATATGACAGCTTGTCATCTTTCTGAAGAGGTCAAATTTCTCCATAGACGTCTACAGTGACCTCTGAGTGTACTCTGGATGCATATTGCAGCCAGACCCCTTGTCGTAAAGCCATTACGCGCCCTGACATCTAGTGCCCAAAGGAAAATAGGACACCAGCTTCAAAAAGAAACAAAAAAGGTGGGGGGACAAGGAGCTTTGCCAACTATGAGTGATCAGGGATATTTTAATCAAGATAGTGCATATATATTGATCATCATCACACTGCTCATCAATTTTTTAGTTATAAGGATGTGTTCCCACATTTGCATTTTATAACTTCAGAGAAAAGGCATTTAAAATGCATTGTAAAACACTCCTACATTTTGGAGAGTGAGCTATTAGAAGCAGCAACTACCAAAATTATTTTGGGTGCTTTCACACATAGCGTCTTTGCTGCGTGTTTCCCAATGCGTGTTTCTCAGGACCCGCCCAGCAAACCCGCTGCGGGTATTTTCCCCATTGACACTCTGCAAATCCAATACTACTGCAAATTTTTTCTGGCCCCATTATAGCCAATGGGGAAAATACCCACAGCAGGTTTGCAGGGCAGGTCCTGAGAAACACGCATCGAGAAACACACTGCAAACACCCTTTGAAATACCTTCTTTGTTAGGGTGCCTTCACACGCTGCATATTTGGTGCAGATTTGATGCTACAGATTTTCTGCTGGCCAGCCAAAGTCAATTTGAAGCTTCAAATCTGCAGCAGAAAATCTCCACCAAAATCTGCAGGGTGTGAAGGCAGCCTTAAGTAGAATCTGATTAAGCCTGGTAATGCTAATCACATTGCAAAACCAGTGTAGGAAATTTTGATTCTAATTGTGTAAAAAAAAGCAATAAAATGAGCAATAAAATGTAAGAGTTGGAACACAGCCTTATACATAACAAGCAGTGTTTCATAGACCTTGATTACTAGCAAAAGTCCATTATTTTTCTCTTGGCTAGTAAATTCTGAGAACCCTAACAATGTACCATCACAAATCTGGCTCTCAAAAACGGAAGGCGCAAAGACAGCGTAAAGCTGAAGAGGAAAAGTTAGAGAAAAAAAAAGTGATAGAGCAGTACTTTAAAAAGCTAGAAAGTGACAGGGGAGATGAAGTTCAGGAAGTACGGACAGAAGCTTCTCAGGAAATGATTGTGCAGACTGCTTTGTCATGTCAGGCTGCATCTGAAAGCACTTCTTCAGTGATGGAAGAAGAGGATGAAACATGTAATGTGCCACCTTGTGCAGTATTAGGTGTACAAACACGGTCCTGCACCACGTCCCCAAAAAGACCTGTCACTGTAGAAGAAGATTCTTCTTCATCCCCAGTTATGTCTTCCAGTGTTTGTATAGAGATGGAAGAAGAAACACCTTCCAGCACAGATGTACGTGCTAACCCTGAGGATGAAGATGTTGTCCTTAACTTAACTTCCTTAGAACAGTCAAGTGAGGGAGAAATTGACTGGAAAGACCCAGCATTTTGGCCAGATGTCCTCAAGGACAATGAAAGGGAGAAGATTGTCCTCTCTGGACTTTTCAATGCCGAACAATTAAAGAATATGGCACAATCGTTACCTAAAGATGTTAAGGACCATTCTTTCAGTGACTTTCTTCTTTATGCCAAGTCATCAAATGAACGTGAGAAGATTTTAAGAGATTGGCTGAGATGGAGTCCAAGCAAAAAAGTGCTATATTATGTAACTTGTATGGCATTTTCTAACGACCGATTCAGTAAAAAAGGAAGCATCCTCTGTAGGAAGGATGGTTTTGATCCATCACAGTACATGTGGCATCGGTTGTACATGAAGTTGCCCGAGCATGAACAATCTGCCCAACACAGAAAGCACTACTGGAGCTGGAGAACACTTCAGAAGTCTATAGGTGGTCATGGTGTTGATTTTGAGATTCAAAGAAATTTGTCAAAGGAAGCTGATAAGTTTGTGGCACTTTTAGAAAGACTGTTAGATGTCACATTGCATCTAGCTTCCCGGAATATGGCATTCAGGGGGAGCTCCCAAAGAATAGGAGAAATCCATAATGGCAACTTTCTGGGAACCTTGGAAATATTGGCAAGATACGATGTTGTATTGAGAGAGCATTTAGAAAAAGTCAAGGCTAGCCAAGAAAAGGGAAAGAGACTTCCAGCTCATTACCTCTCTTGGGCTACACAAAACGAATTCATTAATATTTGTGGAAAACATGTCCTTAATGCCATACTTTCCGAAAGGAAAGCAGCAATTTATTTCACAATAATTTGTGATGCTACACTTGATGTGTCGCACACCGAGCAAAATGTAATTGTTTTGCGATACGTTTACAGAGATCCCCAAAATGGAAAATGGAATATACAAGAAAGATTTATTGAATTCTGTGATTTTTTTCAGAAGACAGGAGAAGAAATCGCTGATATGATCATGTCAAGACTGAATAAACATGCCATTGATCTCAAAGACTGCAGAGGGCAGGGATATGATAATGGAGCCAACATGTCTGGAAGAATTAAAGGTGTAAGAGCCAAAATCCAGGAGACATGCCCAACAGCGTTGTTTTGTCCCTGTGCTGCACATTCTTTAAACCTTGTGGGAGTGCATGCAGCTGCAAGCTGCCCTGAAATGAAGACATTTTTTGGTAGTGTAAACAGGCTATATATACTGTTCAGCAGCAGCCCTGCAAGATGGAACACACTGATTGAGGAAGTCGGAGGGTCTTTGCATGGTTTAAGTGAAACTCGGTGGAGTTCAAGAATAGAAGCTGTATGGCCAATTGCACAGAATCTACCAAGCATTTTGAAGGCTCTGGAAAAAGTTCTTGCTTCCAGAAAACTTTCCAATGATGCTCACTCAGATGCCCAAGGTCTGTATGACTATTTTTCATCCTTTCGGGCAGTGGTTTTAGCAACATTCTGGGTAAAAGTTCTTACCAGCTTTGAGGAAAGAAACAAAATACTACAATCAAGGTCTATTTCAATGGAAATTGGAGTTGCCAACATTAAAGCTCTTTCTGACTAAATGAAACTGCTTAGAGAAAAGTCCTGTTTTACTTTCTGAAGCTAGTGCAGTAGCAGACTGTATGGAGATTCCCAAGGAACTACTGAACCCCCAACAACTGCGGCAAAGGAAGTCAAAGCATCATGATGCAAAAGATCCTGAAGAGCACTTTAAAGCTAATGTCTTCCTTGTGGCAATGGACACAATCATTTCTGACCTTCATCAGCGCTTCCAATCTATGGAAGAAGTCTGCAAACTATTTTCTCCAATCTTGAAAGTGAAAACAATAAGCAAAGAAGATCTGGTGGCATCGACTGAAAAATTGATCTCAGCATATCTGTTAGGATCCGGACAGCAGGACAAGACAAGACAGTGAGCCCTAAGCTCAGCCCCGCCCACTGTCCTCTACCTACTTGCCACAATCCGCCCTAAGATGGCGGCGAGCAACTTGGCAGCGGTCCCTGCACTGGCTAGGTGGGACACAAAGACAAGACAAACAGACAGACAGACAAACACAATGAAGAATAGTCCACAGTCCGGGTCACAACAATCGGGCAGCAAAAGTACAAAATCAATATCCAATAAACGTAGTCAAAGTCCAGGCAATATGGTCAAGGGCAGGCGGCAAGCAAGGGAAGTCAAGGAATAAGGCAAAGATCAGGAATAGCAAATACACAGAAGATACAAGCAGGCAGAGACTAAGTCAATAACCAGCAATGATATCCCAGACTGAGGAGGTTATATAGGAGGCCAGGGTTCTGATCCAGAACATCATTGGACCATCCCCCTGATCTCCAAGCACAGACACCTGAGAACAAAAACAGATCCACTGGCAGGAAGACCTGTCAGTCACAGCAGAACCAAAACACAGATTAACCCTGACATTGCCAGACAGAACTCAGCAGGTGAAGTCGGGTGTGTCTCCCAAAGAGAGCAAATAAACCAGTGTTCAGACACAGCAAAACAAAACACAGAACAGAATAAGAGAATATCAGCGCCTTCTCGGCCGCACAGCACGAGCAGAGGGACGCATAACGCTCCGCAAAGATACCATCCTGACAGTACCCCCCCTTTTATGAGGGGCCTCAGGACCCTCACAGGACTCAACCTCACTTAGAAGATTGCCATCTGACTCCCATTCATCAGAAGACGAGTCCATGGGGGCGGAGCCTGACCGCGGAGCTGGATGGCGGCGTGATTGCTTAGCTCTCCACAGCGGCGACACTACACCACTTCTAACGGCATTCCAAGCACCTCAAAATGAGAAAGGAGAGCAGAGACAAGTCCAGAGACACACAGAGCACCCCCAGAGTCGGAAAAGGACAAGCGGACATGGATAAATTCCTAAAAAAGAAGACCGGACGCAGCCCAGCATATAAGCTCAAAATGGCGCCGGCAGCCGCCAGCGAACATGAGGAGTCAGAAAGCGGCTCTGAAGCGGGAGGCCAAAGCGTGAGTGATACTCCATCTCTTACCAAAGCTATGATGAGAAAGATTGTGCAGAGGGCCATACAGACGTCCATGCAAGACGCTATGTCCCCGATATTACAGGAACTAGCTGAAATAAAATCTGATATACGCCATATTGGCCAGAGGACAGAACAGGCTGAAACTGTACTGACAGAGACTGTGACTTTCTGTGACTCGGTTGCACACACCTTGCAACAACAAGAAGACCAGCTCAACAAATCCTTTTTATTGATAGAGGATCAGGAAAACAGGAGCAGGAGAAAGAATATTAGACTCAAGGGCCTGCCCGAAACCTATGCACCGGAAGCACTACCCGAAGTAATGGCGCAGCTATTCACCAACCTGCTTGGCGCTGACAGGGCCCGGGAAATAACAGTGGAAGGAGTGCATAGGGCCTTGAGACCTCTGCCGAAACCTAACGAACCGCCCCGTGATATTATATGTGGTCTGCTGAGATTCGTGGACGCGGCGGCGATACTGAGAGCTAGCAGAGAAGAAGGTGAGGTGCAATTTGAGTCACATACTGTACGCTTATTTCAAGACATCGCTGCATCTACTCTGGCCAAGAGGCGAATACTCCAACCTCTACTCCAGAAACTTAGAGAGAAAAAGATCATATATTCCTGGATATACCCGTTTGGGCTCTCAATCCAGAAAGACAACAGGCGCATTATCATAAGATCTCCCGCTGACCTACCTGAGGCCTGGCTCAAGCTGGACATACCACCTATAGACATACCCTCCTGGCTACCCGTGCAGCTGTGCCAAGACCTGCCTCAAATACCAAAAATGATCCCGTGGACCAAAGTAGACAAGCAGAAGTCACCCAAAGCAAGAAAGGCACAGCTCCTTCCAGCTGACCCCATGCCAGAAGACCCTGCTTGAACAATGCTACAAATGGAGAAGTATCTGGATACCGGCATTTCGCCGTAGACAATATGTGGCAGCTCCGAACTAATGCATTACTTACATGTTCCTAAATGCATAGAAACATCTGATTTTTCATAGATCCTTTTACCACCCAAGTTTTAAGGTTCTCGGTTAAACTAACCCACTAAAGTTTTGTGATATATTGCAGCATTTTTGATATTGCCTCCTTTCAATCCCCCCTCCCCCCCCCCTCTCCTTCCCCCCCCCTCTCCTTCCCCCCCCTTTTTCCCCTCCCACTCCTTCCCCCCCCTTCCTCCCTCCCCCCCTCTCCCCTCCCCCCCCTCCCCCCCCCCTCTCCCCTCCCCCCTCCCCCCCCCTCTCCCCTCCCCCCCCCCTCTCCCTCCCGCCCTCTCCCCCTCCCCCCCCCCCCTCACTCCTGATCTACCCCCCCCCTCTTCCTCTTTCTGCTCTCTGTTCTTATTATACAGATATCTATAAAAGTGAATGCCTAAGTTACTCGCAACTTACAGTACATCATAGTTATAGGTGGACGTTGCCGCCGCACTCGGCTCAGGATGATTTATCCCCCCCTCTTCCTGAGCACCTTCTTCCTCGACGCTCTATTGAGCTTTAGGTTATACATAGCACCTAGCAAATGGTTTTTGCTCAGTCTGTTTAAGTTTTTGTCTGTGTCTTTGTCTTGTCACACCCAATACCCCCCTTGTGTCACTCCCCCCCATGTTTTTCCTCTCTCTAGCACCTATACACCCCCTTCTTGGTTCTGGGGTCCGTATGTGAGAAGAATAGACCTTTGGCTCAAAATGGACACACATCCATGGCTGAAGTTCTGATTTCTTCTTATGATGTGAAAGGCCTAGGATCTCCCAACAAGAGAAACCATGTGTTTACCCTAATGAAAAGAGACAGAGTTTCTATTGCATTTATGCAGGAAACTCATTTCAAACAAGACCGAGTACCCAAATTACCTAATACCTATTTCTCCCATTGGTTTCACAGCTGTAGTAACAACTCTGCATCCAAAGGAGTGACTATCGCAATCCAGAAGGATCTTCCCTTCACGCTCATCTCCCGCTTTGACTCTGGTGACGGTAGAGCCTTGTTCTTGAAAGGTAAAATAGGACACACCACATGTACACTGGCAAACATCTACACCCCCAACACACGCCAAGTCACTTGGCTTCTACAAACACTGGAAGAACTGGCTGCCTTCGCTGAAGGCCCAATCATACTAGGCACAGACCTCAACATTGCATTGCATCCAATAATGGACGCCTCTACCAAGCGCTCATGTACCTCAGATAAAGCGCTTCGTAGACTGCACAACAAATTGGAGCTCCTGCAATTGGTTGACGCATGGCGACTACTACATCCCACGACAAGAGACTATACATTTTACTCAGTCCCGCACAAATCATATCAAAGACTCGACTACTTATTTATACACGATAGCCTCTTGCCCTCTCTTACCTCAGCAAATATCACACCTACTACAGTTTCAGACCACTCCCCAATCCATATCTCTCTATCCTTGGACTGTCTCCCTAAAAGGGACTGGACTTGGAGGTTAAACGAGTCGCTGCTCAGCAAACAAGTGAACGTTGACGCTCTGTCTGAAAAGCTTTCTGAATTTTTCCAGATTAACTCAACCCCAGATGTTGCCATAGCAACAACCTGGGAGACACACAAAGCATACATTAGGGGCCTCCTAATCGCACTAGGCTCTAAAACTAAGGCTGATGCCAGAAAAGATATCTCCACACGCTTACAACTGATAACGTCCCTGGAACATAAACATAAAAGGGACGGTCTACAGGAGACATGGGATCAGTTGTCTGCTGCGAGGGAAGGTCTCAAGGATGTTCTAAATAGACAGACAGCGGCTAAGTCGTTGTTTTTTAAGCAGCGCCTATATGCACATGGGGACAAAGGAGGGAAGCTGATGTCAGTAATGATCAAAAAGAGAAAAGAGAAAGCGTATATCCATAAAATTAACAACCTATCAGACACTACAGTGAACACCACAAAAGAAATAGCCTCAACATTTAGTACATTTTATGAGTCCCTTTATAATTTGATCCCCACACAAACAGACAACAGAGAACAACGCATAGACGAATTCCTACAAAAATTACACCTACCCAATCTGACAGAAGAAAATAGGCAGGCCCTCACCTCTCCCTTCACTGAAGAGGAGGTGAGAGAGGTCTTACTCTCATTCCCTCCCGGGAAAAGCCCAGGCCCAGACGGGTTCTCACTGGTATATTATAAGAAATTTCACACCATCCTCATACCACACCTCACGAAATTATGTAACTCTCTGCTAAATGGATCTCACCTCCCGCCTCAATCCCTAGAAGCCCATATCACTATACTCCCGAAAGAAGGGAAAAACCCCCTACTCTGTTCAAGTTACAGACCAATATCACTACTAAACTTAGATCTGAAAATCTGGGCAAAACTCCTAGCTAAAAGAATGGGAACTCTCCTTCCAGACATAATACACACAGACCAAACGGGGTTTGTGAAGGGGAGAGAGGGCAAACACAACGCCATTAGAGTCATCCAAGCCATGCACTATGCAAAATCTAACAACATCCCCCTATTACTGCTGGGAACAGATGCTGAAAAAGCTTTTGATAGGGTGGCGTGGGATTTCATGTCCCGCACTCTTCTCAAGTTTGGCTTTCCAACCCAATTTGTACAGGCTGTTCTATCACTCTATACAGCGCCTAGTGCAAAGGTGCGGGTCAATGGAGTCCTTTCGCCACCCTTCTGCATTACTAATGGTACCAGACAAGGCTGCCCTCTCTCCCCCACACTATACATACTGGTCATGGAAACACTTCTGCAGGCGTTGAGGCAGGATAGTGAGATCCATGGGCTAACCGTAGAAGGGCACACACACCTCGCGGCGGCATTTGCGGATGATCTGCTTCTCATGATCACAAACCCAGCACAAGCACTCCCCCGCGTACAACAGATCTTAGACCACTTCGGCTCCCTTTCCAATTTCAAGGTGAATTATAGCAAATCCGAAATACTGAACGTTTCTGTCCCGACTTCACTAGCGACCCTTCTCCAGGCTGCATCCCCTTTCCACTGGCAGGGAAGTCACATAAAATACTTAGGAATTAACTTACCCAAAAATTTAAAACGGTTATTCGAACTTAACTACCTAACCCTCTATAACAAACTAAAAACACAACTATCCACATATAAAATCCCATTCCTCTCGTGGATGGGCAGGAAAAACCTACTTTAAACGTATATAGTACCGTCTATCCTATATATGATGCAAATGCTCCCGATGGACTTACCTGGACCATATCTCATGAATTGAGCTTCCTTTGGGCTCAGAGACGACCTAGACTCTCATACAATCTTCTTATCCAGAAGAAACGGGACGGTGGACTTGGCCTCCCCGACATAACACTTTATTATAAAGCGATACAACTTCAGAGATGGGTCGAGGTAACGTCCGGGACAAGTTTGCTAGCAGGACAGGAACTAGAATTAAAACAATTAGGGACTAAAGGTATCAATACGTTGTGGCACGTAACTAAGCTAGACATAACCAACACTAAAAACCCACTCCTAAAAGGCATGTTAAGAACAGTCCTTGGACACTATAAAGACTTAAAAACACCCGATTCTGTGGCATACATAGCACCAAGCTCTGTCCTCCCATATGCCCTTGACCCCCACACACAGTACGTGAACCCAATCTGGTCCTCCCTAAATAAAATACCCCTAATAGACCTATTTCCAAACATGCAAACACCAGAAGCCTCCACTATACAGGCCTTGACACCTAACAACACACTACACTTTTTACATTTACATTCGATCCAACAAACATGTGACAAGTTCATACGCAAAACTAGCAAATGGAGAGAACTAACATGGCTTGAACGGCTCTTCGTCACCAGACCCAAAACAAAACACAAATTGGCTGCCTATACTAATCAACTGTTACGAAACAAAATCAGCGGATATCCTATTTACCTTATGTCATGGGAAAGTGATTTAAAAAGGAAATTCTCAGATAAAGAAAGGAAACAGATTTTGTGTAATGCACATGGTTTCTCTAGATGTATAAAGATAAAGGAAAATCACTTTAAATTGTTAACTCGCTGGTATAAGACACCTGAACACCTATATCGTATGGGACTGTCTGACTAACGCCTGTTGGAGGTGCCAAAAAGAAGTGGGGTCAATAGCTCATATATGGTGGTCATGCCCACAAATTGCTACATATTGGGCAGGAATAGCAAATGAAATAAACACGATCTGCGCATCAAATATAACACTCACTTTAGAAACCATAGCTTTGGGATTACGCCCGAATGGGGCTCCTAAACACATTAATATGTCCAACTACTCCTTATTTGCACATTTAATCTCTGCAGCAAAACTATTAATACCACTCCACTGGCTGAGTCAGACAGTACCCACGATAAAACAATGGCATGAAAAAGTGAACCAAATAAGTAGATTGGAAGAATTAACCTGCATCATCTCTTGCACACAAAAAGACTTTCAATCCACATGGAAACCTTGGATCTCATACAGAGACTCGAAACTGCCTCCACCCTGAGACACCCGGATCGTAAATGGAGCAGCAGCCGTGGACTTAACCTCCAGCGAATATCGCACTAGACCTGGATAGTCAACTGTAATATATAGACACTTACATTGGATATGACATTTGATGCAATATTTAAAGAGACTATGATATCACATACCGTTTTCTCACATGCATATTTCTCTCTAGGATCCTCCCCCCCCCCTCCCTACTGGGTCTTGTCTGGTCCCTGTGTATCCTAGTCCTACATGTTATATGTGATTTATATGCCTTCTCACAAAATATGGTACCTATATTACCCTAGTTTATAGATAAACACGTTGTAACGAAATTGGGGAAGCACAGTCTCACTGAAGTCTTGAATTTACCACCCACTGCCTTATGCGACTGCTGTAACTCCTCCCGATACCTATAGATGTCGTGATCTCTCCCCTGACATCCTCACTGTGATGCAAATAGACCATTGATGTGCAACGTGCTTTATCTTACTTTGTATCTGAATGTTATACCCTGTTAACTGTAAAACGAAATTGGAAAATAAAGAATTGATAAATAAAAAAAAAAAAGAAGACGAGTCCATGGCATGGAGAACAGGCTTACTGACAGGACGAGCAGAACAACATGTTAAATTCACATCAGATACAGGCAAATCAGGTACAACAGAACTAGAAATATTAATTTCGCCGGAGGGTACCTGTGCGCCCAAGTGACCTTCCTGGGAGTCACCTGGACGCCGATGATCTGGGTGCAGGTATTCTTGCCGCTTGGGACGCTTGTGGCAGAAACTGATGAAATGGCCACTGTCACCACAGTAGTAACATAGACCATTGTGTCTCCGGTGTTCTCGCCTGGTCTTGGCGTCTAATAGTCCCAGCTGCATGGGCTCGTCCTCAGGAATAGTAGGGGTAACAAGAGGGGTTTTGAGAAAATAGGAGACAGATTGTTTAGAAGAGTCAGAGCCTACTTTCTCCCTATGTCTGTCACGGAGCCTGCGGTCTATACGAATAGCCAAATTCATGGCCTGCTTAAGGGTGGAAGGTTCTGGATGCCCTGTCCAGGCATCCTTAATGCCATCAGACAACCCCTGCTTAAACTTGCATCTAAGTGCAGGATCATTCCATCCGGATGGAACGCACCACTGGCGGAACTCAGCACAATACTCCTCCACCGGTCGCTTGCCCTGTCTCAAAGTAGTCAACTGCCTCTCAGCTGCTGCTGCCCTGTCAGGGTCATCATAGAGTAACTCCAATGCAGAGAAAAACTGATCCACAGAAGATAACTCAGTGGCATCTGGAGGCAAAGAAAAGGCCCACTCCTGCGGAGGTCCTTGTAAGAGTGACATAATAATGCCTACTCTCTGGCTCTCATCCCCAGAGGACCGGGGACAAAGTCTGAAAAACAACTTACATCCCTCTCTGAAGATTCGAAAGGCCTTTCTTTCGCCTTTGAACCTATCAGGAAGCTGCACTGGAGGTTCTGGGGAACAGCAGCAGATAGCATGGCATTTTGGCCCAGGAAAGACTCTACCTGCTGCACCCGTTGCGTAAGGTCCAGAACAAGCTGGTTGAGACTTTGCATTTGCTCAACCAGAGCTTTCATGGTGTCCATAGCAAGGTGGAGAGAGAGAAAAAAAAAAAAAAAGTATGGCTGGTTATTCTGTTAGGATCCGGACAGCAGGACAAGACAAGACAGTGAGCCCTAAGCTCAGCCCCGCCCACTGTCCTCTACCTACTTGCCACAATCCGCCCTAAGATGGCGGCGAGCAACTTGGCGGCGGTCCCTGCACTGGCTAGGTGGGACACAAAGACAAGACAAACAGACAGACAGACAAACACAATGAAGAATAGTCCACAGTCCGGGTCACAACAATCGGGCAGCAAAAGTACAAAATCAATATCCAATAAACGTAGTCAAAGTCCAGGCAATATGGTCAAGGGCAGGCGGCAAGCAAGGGAAGTCAAGGAATAAGGCAAAGATCAGGAATAGCAAATACACAGAAGATACAAGCAGGCAGAGACTAAGTCAATAACCAGCAATGATATCCCAGGCTGAGGAGGTTATATAGGAGGTCAGGGTTCTGATCCAGAACATCATTGGACCATCCCCCTGATCTCCAAGCACAGACACCTGAGAACAAAAACAGATCCACTGGCAGGAAGACCTGTCAGTCACAGCAGAACCAAAACACAGATTAACCCTGACATGGCCAGACAGAACTCAGCAGGTGAAGTCGGGTGTGTCTCCCAAAGAGAGCAAATAAACCAGTGTTCAGACACAGCAAAACAAAACACAGAACAGAATAAGAGAATATCAGCGCCTTCTCGGCCGCACAGCACGAGCAGAGGGACGCATAACGCTCCGCAAAGATACCATCCTGACAATATCCTAATGATTTCACATCATCTTTACTCAGTGAGCTACAACATCTTCAGAAAGTGTACGAAGCTACATTTCCAGAAAACACGGGTCCCTTAGATTTGCTAAACGCTATCTACGAACTACAGCTTCAAGGAATATTTGGAGAGGTGTGTATTGCTCTTCGGATTTTTACTACCCCCCCACTTTCAGTAGCAGAAGGAGAGAGGGCATTTAGCAAACTTTCATTGATCAAAAACTATCTATATTCTATATATATATATATATACTATATTCTACAATGAGTGAACAACGTCTCAACAGCCTAGCAATCCTCTCCATTGAACATGAACTTGCAAGACAACTCTGTTATAAAGATTTGATAAAAGATTTTGCAAATCAGAAAGTTAGAAGACTGATTGCTCCATGAATCAGAATTTGCGGTTACTTTGCTCACACTGAACTGCTGATTCGATAGAAAGTTCATTTTTGCTACCTACTAGATTTTCCAGATACTGTGAACATCTTCTTGAAGAAAATAACAGCTTTAGTTTACCCCCATAGATACTTAGGAACACGTTATAATCTAGTTACCAAGATCTAGCTGATATGGCTTCCTTCAGGCCATAGTATAGTTTGTAGAACATGGTCCTTGCTGACTGCGTCACAAGGACTGCACCATAAGCCAGTTATGTGAGAAGTGCAGTCCTTGTGATGCAGTCACCATGTTGCACCAACTGTACACTTTTTTTGGAGCTGCTGGGACCAGCTGTTTGTTGCAATAGAGCAGGGGTAGGGAACCTTGGCTCTCCAGCTGTTGGAAAACTACAATTCCCATCAGGCATGATGGGAATTGTAGTTCTGTAACAGCTGGAGAGCCAAGGTTCCCTACCCCTGCAATAGAGGCTCAAAGTGATTTGAGTTGGTTTACTTTTTTTTACACCTATGGTGAAGTTTACATATAGTTATAAACATTGTTGCATTGTTGTTGCATTGTTGCTTATTTATTGGCTTTTTTGTGACCACACACTTATAGATGCATGCATCTAATAAAGTTATTTTTATAGTGTGGTACATGCTATGCACCTGATGATCCTGACTTCAGCACTGTAAGTTTCATCAAAATGGCCTCTATGGTTATCCTTTAATGTTTTTTTTTTATATAAATAATTATGTTAATTACCAGTTTAGGAGCAGTGGGAGTGCTCCAGTGCACCTGAGGGCTCCTTATGTCACCCAGCCGCCAGTCCTGAGGTAATCCAAAGTCCCGGTACCTGTGCCTGCTCAGCAACCTCTGTGAATTAGCGGGCAGGTGCTGGGACTTTGGATTTCCTTGGGGCATGCAATGAATGCTCCTTCTTTTCCTCCCCATTGGTTCGGAGGAAATATGAAGTCCTGACGCTTATGCAGTGATTCACAGAGGTTGCTGAGCAGGCACAGGCACCAGAACTTCAGATTACCTCAGGACTGGTGGCTATTTGACATAAGGAGCCCTTAGGTGCACTGGACCACCCCCAGTGGTAATTAACATAATTCTT
The DNA here is from genome assembly GCF_027789765.1 of Dendropsophus ebraccatus. Lineage (NCBI taxonomy): Eukaryota > Metazoa > Chordata > Amphibia > Anura > Hylidae > Dendropsophus > Dendropsophus ebraccatus. The sequence goes on from NC_091465.1 coordinate 51,836,213, forward strand.
TATTAAAACATTAAAAGATAACCATAGAGGACATTTTGATGAAAGTTACAGTGCTGGAATCAGGGTCACCAGGTACACAGACCAGTTGCACTGTTCTCTTATGTGTAATGTTAATTTGTTGATGTGGCTTGAAGAAATTTCCAGTGTTATTATGTTAAAACATTGGTCAAAAACCGAGAGGCTGCTGCATAGACACGTGCTGAATACATGACAGAAATGGCAGCCCTAGCAGTGGCACTTTATAATGTTATATTTGTTATATGTTTCCTGTTAAACACTTGATTTAGTTTTTGATGTCATATTTTAACTAAAATAAATATACTTGACCAAAAGTATGACTCCTATTGGTAATCTACCAAAAGAGTGTACCTTGTCGTAGCAACAGGCCTCAAAGCGTGTTTGTGAAAGGTCATTGGCGGGGGGGTGGTTCGGTGATGTTCGGTTTTGGGGCGTGTCGCAGGGGGCCCAGACACTTTGGCCGTATGGGGCCACGAAATTCCTGATGGCTGCCCTGGCGGCAGGAACATGCAAACACCGTCCGGTGTTCGTCCAGTATAACAGAAGCCGTTGCTAAGCAATGGCCATTGTTATACTGTGTGTGAACGTAGCCAAAAGCTTTTTTAATTTTTAATTTTTTCAAATTTAAAAATACATTTCTGGGGCCCAATTTAAAGCTTTTAATCTCCTTATTTTAAAATGTATAAATCTTATCCCATTGTTTGGGAGCGGGCCATATATTTGGCATTGTCAGTCACGTGTTATAGTGGACTGCAGCTGGTGCCATCGCTGCTGTTGCTAAAACTAACCCAGGTGCCAAAGCTACTATGGACTACTACTTCCTGTCTTGTCCCTCATGTCCCATACTGTACTATGTCTGAAACTGATAGACCATACCAAATGCTGAGTTTCCTCATTTGTGATGCCTGGGCCTTTACTGCAGCCACATTTTAGTGCTTTTTTTTTTTTATGGTCCTGCTTTTAGTTTCATGTTCAGTAAGCAGAAGAAAGCCCAGACAATGTGAGATCAGATCACTGACTCCGCTACTGAGGACAGTTTCCTTACCTTTAGTTTCCTTACCTTAGGGCCCTATTCCACAGGTTTTATATCGTGCCATGTAGCAGCAAGTAACCTTTCAGGGAACAATTCATGTAGTTTTGATGAATTGTCAAACATGAATTGTAAAAAGACAATCAATAGTCCATGTAAATCTTTGTATGCTTCCATGTACAATGAATATCCGATACATGATATCTATGTTGGACTTTGGTATGAGGCAGCAATAAAAGCATTGCTTTCAGGTCATGAGTAAAGCAGGAGAGATAAGTAATATTACTCAGTAGCCTAAAGCTGGCCATAGGCATTAGTTTACTTGGCCAAAATAATTATGAATAAAAATAAAATTCTCAAGCCAAATGATCAACAACAATCTGCTCCTCGGTCCATCTTCTCGGCATTATCAGACTCATATGTCCTCTGGTCTTGGCACCAACAGCTCCATGCAAGGTCTTAGCCCCTCAATGGAAGTCACAACCCCTGTAGTTATTAGAGAACCAGCATGTTTTCCTTTTCATGACATATTACTGCATTGCTTTATATATTCCACTTGATCCTGGATATAGATTTATTTGAACTTTTAATAAAACAAATGTGTTTTTATGTTGTACTCAAATTAATTTTCTATACTTTTATTGGAATGGATGAATTACTATGCGGTGACCTGCATTGTCCTTCAGGGTCACTGTATGCTCCTGTGACCTTAAGTTTTTCTTATTTTACTTTACTGTCCAGGATTTGCCTCATCACATACAAATTCTCCATTGGGATTGCGCCAGACAAGAAGCTACTTTCTCAGGATGCCTGGTTATAACCTCTGCAGTGCTTTAGACTCTAATAACCCTTTGGGACATCAGGATGGTGTGGGCTGCAACCTGTCATCTCTTACACTGATTACTCTGATAATGGTGGCCCATGCTGCAACCTGTCCTAGTACACCCCAATATAACAAAGCTAGAACCTAAGGTTCATCTAGGGTGAGTAAAATGTCACCTTCCTATTACGATTGCCATATTTTACCATACTGGAAGATCTTTAATCAGGTAAATTAGGTGGCTAAACAGTTTCCCTGTATTACACGGTGCATAATGTTTGCATGCGACAATTGCTTTTTGTCTGTGCATTGTGTTGTAACTTTTGTCATTCAAGGGTAAAATAGGGCACATTAAAATTCTTTTAGATCAACTGGTCCCAGCAAGTACCTGATATTTCTAACTTCTATTAAAAAACCTTTTAGTTTTTTAGTACTTATCAGCTGCTGTATGTCTTGCAGTAAGTGGTGTTTTCTTTCCAGTCTGACACAGTCATCTCTGCTGCCCCTCTGTCCATGACAGGAACTGTCCACAGCAGTCGCAAATCCCATAGAAAACCTCTCCTGCTTTCCAGACTGGAAAGAATACAACTTCCTTCAGGACATACAGCAGCTGATAAGTACTGGAAAACTTGATTTTTTAGCATAAATAAATTACAAATGTCTGGCACTTTCTGGCACCAAATTTTTTGGTGAACTAAAGCTCCAATTACTTGGCCCGATCTTCACAGCAAGTGAGCGTCGACCTGTCAGATCAGCGCCTGTTTGCTCCTTGTTCCCCCGCCTGCTGTCAGCACAATTACACACGCCGACTGCAAGCGGGTAAGAGTGGGGGGTGGCACGGGGAGCTGCGGAGGGGCTGCCCAGGTGATCGTTAGATCTTCGGGGGAGTTAATAGAAGATAGCGACATGGTTATATATGACATTGTGCATGCGGGCTGATTGTTGCCTCTTATTACACAAAGCGATTATTGGCTGCAACGGCCGATAATCAGCCAAATACGGACGGAAAACGCTTTGTGTATTAGGGGTTTTCACCTTTAAGGATAGGTTCCATCATTAAGTCACTCCTATCAGGGCAATTACACTGCTTCTCTGAGGACGAAGGCAACAAAATGCATGTCAGGGCTGTGGCGTCCTGGAGGTTGGTTATGGTAAAAACTGTAGAGGTACTGACATTGCCAGATAGTTGTGTGGGGTATGGGATGTTAAGGGACAGTTTTAGGGGACAGACTCCTGGTATAGTAGTGATATTAGAACTTTTCATGCACTAGCCCTTTATACTAATAATCATGCAATGAGTCTATCCCATGAATTTGCTATTTATTTAATCTGTCAGTTTATGTTGTTTTCTTCGGGGGTCGCAGTGTCGCCACTCCAGCTACTCATCCCTATAAAGTGACGTGCAAAAATTAATTAAAGGGGAACTCCAGGTAGAGGTTAAAAAAAAATGAAACTTCTGCAGAAGCATAAAGTATTACTTACCTTTCTATTTCATTTTTGAAACTACCAAAAATCCATTTGTTTTCGGGGGTTTTGTTCTGTTTTGTGTTTCTGCACTTCCTGGTTTATCAGTTGTTCACAGTACTACAGGTTCCAGAATGCAATGCTTTCCCTCAGCTTTTCATCACAGTCCTCCACCCTGCCTATTCCCCGCCCAAAGCTGTTGCAGAACAATTAGGCTGTGTTCACACATTGCAGTTTCATTGTGTTACTGAATTATTTGCAGTAATTTATGATTTCATTGTGGTCTCACACCCTCCCCCCACAGCACCTAGCACACAGCACGCTGTATTCTCTACCTATAACATGACACAGCACACTGTATTCTCTACCTGTAACATCACACAGTACTCTGTATTCTCTACCTGTAACACCACACAGCCCGCTGTATTCTCTACCTGTAACACCACACAGCACGCTGTATTCTCTACCTGTAACATCACACAGCACTCTGTATTCTCTACCTGTAACACCACACAGCACGCTGTATTCTCTACCTGTAACACCACACAGCACACTGTATTCTCTACCTGTAACACCACACAGCACGCTGTATTCTCTCCCTGTAACACCCACACAGCACACTGTATTCTCTACCTGTAACATCACACAGCACGCTGTATTCTCTACCTGTAACACCACACAGCACACTGTATTCTCTACCTGTAACACCACACAGCACGCTGTATTCTCTCCCTGTAACACCCACACAGCACGCTGTATTCTCTACCTGTAACACCACACAGCACCAGGGGCGTAGCTAATGTCTCATGGGCCCTGGTGCAAGAGGTCAACTTGGGGCCCCCCTAAGAAAAAAGTCCCCTCTACCCTAAGGCTATGTTCACACAGCATTAAAGTATGGCCGTTGTTGCCATCGGCAACAACGGCCGTACTTTGTACAGGTGGAACACTCCCTTTTTTTCTATGGGATCCCGGCCAGAGTGTACACACATGGTATACCCTCCGGCCGGGATCCCATACAACGCTGCAAACAACTGACATGTCAGTTTTCTGCGGCCACAATTCAGTGAATTGCGGCCGCAGAAAGACCTGTCCGTTCACACAATGAAGTGAGCGGCTCCGGACGCTTGCTTCATTGTGTGCTATGAGGTGCTCTGATGTGGACACGCTGATGCGCCCACATCAGAACACTGCAGCCGGAAAGATGATCTGTGCAGAGATCGGCCATTCCGTGATCCGGCTGGATCACGGAACGGCTGGTCTCATACGCTGTGTGAACATACTCTAAAATAGTACAGATAAGTACAGATGAGCACACGGCAAATGCACCTCACACAGCTCAGTCCATAGTAGAATACAACATTTATAGGGCTCAGAGAATTGGGATGTAAGGTGATTGCTTCTTTCAAAAGAGTTGTGTCTTTGTTTTAGGCTGCTGCCACACACAGTTCTGTCACACACTCAGGCCTGTATTTAGAGTTCATGCTGCCCTAGGCACTTTGCATGCCGAGGCGCCCCCCCCCCGGCGAACTAGTGCCCCCTTCCCCTCGGCACTGGCAGGTTACATGCATGGTGTATACCCTGGCACAGCTGGCAGGCCGGCACTCCAGCACCCAGTACTACTGAGCGGCACCCCCCGACTGTCAGTAGTACTGGGGTGCCCTTTTGCTTGATGCCCGCTCTTCTCATCATCAGACGTGATGGAGGAAGGAAGGAGGGCGGGGACTTAATTTGGGGACAGCTTCTGTCCAGTGTCGGACTGGGGCACCTGGGGCCCACCAATATAGAACCAGTGAAACGCGACATGCTGACCCGCTCCTTTCCTGGATTTATCTGTATCTGTGACAAATCTCAGAACACCCTCCATTTATACAGCTCTCAGGGTATGCTGGGATTTGTAGTCTCTGAAAGACAACCCTTTAATAAATCACTGTGTGCAGAGTCTCCTGGTGGCTGCAATCTGTGGGTGACAACCATCAGCCCTGAAGGTCCAGCCATACATCTGTCTACAGCGGCAGCTATCATAGGATTGTACTACTGTACTACAACTCCCAGCATATCCTGAGGGCTGCAGACTGTCAGTACATGCTGGGAGTTGTAGTGCATGCAGCTGTTAGGTCCTAGGAGGCTTGGTGGAAGATCAGAATACATAGATCTGTGGGGGCTCAGTGCAGGGAAGTGACCCCAGAACAGCACTAATAGGGGATAGAACAAAAACATCTACTCCTATCCCCTATTAGTGATGTTCTGGGGTCACTTCCCTGCACTGAGCCCCCACAGATCTATGTATTCCTATATGTCGTATAATGCACCTAGGACCCAACTAGAACAGCTGCAGGCACTACAACTCCCAGCATATCCCGAGGGCTGCAGACTCAGTACATGCTGGGAGTTGTAGTGCCTGCAGCTGTTGTAGTTGGGTCCTAGGTGCATTATACACTGGAGGCTTTGTGGGAGATCAGAATACAGAGATCTGTGGGGGCTCAGTGCAGGGACGTGACCCCAGAACAGCACTAATAGGGATAGGGGGAGATGTTTTTGTTCTATCCCCCATTAGTGATGTTCTGGGGTCACTTCCCTGCACTGAGCCCCCACAAATCTATGTATTCTGATCTCCCACAAAGCACCTAGTGTATAGGACCCAACTACAACAGCTGCAGGCACTACAACTCCCAGCATGTACTGAAAGTCTGCAGCCCTCAGGATATGCTGGGAGTTTTAGTACCTGCAGCTGTTGTAGTTGCATTCTAGTTTAAAAGTTTGTGCTAGTGTACTGTAGTGACCGCAGGGCTGTCAGTACACTACCGCAAACCATACACTGACCCATTTAGACCCCAATGGTACACAGGCTCTGCACACTATAGAAGTGATTACAGTGCAGTTACTAATGACTCACAGGTGACGTCTTCTCCGATTGCCATTGCTCACTTTTTTCTTTCTTCTCCATCTGGTGCAGCCATCATGATGACTTCTCCGACCACAACTCGTCTGCAGGCGGGCAGAGCAGGGTGACTGGGGAAGGGAGGCAGCTGGGGGTAACTGGGGAAAGGAGGCAGCTGGGGATGGCAGGAGGAACAGCTGGGGTGATAGGGGGAGGGGGAGAAGCTGGGGAGTAGCTGGAGTGACAGGGGGAGCAGGAGAAGCTGGGGAACAGGGGGAGCAGCTGGGGCGATGAAGGCAGCTGGGGCAATGGGGAGAAGCTGGGGCGACAGGGGGAGAAGATGGGGTGGCAGATGGGGTGGCAGGGGGAGGGGGATAGGCTGGGGTGACAGGGGGAGGGGGAGAAGCTGGGGAACAGGGGGAGCAGCTGGGGCGACAGGGGGAGGGGGAGCCGCTAGGGGTGGCAGGGGGAGAAGATGGGAGGGCAGCTGGGGTGGCAGGGGGAGAAGCTGGGGCGACAGGGGGAGAACCTGGGGCGACGGGGAGAAGCTGGGGAATGGGGAGAAGCTGGGGAACAGGGGGAGCAGCTGGGGCGACAGGGGGGCAGTCGGGTTAACAGGGAGGGGAGAAGCTGGGGAACAGGGGGAGAAGCTGGGGCGACAGGGAGCAGCTAGGGGTGGCAGGGAAAGGTGGAGAAGCTGGGTAACAGGGGGAGCAGCTGGGGCGACAGGGAGGGGGAGCAACTAGGGGTGGCAGGGAAAGGGGGAGAAGCTGGGTAACAGGGGGAGCAGCTGGGGCGACAGGGGGAGGGGGAGCAGGGGGAGAAGATGGGAGGGCAGCTGGGGTGGCAGGGGAGCAGCCGGGGGGGGCAGAGGGAACAGCCGGGGGGGCAGAGGGACCAGCCGGGGGGGGGGATGCAGAGGGACCAGCTGGAGGGGGGCAGAGGGACCAGCGGGGGGGGGGGGGGGGGTGGATTAGCCGGCCGGCAGGGACAAAGGCAGGCTGGGAAGGAAGGTCCCCCTATGCAGGGCCGGCGTGAGCTTCCGGCACAGACTGTCACACAGGCCGGAAGCTCACAGTGCAGCCCCGCGATGCCCGAACTTCCCTGCTCAGCAGCGTGCGTGTGACGTCATCACGCCGCTGCTGAGCAGGGAAGTTCGGGCATCGCGGGGCTGCACTGTGAGCTTCCGGCCTGTGTGACAGTCTGTGCCGGAAGCTCACGCCGGCCCTGCATAGGGGGACCTTCCTTCCCAGCCTGCCTCTGTTCCTGCCGCCCGACTGATCCCCCGGCCGACTGATCACAAGACCCGAACCCCCCCCCCGCCGCACCACCCGGGCGCGGATGTCAGCGGCGGGGCGACTAGGGGGTAAAAAAAAAAAAAAAAATTAAATAAAAAAAGAAATGTGTCCTGCGGGTGCCGCCCCCCGCAGGACGCCGCCCTAGGCACCGGACCACGGGTGCCTAGTGGCAAATACGGCCCTGCACACACTGCAGTTTTGAGAGGGCGGGGGGCAAAAAGTATAATTTCTCCCACAATAAAGAGACCTCATAGAAGAAAAAATTGTAATGAAAGATACAAATTACTATGATGGGAACTGTTACTGTAATGTGTATGGCAGCTACAGTGTGCAGTGTCAGTGTATACTGCTGCCCTGTCCTTATATTCAGGAGCCAGGGTGAGAAGTCCTCTCCAGTCATAGTAACCAGAAAGTGATTGCTTTCCTAGCAATATTTTGTATGATAGGAAAACACTTTTTAAAGGCTGACTTCCACTTGCCTGGCTGTGTATAGGTGTTGTGAAATATTGAACAGAGGAAACTCCAAGTTTTCTGGTGCTGGACAAGTGGTGATCAATAAACCCCCGATGCAGCTGTTTATAGAGAATAAGAGATCATAAGTTAGGGCTACATGGAGATTTTCTGCAGCAGGGAGGGAACTGGAGGGGACAGGGAAAAAGTGGATCCATTCTGTAAACTCACTAGCAGCTGTATAGTACTTGTAGCTACTACTGAGGAAACTCACAATAAATCCCCTTAAGAGCTCCGGAGCTGTGACCTCCTGCCCCTGTGTGTGTCCCCTCCAGTCAGGGGGAGGAAGCCTGATAAGGACAGTGTGCAGGAGCCCAGACAAACCTGACAGCCTGATACAGCAGATACACAGCCCCCAGCCCCCGACCCACTCACTCTGATGATGCTTCCTCCCTCCAGTCCCGACAGCTGCTTATGAGGAGGTGAGTGCTGCACATGACCAGCCCCCTGCTTCAGTGGAGAGAGGAGGGGGACGTGCGATCTCTGACTCGTCCTGGTGAGGGTCCTCAGCTCTGCAGCCTGCCGCTGGAGACTGTCAGACATACAGGGGGCAGGGCCTCAGGCCCCCTATCGGCTCCAGCGCTTCCTGTGTAGCGGCAGCAGCCTGCATCGGTGGGTTTGTGGGATGCAAGCAGCTGCACAAGGTTGGTTAGATTATGAAGTAGCAAGGGGGGGGGGGGGGGGCGGCCGGGCCCCTCTGACTGGCGGGCCAGGTCGCAACTGCGACCCTTGCGACCACTGTAGCTACGCCCCTGCACAGCACGCTATATTCTCTACCTGTAACACCACACAGCATGCTGTATTTTCTACCTGTTACACCACACAGCACACTGTATTCTCTCCCTGTAACACCACACAGCACGCTGTATTCTCTACCTGTAACATCACACAGAGCGCTGTATTCTCTACCTGTAACACCACACAGCACGCTATATTCTCTACCTGTAACACCACACAGCACGCTATATTCTCTACCTGTAACACCACACTGTATTTACCTGTAACACCACACAGCACCCTGTATTCTCTACCTGTAACACCACACAGCACGCTGTATTCTCTACATGTAACACCACACAACACGCTGTATTCTCTACCTGTAACATCACACAGAGCGCTGTATTCTCTACCTGTAACACCACACAGCACGCTATATTCTCTACCTGTAACACCACACAGCACGCTATATTCTCTACCTGTAACACCACACTGTATTTACCTGTAACACCACACAGCACCCTGTATTCTCTACCTGTAACACCACACAGCACGCTGTATTCTCTACCTGTAACACCACACAGCACACTGCATTCTCTACCTGTAAGACCACAAAGCACACTGTATTCTCTACCTGTAACACCACACAGCACACTGTATTCTCTACCTGTAACACCACACAGCACGCTGTATTCTCTACCTGTAACACCACACAGCACGCTGTATTCTCTACCTGTAACACCACACAGCACTGTATTCTCTACCTGTAACACCACACAGCACTGTATTCTCTACCTGCAACACCACACAGCACGCTGTATTCACTACCTGTAACACCACACAGCACGCTGTATTCTCTACCTGTAACACCACACAGCACGCTATATTCTCTACCTGTAACACCACACAGCACGGTATATTCTCTACCTGTAACACCACACTGTATTTACCTGTAACACCACACAGCACCCTGTATTCTCTACCTGTAACACCACACAGCACGCTGTATTCTCTACCTGTAACACCACACAGCACACTGCATTCTCTACCTGTAACACCACACAGCACACTGTATTCTCTACCTGTAACACCACACAGCACGCTGTATTCTCTACCTGTAACACCACACAGCACGCTGTATTCTCTACCTGTAACACCACACAGCACTGTATTCTCTACCTGCAACACCACACAGCACACTGTATTCTCTACCTGTAACACCACACAGCACGGTGTAATCTCTACCTGTAACACCACACAGCACGCTGTATTCTCTACCTGTACCACCGCACAGCACACTGTATTCTCTACCTGTAACACCACACAGCACGCCGTATTCTCTACCTGTAACACCACACAGCACTCTGTATTCTCTACCTGCAACACCACACAGCACGCTGTATTCACTACCTGTAATGCTGATTTTGGAATAAAGTAAAGAACTTTTTGAATTTTTTTTTCTTTTCATTTCCACGCACATATTATGATCAAGCATCTGGTATCTTTGAAGTTGAGCCCCACAATAAGGCTCTGAGCCTCTCTGCCGTTTAGCATCATTTACTTGTGTTACTGCATCATTTTTGTCAATACGCTGCAGTACCGCAATGACACTCCATCATGTGTGAACACAGCCCTAATTTCACTGCACACTTCTGCACAATTAGAGAAATAAGTGCAACACCTGCTTCTGGCCGGTCAGAGATGCTGAATCACTCAGGGGATTGGGGGATCCAGCCAAGCGTCCTGGGACATCACACCCTGCCCCCTGTCTGCATCATCAGCCTTTCCTCAGCAAACACACACAATGTGAGACAGAGGCATGGAAGATATGTCTCCTAAGGTGGGAGAGCAGAGGGAGCAGGAGACAATGTGGATTTGCACAGGGCCCATTTTTTTCACTTCCTGGATTTCTATTAGCTACCAGTGTGGCAGAACTGTACAGATACGGTAATACATTGTATAGACACATATATTTAACTTTTAGGGTACAAACCCACACACCGTATACGCAGCAAATACGCAACAAATACGCCGCAAATACGCAGCAGTTTGATGGTGAAGATTTAATGCTGAGTTCAGTTATTTAGATCTAATCTGCTGCGTTTTTGTTGCGTATTTGTTGCGTTTTTGCTGCGTATTCGCTGCGTATCGCAGCAGTAAATACGCTGTGTATACGGTGTGTGGGTTTATACCCTTAATGTACTTTTAATAGAAAACAAGTTTTTCTTATCTGGAGTTCCCCTTTAAGAGGAGCAGGTGGGTGGATCAGTGCACCAGGGAATGTAGACCAGCCCCCAGTGCTCTGAACTGCCTACTTATCATAATTAACATAAAACTGAAGACTGCAAGAAAATGTGTTAGAACGTCACATTAAATCTATAGTGTGCACCTAGCCTAAACACTTGATCACTATCTACTGTATAGGACAAAATCTAAATAAAAAGCACAGTACAGACATGCATTTATTGTAAGTAAAGTATTGTACTGAATAAATGGCAGGCAATAGGACTGTGACTATATTGTTGCTGTTGCTCTTTGACCAGATGATGATGAAGATGATGATGCACTGAGCACAGACACCCCGTTATCAGTAACGCTGTGCCTAAGTTAAAAGTCCAGGCCGCAGGTTAAAGTGTAACATGCTCACTATGTGCAGATAGGATTAATTCATTCTCCAATTCTACAGAGGGGGAAACATCTATCTGCTGCTGTTTTGTGTTCTGACAGAAATGGATATTCTAGAGACGGATTCAAGATACAGGAGAAAGTCTATGGCTACTGTAAGTTTATGGTGCTGGCAGCTGGGGACGCGGGTGACATTTCACATTGTAACAGGTTGTCTATACAGATATACTGAAATCTAAAGATTAGTGATTACTCCAAGCCTTTGAAAAGAGGACAGGCTACAGACCCTTTGCTGCTATAGTTAACGTCTGGATCTTCCTCCACTGGTGGCAAAACCCTGTACTGTGATAAGGGGCAACTTGGTTCCTCCTCTTTATTACGTGTACATCTTGGCTTCTCCATTACTTGATTTTTTTACACTACTCTACATTTTGCACTAAATGTAATTATTATAATTCCCTCATAAACGTCTACAAGGAACCTGCCTTATAGGAATACTGCCATACTGAGACTGAGAAGCATACCATTATATAGTTATTAATACTGACATATAGGGAATTAAAAGGGGTGTCTACACCATTTGCCACGTCTACACCATTCACACATGGCCTAGCACCTGTAGCTTTAGGCCAATATACATATTACTTAATTTTATTTAGAAATGGTATAATACTGTTGTTACTCGGCCGGTGTCATCTAGCCAAGTACTGTATGTGTTGTTTCTCTTTTTTTTTTCCCTTTTCTTTTTATGCGGTTTTGAATTGTATTCTTTTATATTATAACTGTGTTTGTTCCAGATGTGGCTCTGAGCAAAGGATAAATATGTGTGTGTGTATGTGTGTATATACAGTATATATATATATATATATATATAAATATATATGTTATGACTCTCACATGCCTGTGCCCGCTCTATTCATTCCCACATTTGCTAATGTGGATGTCAATGTGGTGGTTCTTACATCCGGCTCCCCTGCTTTGGGTCCAACATCCCATCAGTAAAGTGTTCCTCAGTGGGGCTAATAGAAGAGAGGCACTCCTTCAGTTTTCTCTGTGATTTACATAGTGTTGTGCAGAAGGCAATAGTGAAGGCAGAAAAAACAGATACTTTACTCCGAATGGCCATTGAAGTATGGTTTCAATCAGATCCACATATTGTCATCTGACAGAGCTTGTGGCCAATAATGTTACAACCATACAAAGTGCTCCTTTAAGTGATGTCACTAATCTTTATCCTGTGGTTTAGTGATCTGTCCCTTTTCTCACCAGTCTGACACAGAGATCAGTAGGGGCTATGGGGGAGAATTGTCTTAGTTGCCCCTAGCAACCAATCAGATTCCACTTTTCATTCTTCACAGATTCTTTGAAAAATGAAAGGTGGAATCTGATTGGTTGCTGGAGGCTACTTTACACCATTTTATTAAATCTCCCCCTATGTGTACACCGCTGTACAAGCTCAAAAAACTTTTCTAGAAAAATCTTTTACTTCTACAGGCATCCACTTCTAGTTTTGGAATAAAAAGATGCACTTCCATAGATTTGTGTTTGGGTAACAACCATCTTAGGCAGTGATCGGCATAACAGGGACTTGGCACAGTGTATTATGGTCTTTATCAGTCCGCCCTTTGTGTTAACGTCTTCAGAATTTAAAATGCAATTTCAAAAATATATTTACAACGTTATCACAATATCTTCTTGACATTGTACAAGATCATGTTACTTCTATTAACATCTCACATGAGACTTGAAGTTACTATTTCTGTATCCTGCAAAATACACAGAAAAGAACAAATAAACATGTAACATGAAGTGACAGTAATATTACATAACTATGTATTTTTTTGTCTAGGTAAGGAGCACTGTGCCAAAACTTCTCCCCTTCCTTATCACTGTGTGCAACTATTTTGTGCTGTGGATCCCACTCTCCGAGCCCAGCTGGTACAATGCAATCATTAAATGTCTGCCCATTGTAAGCTTGGAGTTCTTTGTTCTCGTCTATTCTGTTGGTGTGGGCAAGTTAAGTCCTTATGCTAAGAAAATCTTTCTGGGACTGGTCTTTTCTGCAGCTGGAGACATCAGCCTGGTTTGGCCAAATTATTTTCAACTGGGTAAGAACTCTAAAATGAATGGTAAAACTCAACCAACACTGGTATTGGTTATGTACAGGGTCCCATAGCAAAAAACTGTAAGGGGCCCCCCTCCCCTTTGCACAACACAAAGCATTATATATATATATATATATATATATATATATATATATATATATATATATATATTCAGTAATGTGGCCACTGTCAGTCCACTTATTTAAACCATAAGGGCCCATTAGGAGCCCTTATGGTTAAATAAATACTGTAGGAGCAGGAGCAGACTATCATCTGCTTAACCCCTCATGGACTGCAGTGTGTGAGGGACCCAATGTTCTCTTACGTGCTGCAAAAAAGTTAAAAAGGAAGACAAGTAGATCTCTGTTTCACTGCTCCTGTACTGATAACCCCTGACCTTTGGATAGAGCTTTACACATTTTCTTACTTGATTGCAGCAGTCGGAGAACAGAGGTCAGGGGTTATCAGAGCAGTTAAGCTTTTTTTTGTGTTGCAGCCTGTAAGTGAACACTGGGTCACCTATACACTGCAGTGCATAAGGGGTTAAGCAGAAAGATACAGAACAGCTCTTATTTTCCCTATGCATACCTTGGTCCCCCTCCCTAACGGGCCCCATAGCAGTTGCCTACCTTGCCTCTATGGTAGCTATGCCACTGTTTTGTAATAGAATAATGTGAGCTTATCATGAAGGGAATCTACCAACTGGACAATCCATTCTGAAAGGTAGACGATTATCATTGCTGGTTTGGCTGCTTAAACCCCTGGTGTTCATCTGATACTGCTGAGGGAAGCTAAGGCTTGAAATTCAGGCGTGTTATGTAATGTGCACATACCCTAAAGCCTCATTACACGGGGCGACTGAGTGCTCGCTTGTTCCTCATTCCCCGCTTGCTGCCGGTGCTATTACACACTTCGACAGCAAGAGGGTGAGTGCAGGGGGAGGGGCTGCCCGAGTGATCGATTGATCATCTGGGCAGCCCATAGCAGATAGAAGCAGTCTGCTGCCGCCGCTCCTTATCCATGGAGCGACAGCAGCTTATCGCTGCTATATTAGCAGCAACAGCAAAGATCAGCCGACATCGTTCATGTTGGCTGATCGTTGCCTTCTATTACACAAGACAATTATTGGCCGAATACGGCTGATAATCATCTTGTGTAATAGGGCCTTACGTGTGTACCCAATGGGGGACATTTATGAATAGTCCGCCCAAGGTGTACACCAGGGAGAAGGTGCAGATTTGCCCCTTTTCCCTTGCGTACGCCTGCCGTATGCCCCGCTCGCCCGAAAGGCGTGACAAGGCGGAGAGGAGGTGTGGCCATCATGACCCAAATCTACACCTACTGGAAGCAGGTGTAGATTTAGTATGCCGGGTGCAGGTTCGGGCGCCCGGCTGGCCGGGTTCACTAAGAGGCGTGCGCCTCTTAGTAAATCCTTCCGGGAAAAGGGGACAGGGCCTAATATAAGTACAAGTGCGCCGGTCTTCATAAATCCCCCCCAATGAGTTGCCCCAAGTTAAAGTCTCCTTTTTTACTGGGGTACAGTGCCTAACACACCTGATGGGTTGTCCACTTTTTAAAGAGGATTTGGAAAACATTTCAGTTTTTTTTCCCCAGTAAAACCTAGTACACTTATCCATGGATTGTGTTTGGTATTGCAGCTCTGGTAGCTTAGACTATGTTCCCGCTCAGTATTTTGTCAAGTATTTGGCAACCAAAATGAGGAGTGGATTGAAAACACAGAAAGGTTTTGTTCACACACTGTTGAAATTAAATGGATGGCTGCCATTTAATGGCAAATAATTGCTGTTATTTTAAAACAACTGCCATTATCTACTCCAGGTATTGGTTACAAAATACTGACCAAAATACTGTGTGGGAACATAGCCTTAAAGATACCACACCACACACAATCAGTGAACAAGTGTGAATTTTTTTTTTAACAACTGTGATTTTGTAGTTTTTTTTTTTGTAAAGCTTTTTTTTTTTTTTTTTTTATGCTGCACACTGATGTTGTGTTCGTTTTAGGGGTTTTAGTCCAGCAACAGCATCACACCTGTCCATAGTTATGATGTTGAGCTGCAATACCATACCCAACTGGTGCTGTTTTTGGAGGAAAGTAGCAATTTTTTTTTATACTGGACATCCCCTTCAAAGTGTCACTCTCATTTCTAAAAGCTTTTGACACCTCAGAGAGACATGCCAACAATTCGGTCCAGGTCTGAGTGTTCAGACCCAGACTGATTGTGAGAATGAGTGGGGAGATGGCCACGCTGCCATGCGGTGTCATCATGAGACCATCTTATCATGTGAAAGAGATGGAGAGGACCACGCTGAGTGCGGTCTTCTCCTGGCTTCTTCTCATGATTGGACAGGGTCTGAACACTCTAGACAATCAAAACTTCTGACATGTCTGAATGACATGTAAAATATTTTTTTTAATGACAGGTACACTTTACATAGTTACATAGTTAATACGGTTGAAAAAAGACACATGTCTATCAAGTTCAACCAAGGAGGGGATGGATATAGGAAAGGGGGAGGGGTGATAGGTTCTATAAGTTGATGTTGTCTTGCAGAACCTAAATCCTTCATTCATAGTTGTTTGCACATATGCTTGAGGGATTTTTTTTCCAAGATACTCCTTTAGGCTATGTTCACACTACGTACATTTCAGGCAGTATTTGGTCCTCAAGTCAGGTCCTCATAGCAACCAAAACCAGGAGTGGATCGAAAACACAGAAAGGATCTGTTCACACAATGTTGAAATTGAGTGGATGGCCGCCATATAACAGTAAATAACGGACATTATTTCAATATAACAGCCGTTGTTTTAAAATAACAGCAAATATTTGCCATTAAATGAAGGCCATCCACTCAATTACAACATTATGTGAACAGAGCCTTTCTGTGTTTTCAATCCACTCCTTGTTTTGGTTGCTATACAGCCTCAAACATACAGCCTCAAAAATACAGCCTCAAATATACGTAGTGTGAACCCAGCCTAAACCTGCACTGATGTCACGGCCGCGGCAGCGTCCCGTGCTCCGGACCGCCGCGACCTCTCCATGCAGCTGCCGGGGTCCATGTACAGGGACCCGGTGCTGCTACTAGTTCAGCCCCGGAGGGGCGCCTTACCTCGCCCCGCTCCTGTCACCCGCTGTGCCGGCCGGCGCGCGCGTCCCTGCCTCCTAGGGCACGCGCGCCGGCTGTCTCAGATTTAAAGGGCCAGTCCGCCCCTAATTGGAAGGTGCACTAATTCACTTCCTATAAATTCCAGCCCTGCCCCACTACAGGTGTTGGAGCCTCTACATGCTTCCCATAGCGTTTGGCCCAGCTCCCTGTTGTTCCTGATTCCTGTCCGCTACCTGGTCCCTAGTCCTTGTTCCTGATTCCTGTCTGCTACCTGGTCCCTAGTCCTTGTTCCTGATTCCTGACGGCTAACTGGTCCCTAGTCCTTGTTCCTGATTCCTGTCCGCTACCTGGTCCCTAGTCCTTGTTCCTGATTCCTGTCCGCTACTTGGTCCCTAGTCCTCGTTCCTGGTTCCTGCTCCTCTGTTACACTATTGCTCCTGTGTTCAGCCTGTCACCTGTGGTTACGCCTACAGACCTCTGCCAGCACCATCTCCTGCCTACTGCTCCTGCCACGCCTCGGCTGCCGTCACTAGCAACCAAGCCAGGGGTAGCGACCTGGGGATCGCCTGCTGCAGCAAGTCCATCCCGCCTTGAGGCGGGCTCTGGTGAAAACCAGCGGCCCCTTAGACTCCGCTCCCTGGTGAGGTTAGTGACATCGCTAGTGACGGTCCAGTGGATCCACTACTCCAGGCTTTACAACTGAGCATGTGTTGGTCTGCGTTTCTGAGATGTGAATCCCCTCTATCCAGCAAAGAGCTTTGACACACTATGGGGTACATTTATCAAACATGCGCCCCTGGCATACACCACAGAAAAGGTTAAGGTTCTTGTCTTTTCTGTGGCATACGTCAGGAGTAAGCCCCGTACACCAGATGGGCGAGGTGTGTGTGTGTGTGGGGGGGGGGTTAATGCGGCAAGGTGGAGAGGAGGCATGGCCTTTTTCCCACGCCTTATTTACCATTGTTTCATGATATCCGGCGGGACAAGGTGCCTAGCACTCCGGAGCAAGTAATGCATTATTGCAGAAAATGCTTTAAAGTGAATGTACCATCAGGTACATCACTTAGGGGTTTTTACATTAATAGATCGTCGCCGGCATGGGAATGCTGGTGGCGTGGTCCTTTTGTTGAACCACCACCCAGGTCCCTCACATGATGCTGGTCTACTTCCAAACATCGGCCCAACATGAATTACTGGGGGCAGGCCCCTATTTTGGCAAAATCCCCTCCCCTCTATGAGCTGCTCTACCAGTCACAACAATTTTGCTGTTACTAAAAGAATTTTTTTTTTTCTAATTCCAAAAAATTATTTTAGTATGGTCACAGTAGGAACAAAGAGTTAATATGTGTTTTCTGTCTGCTTTCAGTTTTTTTTTCCGTATTAGAATCTATTTTTATGATATGAGGTGGAGAATGGCTTTCACCATCTGACTGGCTTTCTGCATGCTAACCATTTCTATGTTTAGTCCAAATATGCCTCTAAAGCGGATTATTTACATGACAACATGTTTTGTTCTCTTTCAGGTATGGTCATGTTTGGATTGGCGCACATCATGTACACAGCTGCCTTTGGCTTTCACCCTCTGAATTTCCGAATCTTCATTGCTATCGGGCTGTTTGGTGTCACTTTTTATTCCCTGACTTTCTCGTACCTTAGTGGGCCTTTTGTGTACATGGTAGCAGGTTACACTATGCTGATTAGCACTATGACCTGGAGGGCACTATCCAGGGTCAGCTTGGCATCTCCCAAGTTTTCCTGGGCACATATCTCTGCAGCTTTGGGATCATTTTTTTTCATGATTTCGGATTGTGTACTGGCTGTCGATAAATTCTGCTTCCCTATCTCCAACTCCAGGGCGATTATCATGTCGACGTATTATGGTGCCCAAATGCTGATCGCCCTCTCCATCACTGGCGGGTCCAGAGATGACTTCACGTGGAAATCGAGATAATATCGATATAACATTCCTCATTTCATGGATGATCAGTCAGGATGGCCTTCTCATCACTCCACTTTAATAAAACTCTTATCATATGAAGCTCTTTTCCTTAGCGGTATAATTGCAGTAAAGGCTTTTCTCATTAAGACAACTCTGGTTTAACCCTTTTTCCTCCGTTTTTTTTCACCTCACCTTATATTGTTTTATTGTTCCTGCAACACTGCTGTACAATGACTTATTTTTTGTGAGATGTATACCTTTATACCTTTCACTCTGCCAATTAATGCATTGCTGGACCAAAAAAAAAACTTAACAAAAAACACACAAAACTATTTAGTTCCTGAGAAGTTAAAAACAAATAAATAAATTGATCATGCTTACCTGTCCATACTCCCCTGGTACCCACCCACTTGCTTCTCTAGGTTCCTTGCTCAGTGACAGCAGACTGATTGGCTGAGTGGGATATCCCTAAGCAGGGAACCCGAAGAAGAAAGCAGAGGAGTACAGACATGTAAGTACGATCTATTTATTGTTTTTAACATCTCAGGGGCTAAATAGCTAACTTTTACACCCCTATGACACTATATATTCTCACAGGGGAGTCAAAACCCATGGCAGGAATGAAGTACCATAGACTTTAATAGAAATCAGTATCACAGCGATTTTCATTGCAGTATGTAATCCATTGCAATACAGTATGTGAGAACGGAGCCCAAAAGATGGTTTGAATTTTTTTCCCAAATGAAGCTGTATTTCTAGACAGTATAATTACATATTCAATTTCTGTTTTTTTTTTTTGCACCTCACCGTATAAGATCCATAAGGATGCAAGGATTTTTGTTTGTGTTTTTTTTTTTTTCATTTTAAAAATAATTTTTGTTACATGTTTAGCCTCCCTAGGGACTTACATGATTGCTTTTATAGTACCCTGTAATACTAATGTATTGCATTGTACTTTGCTATTAATCAACTATTACACGCTGCCTATTAAAACTTTAAGGCTAAGTTCACACACCATAAAATAAAGGCTTTTGTAAAATACGGCTGTTCTTTTTATCTGTTGACTAGTGATAAACAAGCATGCTCGTCCGAGCTGGGTACTCGTTTGAGTATTAAGGTACTCGAAGGTGCTCGATGGTCAGACAAGCATCTCGCAATACTCGAGAAAATGGCATCATCTTTTTCCTGCAAGTTTAGGCGCAATTTCTCAGCCAATAAACATGCAGGGAAATCTTTGGTACATTGCGATGACGTGGGACCCATACATGTGGATAGCAGCGATTGGTTGGCCAGATCAGATGATCCGAGCATATAAGAATCTGGGCCGGTGGTACTCGCCTCACATGCATGCTGGAAGAGATTAGGGACAGAGCTGCTGATTGTCAGGGAGAGCGTTAGGGAGGGAATTAGCGTTCCAGTAGGCAGGGATAAGCCCTTGTAAGGGCTTAAAATTGTTATTTTGTTTGGAGTACTCCAGGCTGCTGGCTGGGACTTGCAGTGCAGCTACCATGATCTTAGCTGTACACTGTGGTGATTGACTGCTGGCAGAAGGGGGAAAGCTGGTGGTGCATACAGAACCCAAAGAAGTGCTCAGTACTACTATTTTTTTTTTTTTTGTGGCTGCTGTTGTACATTGTATTGCTGTCATTTGTAGTACAGCTGCATAGAACTTCACTGCTCATTGTCCTGTTTAAGAGGTGGCATACACCATAAAGCACCACTTAAACACAGACTATATACGACTACCTCCAAAAAACAGTCTGACCAGTATCTGTTGTCATCTGCAGCCATATAGCACCACTTGGGATAATGGTGCGATTAGGCAGCCTCAGAGGCATCCATGAATGCTGCCGCTTCTGTTTCCTGTCAATTTCCGTGGTGTTTCCATCATTTTCTAAGGTTGGCAGGTTTTCATGCAACCTTCCCTCGGCCGAGCTTGGGTCCCCTGCAAAAATGCTTGAGTTTCCCATTAACTTCAATGGGGTTCGTTACTGGAAACGAGCACCCCAGCATTGGGAAATATTCGTCTTGAGTACAGAGTACACAAGCATTTTAGTAATCGCTCATCACTAAT
Organism: Dendropsophus ebraccatus; assembly: GCF_027789765.1. Classification (NCBI taxonomy): domain Eukaryota; kingdom Metazoa; phylum Chordata; class Amphibia; order Anura; family Hylidae; genus Dendropsophus; species Dendropsophus ebraccatus. The sequence continues at coordinate 51,856,823 of NC_091465.1, forward strand.
GTTGACACATTGTTTTATTTAATCTCAAAATTATTGTTGAATTTAGCTTTTATTTTACTGCGTGCGAACCTAGCTGAAAGCGTTGTATTGCTCAGTCAGTGATTGGCTGAGAGAGCTGTTTCTGCCAAGACAAGTCAGTCTTGAAAGTGGTGGTGGGAGTGTTTAGCAGGGTACACAGAGACGCCACAGGGGGTTCTCAGGGAGCATATAGTGATTTAAGAATGGGCTCTTTATTATTATTATACAGCAGGGATTGGAGTTAGCAGCGGGCACTCACCATTTACAGTGTGAGCTCAGCTTCTGACATTTGGCATACTTGTATGTCACTCCTTGGGAAAGGGTTAAAGGGAACTCATCACTGGCCAAAAGGCCTAGAAAGCTATATGTACATTGTAATGAAGCCCCCTGTATTGTTTCCTATAAGCTTTGCATATCCTCCGGAAATGAAGTTTGTAACTGTCCCGCCCCATATACAAATTACCCTCAACTAGTCATGTGGGCGTTCAGCAGCACCAAACTAGTCACGGATGGCACTTGAGTTGGTGAGATAACAGACCACAGATTACTGAAGATTGAACAAACTGTGAATACATTACCTGCCAATGTTCCCAGTCTTCTCCTGTGCTCTGCTTCCTCTCCAGTCCGGCTGAGCTGACAGATACCGGCTGTTATTGCCATAAAACTAATGGACATGCCCTTTTTGGTTTTTCATGTCTTAAAATACAGTCATAAATAGAGCCAAATTTTAGGACACATTTAGAGATGTAAACAGCTCATACAGTGCCCATGTGAACATAGACTAACAGCATTTTAAAGAACTGTTTGATGCAGACAAGAGTACAGAAAATAGTAAGGACTGAGACATGGATTATTGGGAATGGATTATATCTTGCACCTAGTTCTGGGCTTGGACCTCTTAGGATCCTAATGTTACATTGGTCCATAACAGAAATGGCCTATTCCTAATGTATTACTGACAGTTGCCACTAGAGGGGGATATAGTCAAAGCCCTGCATACAGCTATATAATTGAAGCCTACTGAGGTATGTGTGACTATGTAATGGAGCAGGTACCCCTGTAATGGCTATTTCTTGAATGTAGACTGCATTCGGGATTGGAGAAGATTTTTCTGTATTACTAGTTGTTTAACTACGTTACACTTATGAATGATGGTGTACTTAAGTGATAGGGAAAATGTGGTATGTCAGGATCCATTCTATATCAATCTGAGTTTGTAATGCTACACTTCCCCCTACAGATACAATGCATATATAGCAGCATAGCAGTAAACTTGCTCCACTGTTACAGCCCATCACCACCTGCCCTGATATAATCAATGAGAGGACATCTTTGATGCACATACTCCTTCAGGTAAGCAAGACAGACACATATCTCATATTGACCAATGGCAAGTAAACTGCATGTAACTATAGGCTACATCAATATTGTTCTTAAACTAAATGAAACTAAATGAAATAAACTAAATGAAATAAAAAAAAAACCATCACTATATGACTGAAACTTAAATCCATGCCTGGGACAATGTATAGTGACCTTCCAGATGTCCCCAAGTATTGCATATGTCCTGTACTGAATAATTTATTATTAAAGGTGATGCAACCAAGGGTTTTACAGGGCAGTTACTTTTCACATGGGTGTTAGGTAACTGTTCCTTAGATACTTTTTTCTTTCTGCTCTTATATACTGGAATAATTAAAGTCTATGGAGTGTTCTAAGCTCTAGGCTTTAGACAAAAATAAACTGTGTGTAGGACCCATGACTACAAAGCTAGGCGTAAAAGAGGAATATTATACAGCCAGACTATATAAAGGATTGGAACATTTACAAGAGAGTTTGTAATTAAGTGCACAAATAACAGCACCATTCTGTTTTACCGAGATATATATACTGGACAAATAACAATTCTTTAATAAAACCTCCATATACTGCCTATATAACTGTTACATATTACCCAGACAATCTTACTTTGTCAATCACAGCGCACAGCCTAAAAGTGTATGTACTCCAGAGGGGTTCATACAGTTAAATGGCCAGGCAAAAAGGCTCCCAAGGGGCTCACTTGGCCGCTGGGTGCTGACGCCAGCCACAGACTTTAGTGCCCCCTGCCTTTGTGTGCCCGGGAGTGGCCCCTAACTTCGGTACTGGCTTGCAGTCACAAAAGGCTGCTCTTTACCTCTATGCTCCAGCACTCTCTGACTAACGTCACTGGGCCATAGAGCATAGAGACACAGAGCGGAAAAGAAGACAGGACGCAGGTGGAGCCAGGAAGCAGTGTAACCAAGATGAGTATGAGTGTTTTTTTTTATTTTCTTTTGCACAGGGGGGCCTAATACTATATGGGGGCTGGGCTGGAAGGGAAAGGACTGATACTATATGGGGCTGGAGGCGGGAGGATTGATATTATATGGGGTTACATAGCAAGGCTATGTTCACACGTCGTATCGGACCGGCTGGGTTCCGTGACTCGGCCGGGTCACGGAACGGCCGGTACTGCAGTACCAGCCGGATGATCTTTCTGGCTGTAGTGTTCTGATGCGGGCGCATCAGCGCGCGCTCGGATCGGAACTCCCCATATCGCACAATGAAGCAAGCGGCCAGATCCGCTTGCTTCATTGTGTGAACTAACAGGGTTTCCTACGGCAGCAATTCCCATAGAACAAGAGGCAATGTTCCTCACTGCATTTATGTAGTGTGAACATAGCCTAACACAGTAACATAGTTTATATGGTTGAAAAAAGACAAGAGTATATCAAGTGCAACCTACAGAAATACTACTTTGTTGATCCAGAGGAAGGCAAACCCCCTTATGAAGCCAATTGCCCCATTACAGGGAGAAAATTCCTTCCAGTCTCCAAAATGGCAATCAGAATAATCCCTGGATCAACTTCTATCACCAGAAATCTAATTTCCATAACTTGTAATATATTTTTTTCAAGAAAAGCATCCAGACCTCCCTTGAACGTGTTTAATGAATAAGCCATGACAACATCATTATCCAGACTTGTGCTGTTTGGGGGCAGCTTCCTCCGCCGGTGGTGCTGGCTGGGTTTTGGTGTGGCATTTTTGGGTCTGGTCCTGTGGCATGGGGGTTGCAGGGCCGTTCCATGGCCTCCCTTCCCTGACTGTGCACGCCTGCGGGGGTGGTGGTCGCTGACTGGCACAGTGGGGACTTAGTGTAGGGACCCATGTGTATCAGATACCTGCACGAGGTACATGGGGCAGTGTGGCTTGATCAATTCACATACAGAATTCTGATGTTTTTTATGCAGCCGAGAGGTACTAGTATCAGCCATAGGTGTGAGGTCAGGGCCGCTTTAACCAGAGGGCACATGGTGCACGTGCACCGGGCCCACTGGTTAAAGGGCCCCCCCCCCCCCGAGCAGGCCGGCCGTTGCTATGTGCGACCAGTGCGGTCGCACAGGGCTCCGGCCACCAGCCTGTCATGGGGGAGCGCCATGGATGGGTAATCTACTTACCCCTCCATGGCGCCCCCTGCAGGGCCCCCCCGTCCGCCGCTGCTGCGGCGCTTCAGCGCTGCAGCAGCAGCGACACTGACAGAGAGAGAGCCATTGGCTCCCTCCCTGTCAGTCACTCACTCTTGTGGCCGCACTTCCTGCGGTCACAAGAGGCCGCGCTCTCCCTCTAGCGGCCGACGTCACTGGAGCGTCGGCGCGAGGGGAAGGGGTGTGCAGCCTCTTGTGACAGCAGGAAGTGCGGCCACAGGAGGGAAGAGAAGAGGATTGCGTGGACCCAGGTGAGTAAAAGTGTTTGTTTTTTTCAATGTTATATAGCAGGGGGAGCTATATACTATGGGGGGGGGGCACAGGGGGCTATATACTATGGGGGAGAACAGGGGGCTATATACTATGGGGGAGAACGGGGGCTATATACTATTGGGGAGCACAGGGGGGCTATATACTATGGGGGAGAACGGGGGCTATATACTATTGGGGAGCACAGGGGGGCTATATACTATGGGGGAGCACAGGGGAGCTATATACTATGGGGGAGCTATATACTATCAGGGAGCACAGGGGGGCTATATACTATGGGGGAGAACGGGGGCTATATACTATTGGGGAGCACAGGGGGCTATATACTATGGGGGAGAACGGGGGCTATATACTATTGGGGAGCACAGGGGGCTATATACTATGGGGGAGCACAGGGGGCTATATACTATGGGGGAGCACAGGGGAGCTATATACTATGGGGGAGCACAGGGGGCTATACACTATGGGGGAGCACAGGGGAGCTATATACTATTGGGGAGCACAGGGGAGCTATATACTATTGGGAAGCACAGGGGGCTATATACTATTGGGGAGCACAGGGGAGCTATATACTATGGGGGAGCACAGGGGAGCTATATACTTTGGGGGAGCACAGGGGGCTATATACTATTGGGGAGCACAGGGGGCTATATACTATGGGGGAGCACAGGGGGCTATATACTTTGGGGGAGCACAGGGGGCTATATACTATTGGGGAGCACAGGGGGCTATATACTATGGGGGAGCACAGGGGGCTATATACTATGGGGGAGCACAGGGGGCTATATACTATGGGGGAGCACAGGGGAGCTATATACTATGGGGGAGCACAGGGGGCTATACACTATGGGGGAGAACGGGGGCTATATACTATTGGGGAGCACAGGGGGCTATATACTATGGGGGAGCACAGGGGGCTATATACTATGGGGGAGCACAGGGGAGCTATATACTATGGGGGAGCACAGGGGGCTATACACTATGGGGGAGCACAGGGGAGCTATATACTATTGGGGAGCACAGGGGAGCTATATACTATTGGGAAGCACAGGGGGCTATATACTATTGGGGAGCACAGGGGAGCTATATACTATGGGGGAGCACAGGGGGGCTATATACTTTGGGGGAGCACAGGGGGCTATATACTATGGGGGAGCACAGGGGGCTATATACTATTGGGGAGCACAGGGGGCTATATACTTTGGGGGAGCACAGGGGGCTATATACTATGGGGGAGCACAGGGGAGCTATATACTATGGGGGAGCACAGGGGAGCTATATACTATGGGGAGCACAGGGGGCTATATACTACTGGGGAGCACAGGGGGCTATATACTATGGGGGAGCACAGGGGGCTATATACTATGGGGGAGCACAGGGGGTTATATACTATTGGGGAGCACAGGTTAGCTATATACTATTGGGGAGCACAGGGGCTATATACTATTGGGGAGCACAGGGGAGCTATATACTATTGGGGAGCACAGGGGTCTATATACTATGGGGGAGAGCACAGGGGGCTATATATTATGGAGAGCACAGGGGGGCTATATACTATTGAGGGGGAGCACAGGGGGGCTATATACTATTGGGGGAGAGCACAGGGGGGCTATATACTATTGTGGGAGAGCACAGGGGGGCTATATACTATTGGGGGAGAGCACAGGGGGCTATATACTATTGTGGGAGAGCACAGGGGGGCTATATACTATTGTGGGAGAGCACAGGGGGGCTATATACTATTGTGGGAGAGCATAGGGGGGCTATATACTATTGGGGGAGAGCACAGGGGGGCTATATACTATTGTGGGTGAGCACAGGGGGCTATATACTACTGGGGAGAGTGCACAGGGGGGCTATATACTAATGGGGGAGCGCACAGGAGGGCTGTATATAACTGGAGGAGCACATGAGGGTCTATATACTACAGGGACACCTTAAAACTATGGAGGCACAGAGGGGTGTAACTATGTAGGAGTACAGAGGGGTATAACTACTGTATAGGGGTACAAGGGACCTAACTACTGTATGTGTTGGAGCCTAAAATATTTGTCTGGCAGATTCTGGAGAGAAGATTCACAGCCAGGAGAAGACTTCAAGGTGGCCTAGGCTGGATGGAGAGAAATAGAAAAGGTGACAGACTCTGATCGGAGAAGACGCCTCCGGTGAGTCACTGGATGTAACTTCACTCTGTTATAGGCTTGTACTGATAGGGGTCATGGTATGGCGGTATTATGTAATGGTATCAATGGTGATATCTTTCTGTTTTGTTTAGTGCAGTTTTTATGTAATATGTAATCACTGAATGGTGGAAATAGTGTTATAAGGTATCTACTGTATGTATTGGGGCTCTTGATACAGTGTGGGGGCAAATTCAGTACATTATACAATGTGCAGAAAGGTAAGGGGGGCCCACTCTTGAGGGCTGTGCACTGGGCCCACCAATGTATTAAAACGGCCCTGTGTGAGGTGCAGCACTCTTTTTCTTCCCTGAACCGTATCATGTGGAATATCATTCAAAAGTCTCATTGCTCTTACAGTAAAGAATCCATGTCTGTGTTGAAGGTGAAACCTTCTTTCCTCTAGAGGTAGAGGATGCCCCCTTGTTTTGGTTACAGACCTAGGAGTAAAAAGATTACTACAAAGATCTCTGTACTGTCCATTCATATACCGTATTTTCCAGCATATAAGACGACTGGGCATATAAGACGACCTACAAATTTTCCAGTTCTAAAAATATAGAGTTTGGGATATACTCACCATAGGCACAGTAGAGGTGAAAGGTCAAAGAGTTGTGTTTTTCTGGGCACAGCGTCACTCTACCGTATCTCTTTTTTTCCATACCCTGGATGCCTGCGGCTTGCTCTGTCCTTCATACGGCGGAGATGCACACATTTTTTTTTTTTTGGCTCCCCCCAACGTATGCGTCGACCACAGCACCCACCTTATAAGACAACACCTGGTGTATAAGGCTATCTGTGACTTTTGAGAAGATTTTTATGGGTTAAAAAGTAGTCTTATTCGCAGAAAAATGCTGTATTTGTACATTGCCACTAAGACGTCTTTTTTCTAAACTAAATAACCCCAAGCTTGATAACCTGTCTTGGTCCTGTAACCCACCTATTCCCCTAATGACCTTTGTTACCCTCCTCTGCACCCGCTCCAGGTCAGCCATATCCTTCCTATATACCGGTGCACAGTATTCTATGTGTGGTCTGACAAGTGATTTCTAAAGACTATGTTCTCATCTTTAGCCTCTTTGTCTCTTTTGATTTGATTTTATTAGCCTTGGCAGCCGCTGCCTGGCACTGTCTGGTCTTTTTTTTCGGAAGCAGTGTTACCCACTGTTTTATACCTTATGGCTAGGTTCACACTCTGTATCTGTGCGGCTGTATTGCGGGCGGTAAATCATATAAAAATAGGGGGGACCCTATGCGGGTTTTTTTTTAAATAAATAAATAAATAATAACAAAAAAACGCATAGGGTCCCCCCTATTTTTATAACCAGCCGGGTTAAAAACCAAACGACAACAGCCTGGTAACACCAGGGTGGGAAGAGCCATTGTTTTAGGCCCTCCCCAGCCTAATTCTTACCAGTCTGCTGCCGCCCGGTCCAGGAGCGCCAATTTTGATGCTCTGGGACCACTGGCACCCGGCTCTTCCCAGTACCCCTGGTGGCATTGGGTACTGGGGTAATAATGGGGGGTTAGTGTTAGCCATTTTATACCGGCTAACACTAGGCCCCGACTTAGTAATGGATTCCGTCTATTAGACGGCTTCCACTACTAAGTCTATAAAGTAAAGAAATAAAGACAACACACAAGTGAAATTTTTTTTTATTCAAATAAAAACACCCCCACACCCCTCATTGACCATTTTATTAAAAAAAACAACAACAAACAACCGCTGGTCATCGACGTAGTCCACGGAATCCGACATAATCCACAGGATACCGATATCTGAAAAACAAAAAGGGAGAAACACACAAAAAACACAAACAGGAGCACAACACCCATCATTGTGAGCGGTGTTGTGCACCTTACAGTATGCAGCATCTTTACAGATCGCTGCTTACAGTCTGGCTCCCAGGGGGTTAAGGGGTTAAGGGAGGATGTAACCCCTTGGGGGCCAGACTGATGTCAGACTGCACCCATCCCAGCAAGGAAGGGGTTAAGTGACCCCCCTTCCTTGCTGGGAGGGATGCAGTGCTGGGGAGGGGGTGGGGAGAGCTTTATACTCAGCCCGATGTTGTCTCTTCGCTGGTCCGCAGCACAATGAAGTCATTGTACTGCGGACCCGCTAATTATACGTGCGCTCAGCCGATCAGCCAATCAGCTGAGCGCACATATAATTCTAAATGTTTCTTCTAATAATGCTATTGTCATAACATAATTAGAAGAAACATTTGATGTTTTAATTAAAGTAAAGTGATGATTAGTACAGAATGCTCTATTGCCGGCAATATGAATTAACGGCTTACTGGAGCTTCCTATACTAATTAATATTTAATTAATAAAACACATTTTCGTTGTAATAAAATCAGTTTCGTTGTTCAATAATTTAATTTAAACGAATCCATTATTGTGCAATTAAATATACTGTCAAAAAATAAATATATATATATATACATTTATTTATATATATATTTATTTTAACAGTATATTTAATTGCAAAATGATGGAATCGTTTACATTTAATTATTGAACAATGAAAGGGACTTTATTACAACGAAAATGTGTTTTATTAATTCAATATATTAACCATGAGAGGCATCGGCAATTCATGTAAACTGTTTCCCTGCTTTCCCAGAGGTGTTTGCATCACTTTCTTAAGATTGTATTTGTTATTTTTAGTTGAACCAGATTTCCAAGTAAATGACCGTATGTTTTCAGCCGCATGTCTATTTTTTCCCACGGCCGTAGTTTCAGCCGCACATTTCCAGCCGCATAAAAAATACAGCCACACACATACAGAGTGTGAACATAGCCTATAATTGTACTTTCTACGGCCCAAATGCATAACGTTACATTTATCCACATTAAAGAAAAAGTCCAGCAAAATTCAAAGTTACGCTGCGGGCAGAGGGTGGGGGAAATATAATATAGAAAATATAGTTACCAGGCCCCATGCCCATGCTGACCCCATGACATCATCACGCTCCTGTTCTTCACCAGATGTCATTTTCTCCTAGCTTTGGGGTACATCATGATTCAGCTGGAACGGCGGGAAAGGGTGGGATATAGCTCACTCAGCCAATTAGTGGTTGCAGCAGTATCCCGCCTCAGTAACTGACTGGCATCCGTCATCCGAGTCAAGATGTACAGGGGGGAGATATGAAAAATGCCAAGGGGTCCCCTGAAGTGGGGCACGGTGCAGTGGAACAGAAGGACTAATACCATATGTGGGGGCTGCACAGGGTGGAGGGGCTGATACCATATGGGGCTTGCACGGGGGGCTGATAGTATATGGGAATACACAGAGGGAGCCCAAAAACAATATGGGGGTACAGAGGAGTCTAACTACTATATGGGGCACAAGGATCCTGTCTACTAAATAATAATGCTTTTATTTGTATAGCGCTAACTGATTCTGCAGCACTTTACATAGTTTGTCAGTTTTGGTCCCTGTCCCTATTAGGGCTCACAATCCAAATTGACCTGTATGTACCAAATACTGTATGTTAAACTTTATGTTATGGGTGTGGGAGGAAACCAGAATACCCAGAGGAAACCCATGCAAACATGGAGAGAACATACAAACTGTTTCCAAATGTTGTCCTTGATGGGAGCAAAGAGCCTATAATGTTTCTTGGGCAGATTCTGCAGAGAGGATTCATGGGCAGGAAAAGATTTCAAGATGACCCTGGCTGGATGGTGAGAAAAAGGAATTACTCTGATTAGAGAAGATGCCCCCTCTGAGTCACACCATGTAACTGCACTCTCCTATTGGGTTTGTAGTGAGAGTGGTCATGGTGGTATCATTTAGGTATAATGTAGTGGTATCCAGTGTCGGACTGGGATGCCTGGGGCCCACCGGAGGAAATGATCCCTGGGGCCCACCAAAGAAGAATCAGTAAAAAGAGACATACTGACCCGGCCTTATTCTGGATTCATCTGGATCTGTGACAACTCCCTTGTCCCCCAATCAGAGCAGGCTATAGAGATAGCACTCCAATGACTGACTGTATATACTGGTAGTTTGTGCCCATATGATGCAGCTGCACCCCATATAATCATTTTATTACCCCCTTCATCCTCCTGCCCCTCTATCATCATACTACTCCCCTCTTCATCCTCCTGCCCTCCACCATCATACTATTACCCCTTCATCATCCTCCTGCCCTGCCATCATACTACTCCCCCCTTCATCGTCCTGCCCCTCCATCATCATACTACTACCTCCTTTATCATCCTGCCCTCCATCATCATTCTACTACCCCTTCATCCTCCTGCCCTGCCATCATACTACTACCCCTTCATCCTCCTTCCCTTCCATCATCATAGTACTACCTCCTCATAATCCTCCTGCCCCTCCATCATCATACTACTCCCCCCTTAATCCTCCTGCCCTGCCATCATCATACTACTCCCCCCTTCATCCTCCTGCCCTCCATCATCATACTATTACACCTTCATCATCCTCCTGCCCTGCCATCATACTACTCCCCCCTTTATCCTCCTGCCTGTCATCATCATACTATTACCCCTTCATCATCCTCCTGCCCTGCCATCATACTACTCCCCCCTTCATCCTCCTGCCCCTCCATCATCATACTACTACCTCCTTCATCCTCCTGTCCTCCATCATCATACTACTACTAGAGATGAGCGAACCTCAAGCATGCTCGAGTCCTTCTGAACCCGAACTTTCGGCATTTGATTAGCGGTGGCTGCTGAAGTTGGATAAAGCCCTAAGGCTATGTGGAAAACATGGATATAGTCATTGGTTCGCTCATCTCTAAATACTACCCCTTCATCCTCCTGCCCTGCCATCATACTACTACCCCCTTCATCCTCCTTCCCTTCCATCATCATAGTACTACCCCTTCATCATCCTCCATCATCATACTACTCCCCCTTTCATCCTCCTGCCCTGCCATCATCATACTATCCCCTTCATCCTCCTGCACCTCCAAGATCATACTACTACCCCTTCATCATAATACTACCACCCCCTTTATCATCATACTACTACCCCCTTCATCCTCCTGCCCTTCCATCATCATAGTACTACCCCTCTCATCCTTTTGCCCCTCATCACCATACTGCAGCCTCCTTCATCATTCTCCTGCCCCTCCATCTGTATTTAAAACAAAAAACAGCTATACTTACCTCACCTGTATGCTTCCTCTAGTCCCCCAGCAACTCCTCTTCCTGAGACAGATCAGTCACACCGACAGGGGGCGGGGCTTCCTACGGCGGGGTTGGAGGTTTCGGGGTGATACCTGGGACATGGTTTGGCTGGAGCTTGAGTCCAGGTATCCTCGCAGGGTTGCTGAAGACCTGACAGCTGCCACAGCGTCCGACACTGGGGCTCACTGAGCACAGGCAGCATCACTCTAGGGCTGTCTGGGGGCCCCAGCTGCTGGACGTCACTGGGAGTGGGGGAGTGGCCCACCGGAGGATTCTCCAGTTCTCCGGTGGCCCAGTCCGACACTGGTGATATCATTGGTAATATCTTTCTCTTTTGATTAGTAGCAGTATGGTGGCAATATGTAATCACTGTATGGAGATAACATTTATCGTCAACAATGTTATAGGATAACTAGGTACTGTATGTATTGGGGCACTCTGATGGCATTTTACAGTGTGTGGAGGCCCAGAGCATGCACTTAAAGGGGTTTACATGGGTGATAAAAATGATTGGCAGTGCACTTGCTACACAGTATATGAGCACTCTCCTTATATACAAACTGGTTTTATGTTCTGCTGATTCTGAGATTTTGAGGGGGCTGGGGGCTCTAAGGAAATTCTACTATGTGAGAAATGTAGACAATGCTCTGTGAGCTAAACACATCAGCAGCAGCTGCACACATCTGTCTACAAGTTTTTATTACTCTTCAGTCCTGACTATTTGGCTTGCTGAACTTTTCCTGGACAATGTATCTACATCTGCGAGTATGTACTAGTTTGCAAAATTTATGTGTTTTTTTTCAGCTTTGCGAGCTATGCTACACCAACATAGATATAATTGTCGAATGAGAACATTGCAAAATTTTTATTCTCCGACAAAAAATATCTTAAAAATGGTTCCAAATCTTAAAGTATAAAGTATGATTTGTTATTGTAGGATTGCTGTACAGAATGTGCTGGGCAGGAAACCTTGGAAACTGAACAACATGTAATTGAGGTTGCCCTGTAACTCTGTCACTACAGGACACACATCACACATGAGCCATGCTCTATTCTACGCGGAACTGCATTCTTTGGTAAATCTAGCGTCCAAAGTGTTACCCCACATTCTTGGCAGATGTCCAAGATCTGGGCGGGAGTGTAGAGAAAGCATCTCATTATGTCAAGTCTCAGAGACACTCCCTGATGATATAAATAGCTTTCTACACAATACTAAATTCTTCTTCCACCATGACCAAGAGTCCAGACTTTATTCTGCCAGGAAATGGGGGGAGGCACTGTGTACTGACATTTGGCTCCTTCATCCACTGTAACATTGACCTACTTCTCTGGACACAACTGAGTCCATTGTATCCATTTGGTACCCTTTAAAAGTTAATCATGATCCAGTCTCTAGACTTCTAATAGCTTGACTCACTAATAAATTATGAAAGATGACTACTATCTGTACTGTAGCCTAGATGTGCCTTGCTCCGATCTTCTATATTGTTGGACTGGGTTCACACACAGTGTTTTGGTCAATACTTGGTCCTAATTCTGGAACTCATTTTGGTAACATTTTTACAAAAACCAGGAGTATGGACCATATGCAACATACGGCCACGTTCACACAACATATCTTTTGTTTTATATCTTAATACAAGAGATACATTGCATTGAAAATTAATGGAATCCCGGTCAGAGTGTATATACATAGTATACACCCTGGCCAGGATCCCTAGTGGCCGCATGGAAAACTGACATGTCAGTTTTGTGTGTCCGCTATTTATTGAACAGCGGCTGCCTAACCCTGAGGCTATGTTCACACTACGTAACAGACCGGCCGTTCCGTGACCCCGGCCGGGTCACGGAATGGCAGGTCTGTGCCCGGATCATTGCGGCCGGTACTTAAGTACCGGCCGGATGATCCATCTGGCCGCAGAGCTCTGATGCGGGCGCATTAGTTATGCTCAGCCAATCGCGGCTGAGCGGCTGATGACGCGAAGATGACGTTTGGCACAAAATGGCGGGCGGCCCTCGACACAGATCAGGTAATGTTTAATGCACCACACACTTCCGGGTACACGAGCGGGGGTGGGGGGACACGGGAAGGGGGCGATTCACAGACATAACATACTTTACAAAGTTGTATAACTTTGTAATGTGTGTTATTCTGTGAATAATTTTTTAGCGCCGCACTACCCCTTTAATCCCTTGTATGCCAGACTGAACTATGTGGCCCCCAGGGAGTCAAGTAAGGATGCATGGCATCCTCAATTAACCCCATGAGGGCCACATTGATGTCACAATGTACCCATCCCGGCAAGGAAGGGGTTAAGGGGGGAGAAGGGGGGCACTATTTATACTCACCATCGATGTCTTCAATCTTCAGCAGAGCCTGTCACACTGAGATACAAGTGTGCCAGGCTCTGCTATTTCAAAGATACCACCCCAGTATCAGCGGCTGCTGCAGCCACTGATTGGCTAAGCAACATTTGTTTAGGCAATCAGCGGCTGAAGCAGTGTTCCTGCTGCAGCCGCTGATAGAAGAAGACGGGGAGAAGACCAGAGGGTAAGTTAAGAAACCCCCACGACAACCCCCCCCCCCCCCCGAACGGAGCAAACAGAAAACCCACTGTGCCGTGTCTGGCACCCGCTCCAGGAAGGAAGGGGGTCACTTAATCCCTTCCTTTCTGGAGCAGGTGCATTCGGGTCAGCATTTTAAACTGAACATTGACTTCAGCATTGAAGTCCATGTTCGGGGAAAACCGCCGACCTGAAAAAACGCCCAAATTTTAAAGAGACTTTTACACATAGGACCAAAAATGCCATGCACCGCGTTTGCGTTTTTTGTGGTGTTTTTTTTTGTGGCTTAAAAAGTCACAAAAAAAACTTTGTGTGAGGGCACCCTTTAATGATTAAGCCACTTTTCATTTTTGCACTTTTGCTTTTTACTCTGAGGGGGAGATTTATAAAACTGGTATAAAGTAGAATTGTCTTTGTTTCCCCTAGCAACCAACCAGATTCCATCTTTCATTTTTCAAAGGGTCTGTGAGGAATGAAAGGTGGGATCTTATTGGTTGCTAGGGGCAACTAAGACAATTCTACTTTACACCATTTTGATAAATCTCCCCCCTTGTGTTTAAAAACCCATGGCTCTTCAATTTTTATCTCTACAGAACCATATGAGCCATTTTTTTGTAACTAAAATTGTATTTTTTAATGACCATCTTTATTTTTTCATTAAATATGCCTTGAAACAGAAAAAAAAATATTTGTAAGGTTAAACTGAAAAAGAAAAGCAAATTATAAAATTTTGGTTGGGTATTGTGTTTATGATGTTTGCCATGTAGTAAAAAACTGACATGTTACTTATATTCCTCAGGTCAGAATAATTACGATACCCAATTTACCCGACCTATATAACTTTTGTTTTAATTTATTCCTTTAACCCCTAGACAACCCAGGTACGCCCTGGAAGTTTTTGCCCAGACGACCGTGGGCGCCTGACCTATGAAGCGCGCTCCGCTCCAGAGCGTGCTTAATAGGAGGTGGGGGCCAGCTGCAGTGAGCAACCGGCACCTCACGGTTAATGACAGGGGGGGGGGGCGTGTCATTAAACTCTTAACGCCGCGATCTGCGGCTTTTAATTGTAAGTGACAGGGGGAGTCCCCTGTCACTTGACGTTCGGGACCCCCGCAGTCACACTGATTGTTGTAACGGACCGCCAGGGGTCTCTCACCTGCCTTTGCGTGGTCCGATCGGCGATCTGCTTACTGAGCCTGCACAGGTAGGCTCAATGAGCAGATCGCCTATCACACTGATCAATGCTGTGCCTATGGCATAGCAGTGATCAGTGTGAATAGTCAAACAAATGTATGTAAAAGTCCCCCAAAGGGACTTAAAATGTGTAAAAAAAAGTAAAAAACATTATTACACTACCCCAAAGCCCCTCCCCCAATAAAAGTTCAAATCACCCCCCTTTCCCATTATATAAATAAAACATATAAATATATATACATATACATATAAACATATAATATACCGTAGCGTGCGTAATTGTCCGAACTATTAAAATATAACAAGAGTCATCACAAACGGCGTAAACGAAAAGAGCAAAAAAATTGCAGGGATTACCGATTTTTTGTTACATTATATATATAAAAAAGTTAATAAAAAGTGATCAAAATGTCTGATCAAATATGGTATTTATAAAAACTAGAGATCATGGCGGAAAAAATGAGACCACATACAGCCCCATAGGTGAAAAAATAAAACTGTTATAAGTGTCAAAATAGGACCATTTTATTAATAATTGATTCCAAATAAAAAAGGATTTCATTATAAAAAAAATATATTACATTAGAGAATCTGTGTAAACCTGCATATGGTTGTGTTCGGGCTGACCTATAGAATAATGATATCATGTCGCTTTTACCATATAGTGCATTACGTAGATACAGGAACCCCCCAAACGTTATTGCATTCTTTTTTAAGATTTCATCAGTTTAAATCTTTATAAATAATATATTTGGGATTCCATCATACATGTTATGGTAGAAAGAAAGATGCCATTAGAAAGTACAACTATTCCTGTAAAACATAAGCCCCACACATGGCCCTGTAGATAGAAAACTGAAAGTGCTAGAGCTCTTAGAAGGGGAGGAGGAAAAAAATTAAAACGCAAAAAAATTTAAATTTGCGTGGTCCCCTGGTTCATTTTGGGCCTGGTCCTCAAAGGGTTAAAAAAAATGTCTTTAAAATAAATAAATAACTAAATGTGCTTAAAATTGCTTTATTGTGATCCTTATAATGTTTTTAATTTTAAACTATGGGGCTATTGAGGGGCTCATTTTTTGCACCATAATCTGTCATTTCTATTAATACCACATTTGCATATGTGACCTTTTGATCACTTTTTATTCAATTTTTTTTTCTAGAATGTGATGTGACCAAAAATCAGCAATTTTCATTTTTTCTTTTTTTGAGCTTGAGCTGTCTACTGTACAAGATCATTACTGTGATAATTTAATAGTTTTTCGGGTTGCCTGTACAACAGATTGGCTTTCCGCCAATCAGGCAGCCAGCAATGGAGTCCATCAGGTGTAGAGAGGGCTTGAGTCGTGAGCCCTTTATATACCTCCTTAGCAACATCATGACAGATATATCCATAATGAGTTATTAAGGGTTTAAAGGGGATTTCAGCTATTGGTTATATAAGCTATTGTGATACCACATGGGTGTTTCCATCTGGTAAGCTTTTGTGATATCACCTTAGTCATTATCTAACGGGGTAACCAGTATAGCAGCTGCTATAAGGCTTAGTAGTCAGTTTCTGGTAGTGGGGATCATGACAAAGTGGGGACAAATTTTGAGGATTTAGATGGCATGATGTTTGCCGTAAATGAGCCTTTTTTGCTTGTTGGTTGGCTAATTGTTGACCCTATTGCACAGGGTGTTTGTTAGGACTCGGGCTATGCGTTCGGCTCGGCGTCCATAGCAGCCAGACTGCATGTCAGGTTTTGCTCTGCGCTGCTATTCCTGGTTGTCGCAGTGGTCAGTGCTTCACTCGCTGGTAGATCAGTATAGGTGTAGTGAGTTCAATAATAATGGACTGATGGCTAACTCACTAGTCAGCTGTCAGTATTTGGGCAGGACCTGGAGCTTCAGCCCTAATCACACCTGGGGGCTGGGACTACAGGCCCCATAACAATCCTCCCCTGTCTCAGTACCTTGCTCGCGATAGAGCCTCAGAGTGTTTTCTTGACCTAGCATCTGTTTTGACTGATTCTCTTGGCAAACTGATTTCTGGCTGAACTTCGACTATTCTCTGGACTCTGTTTCTGTACTTTGCTGACAGACTGTTTTTTTACTTGGATCACTGACCCAGGGCCGGCTCCAGCTTTTTGTGGGCCCTCGGGCGACAGAGCCTCGGCGGGCCCCTTTGAGGAGCAAATCATGGAGAGACAGGTGAGGAAAGATTTGCAGCAAAAGAAACATGCGGCTGCTGCATATCTTTCTCCTCCTGTATCTCCTGATCTCTCCTGCATGCAGCTCCTGCTGTGTGTGTGTGTGTGTGTGTGTGTGTGTATGTGTATATATACAAGCGCACACACTCAGAGCAGGAGCTGTATACAGGAGAACTAGCAGCACCAGCATGATTATATATATATATATATATATATATATATATATATATAAACATGGTGAGACCCCTAGTTCTCCTATATACAGGTCCTGCAGTGATATACAGTGTATATATTTATATATATATATATATATATATATATATATATATATACATACACACTGAACATCACTGCAGGACCTGTATATAGGAGAACTAGGGGTCTCACCATGTTTATATGATAGAGACAGAGAGACAGAGAGAGATAGAAGATAGATAGATAGATAGATAGATGATAGATAGATAGATAGATAGATAGATAGGAGATAGATAGATAGATAGGAGATAGAAGATAGATGATAGATAGATAGATAGATAGATAGATAGATAGATAGATAGATAGATAGGAGATAGATAGATAGATAGATAGGAGATAGATAGATAAGAGATAGATAGATAAGAGATAGATAGATAGATAGATAGATAGATAGATAGGAGATAGATAGATAGATACATAGATAGATAGGAGATAGATAGATAGATAGGAGATAGGAGATAGATAGATAGGAGATAGATAGATAGAGAGATAGATAGATAGATAGATAGATAGGAGATAGATAGATAGATAGATACATAGATAGATACAGATATCTAGTTGTTTTGTGTATAGAGGTCCTGCTGTAATATATATATATCCTGCTGTAATAGATATATATATATATATTACAGCAGGACCTCTATACACAAAACAAGTAGAAGAACCAGCACATACAGGACACTTAGTTTGCAGAGCCTACCGTTCTGCCCTCTATCAGGTCAGGTGTCCGATCACATGACCCGTGACATCATCAAAGGTCCTACACACTCAAAGGTCCTTTCCTACTCGGCTGTAGGGAAGATTTGTGAAGGAAGACAGGTGCCCGGGGGCCCCAGTATGTATCGGCGTGGCCCCTAACTGTCACATGCGGCCTCTAGGGGCCCAGTCCCCTTTGTTACTACACTTTTTTTTCTTTTTTACTAACAAAAAAATGTAGTAACAAACGGGAGTGGGCCCCTAGAGGAGCTGTGGGCCCCGGCATTTGCCCTAGTTAGCCGGGTGCTGACGCCGGCCCTGCACTGACCACCCCCTTATTGCGTTTGTT
Source organism: Dendropsophus ebraccatus (assembly GCF_027789765.1). Classification (NCBI taxonomy): domain Eukaryota; kingdom Metazoa; phylum Chordata; class Amphibia; order Anura; family Hylidae; genus Dendropsophus; species Dendropsophus ebraccatus. The sequence continues at coordinate 51,875,217 of NC_091465.1, forward strand.
CGTCTTGTCCTCGTTTTGTGTAACACTTTGATTAAGTTAGGGAACACTGCCCAGTTGTCCGCTGCTACCTAGGGCAGTTGGAGCAGGTAGGCAGGGACAACAGGGGTGGGTGCCAGTACCAGGGCAACACTTGTCTGGTGTCTTTCATTTCTCACCTTACAGTCCATGACAGTGTCATTGTCCTGTTTTACTCATAACTGCCCCATGTAATAAGGCCTTGAGTTATGCTCTGGGTCAAAAATTAACAGATGTAAATTTATATACTGTTCTTGCACTGGGGGCCTCTGTAGACATGGTGGTAACATAGTGCTGTCACCATAAACCATGTTGAAAAAACAGCCTCTAAAACAGTTTGCAAACCAGCAGGGTTTTTACATGTTGTTTTTAAAGTATATGTTTTTTTATGATATTATTCAGGTTGCGCCAGCCCTATCCCCCCCCCCCGGCGCAATTTCCTTCCTTTCCCCTAGGGAAATTTTTTTTTTTTCTTCCTGCTATACCTCTTTAATGACCAGGCCAATTTTAATTTTTGCGTTTTTGTTCTTTCCTCCTCGTATTCTAAGAGCCATAGTGCATTTATTTTTCCATCTGTACGGTCATGTAACAGCTTTTTTTTTTTTCTTCAATTTTTTAGGAACAAATGTACTTTGTAATGGCTCTTTTCAATCTACCATAAAATGCATGATAAAACCCCCAAAATATTATTAATATGGTGAAATTGGGGAAAAAAATGCAATTACACAAATTTTGGAGGGGTTTCCTGTTTATGTAATGACTTTATAGTAAAACTGACATAGGGACACAGAGGATTGAAGAAAAAGACCACTGAATCCATCTAGTCTGCCCTTAGTATTTCCTTTCTAATTGTCTTACGATACATACATATTTATCCCAGGCAGGATTAAATTCTGTTATTTTAGATTTACCAAACCACAAGTTGTTTTTATTCTATAGGTCAGTCTGAATACAGTAATATGCATGTTAACATAGCTTATATAATGTTATACTATTTTTAACAGTAAAAAACTTTTTTTGTAAATACCATATTTTCTGGCATATAAGATGACTTTTCAACCCCGAAAAATATTCTTAAAAGTTGGGGGTCGTCTTATACGCCAGGTAGCTTACCCTATATGGTGGGAGAACTCAAAAATGGCCGCATCCCCACCGCATGGGACGACCACTATAAAAAAAAAACAACAGTTAACTCACCTGTGACGGGAATGGGACAGGAGACGCGTGGCTGCCAGGAACGGGTCACAGGTGAGCTAACAGTTTTTGTTTCTTTAGCTGCAGTTAACCCCTGCCTGACTCCAGGGCTGCGGTTATGGAAGGGGTTAACATTTTCCGGCTTATAAGGCGAACCCCTGACAATCTTTTGTCTTATACGCCCAGTCGTCTTATACGCTGGAAAATACGGTAGGTATGATTAAAATGGCCCTATTGTGACACTTTTATTTTTTCACCTACGGCGATCTCTAGTTTTTATTATCATCTTTTTATTTATCGACGTATTGATCACTTTTTATAATTTCTTTTTAATATAAAATGTAATAAAAAAATCTGCAATCCTGGAGTTTTGTACCGCTTTTTGCTTATGCTGTTTCTTGTGTGGGAACAATACTGCTTTATTCTAAGAAATTGGACAATTTATTTGATTATCTTTACGTCTTATTTATAAAATGGTAAATGGTGTGATTTAGACTTATTGGGATAGGGATTTTGTCATATTTTTTTTTTTCACACTTTTTAAGCCCCCCCTGGAGGACTATTACATGCAATAATTAGATTGCATACACTGTTCAATGCTATGACATTTACATTGATCAGTGTTTTCTGTGATCTTCTGATAAAGTCTGCCTATGGAAACTAAAAGCCTGTGGATATAGTCTGGATTTTGCTAAAGAGTTTGGCTTGTAGTTTCCCTTTAAATATATAAATGGCCCATACAAAAATATGGTAAAAAATATTCCAGGTAAAAGCACTTTAAAAGACAAGGGTCACTCCTTTCTACCTAGAAAAAAAAGGTTTCCTCTGCAAAGGTGACAAGTCTTTTTTTTACATGAGAACAGTGAATCTGTGGAACAGTCACCAACGGAGTAGCCGCATCAAAAACAGTGGAGGGCTTTAAAACAGGCTTAGACAAGTTCTTAGAACAAAATGACATATAGAAATATAGAATGTATCTATCTATCCCCATTAGCCATTGGTTAAGCTTGATTGACATGTGTTACTAGAACTGCCTACCATAGTAAACTGTCCCCCACTGTAAATTACAGCAAGTGAAGATGGATTAAGGGGTTAGGTTGGAGGCAGTATTCTTACTTGACAGAAAAGATGAGATGTTAATAAGAAAGTCAAACAAGACAAGACTCTATGGGGAAGCAGGAGATGAACAAAAGTAGGTGATAAAAGAAGCCTGCGTCAGCCAGTAAGTGGATGAAGCCAACATTGAAACTCAGATTGATAAGAATAATAACAATATAAAAGGAGCACTGCTGTTTCTCAGAAGATCTCTAATGTCCTGCTACAGTATGAACTGTGAGGGTAAGAAAACCCAGACAAAAAACTTCTCAGCCTGACGCAGGCTAAAAGAGGAAGAACATCTTCGAGACAAGAGGAGCAGCCTTACCAATATGAGGAAATAAACATGATAAATATGGTTCAAGGGAGATGAATGCTTCTGACAGCAAAAAAAACAATAGATATTACACAAGAAGATTTGCACACAATTTACTGTTAACCAAAAAGAGAAGTACTAGAAGCAAGTGGCACAAATTCAACTAGAGGTCTGAGAATGAAAAGGTTTTACTGACTATAAGTGATAGCAAGTTATCTTCCCATGTATAAAGACTTTTCAGTCCCTAGTCGAACGTGTACAGGTAGTGGCGTAGTGTAGAGGGGCTCAAGGGGGTCAGTTGCCCTGGATGCAAAAAAAAAAAAATACTGTCTATTTACATCAAGGAGAACCTGCAGAAAGGCTTCATCCACAAGTCTTCTTCTCCAGCTGGCGCCAGGGTCTTCTTCATCCAAAAAAAGTCAGGTCTCTGCCTTCACCTGTGCACTGATTTTGTTGCGTCCAGACCCTGCCAGGCTGTTCTTCTTGAGGGGATGCTTCGATGGACTATAGGACCAGGCAGTTAATCTCCTGACATTACATTTCAAGGACGTCAAGGACTATGTGACCTCTTGCTTTATCTGTGCCTGAAACAAGACCTCCCTTGCCATTACAGACCTCCATGGACTTTGTTACTGATCTTCCTCACTCTACGTGTAACATCTGGGTAGTTACTGACCGTTTTTTTTTTTTTTCAAATATATAATTTTGTACCTTTTCCTGGTTTGCCTTCCACTCCTGGTCTGGCCAGCCTTTTCTTCCAGCATATCTTCTGATTGAATTGCCTGCCTCAATATATTATTTCTGACGGGACAGGGGACAATTCCAGGTAAAGTTAAACTTTTCTTCGGCCTATCAACCTGAGACCAATAGGAAAGTCGAGAAAGTCAATTAGATCCTGCTAAATTATCTACATAATTTTGCCTCTGCTCGCCAGGATAACTGGTCAAGTCCGCCTCCGTGGGCATAGTTTTCCGAAAACCATCTGGACTGGGCTACCCCTACGGCAGCAACTTTGCCTAGCCTAATTAAGGGATAATTTGGGGCAGTAGACAGAACACGCAAACAGATATACAACAACTAAACAGGTCAACCAGTCCGAGTCAGCAGCAGGAGGTAACGTCAAATCCAAATAAACAAGCAAAGAGTTAACAGAGTCCAGTCCAAGGTCAAGCACAAAAGGTAACACAGTACAGAAGGATAAGACAAAGGTGAGATCCAGGAATAGCAGAGTGGAATCACAAGAAGTACAATGAGGATATCGCAGCAACACCTGAAAGCTTAACCCCAAGAGCACTAGAGAAGAGGAACCAAGGTCAGAGAGAGAAAAAGAGGACTTCGGCAGGCAGGAAGCCTGCATCGGAAGTCTCTGTACTTGGCAATAGCAGCTACCGGTACCTGAGCTCCAGGAGGAGACTGTGGGGGAGTGATCTGAGAGGTAAGTATCCTTTTGTTTTTTCACATGCAAGCTGCTACACATGGGGCCTATACTATGTGGGTGCTACATGGGAGGCTAAACTGTGTTGGGGCTGCTGCACAGAGGGGCCCATACTATTTGGGGTCTACTGTCGGGGGGCTATATTATATGAAGACTGCTGCACAGGGGGACCTATGCTATACTAGGGGACTGCCACATAGGGGAGCCCATACAATAAAGTGACTGCTTCAAAAAGGGGGTATAAACTATATGGGGATTGCTACACTACACTATATAGAGGCATGGGTGGGGGCTACTGCTATGTGTTGTTATAGCGGAGGCCTAGACTGTATGTGATCACAAAAAGGGCATATGCATATGGGGAACTGATGGGGCCAAACTACAATAGGCACATAGGAGGGCAAAACAACTATATAAGGCACAGAGGGGCCTAATTACTATACGGAAACAGAGGAGTGGCCTAATACAATATAAGAATATAGCACACAGGGAGGCTTATACTATATAGGGGCACAGAGTGACCAGACTACTATTTGAAGGCACAAATTTGGCCTAACTGTTTATATGGGGACACAGAGGGAACACTGTGTGAAACAGATGAAGAGTTTGTATGAGGAGGATGAAGATGAGTAGAGATGAGGATGATGCTGGAGCAAGAAGCCTAAAATGTTCATTTCTGCAGAGTTGAGTCAAGGCCAGAGAAGTATTCAAGATGACCAGGCAAGATGGCGAAGAAACACAAAAGTGATCAACAAGAGAAGATGTCTCCTGTGAGTCACTGAAGTCCTGCAAAATAATAACTTAAAAGGTATGCAGAACCTGTGTACTTGATCTACCTCTATATGGTCAATGCTGAGGGAAAACATTGTTTTTTGTGTAGTGGATGTTGTTTAGTAATAATATGGGGGTAAAAGTTACTATGTGGTGAAGGTGTGAGGATATTTAGTTCTTATATAATGGTAATTGGTGATGTGGCTATTAGGGCGTGACTATGAAGGGCGTTGGCACATTGCTGTGAATGTCACTCTTTCCTCCCAGCAAAAGTTGGGAGGTATACATGATGCCACATTGTATATGTTTAATCTGCCTCACATTAAAAGGTCCCCACATAGTATTTGGTCAGTATTTTTTGGACAAACCCAGGATTAAGTCCAAAACACAAAAAAGGTGCAAATCTGTGCTATAATGTACTGTGCCACTGTCCCCTCTTATGTACTGTAGCATTGTCCTCCTTAATGTACTGTGCTGTAATGTACTGTGCCACTGTCCCCTCTTTTTTACTGCAACACTATGCTCTAATTATTGTATCCCAATCTCTGGTTCTCCAGCTGTTGCAAAACTACAACTCTCATCATGAACTGTCAAGGGTTGTAGTTCTCCAACCCTGAGAGACACAAGTTACAAAACTACAACTTCCATTATAAACTGTCAGCAGGACATGATGGGGGTTGTAGTCCATTTTCACAGCCGAATCAGGATAACTGCACAGTGACAGCATATGGTGAGGGAAAGCCGGCGGGCCCTCTACCGTACAGACCTCATTGCTTCAACCCTCATTGCTATGTGACTGTCCTTAGATCAGCGTTCCATCTCCAGAATTGTATTACCAATCACTTAATATAAGACATTCAAGCCTTTTTAAATGATACCAATTCAGCATGATCATTTCCTCTGTAGAGTTTTATAGTCTCACTGCTCCTAATATAAAGAATCCCCTTCTATGTTTGTGTAGTAACTTTAATGACCTTTTTTTTGATGCACCCCATGATCTTATTTGCTTTGGCAGCAGCTGTTACTGATTGGTACAGCTGAATTTACTATCAAATACATTTCCTACATCCTTTTTCCATGTATGTGGAACCAAAGATGATAAATTATGTAGTGAATATACACAGAATATATAGACAACACAGGAGGAATGTGAGAGAAAAGAGGAAGAAGCACAGATAAAATACACACCTAAGATAAAATACCTTAGAAGACAAAAGGTGCAGACAGTGTATGAAATGTTTTGTACACAAAGAGCCTGCAGTCCTGTAGAAAGTATACACTGCCGTTAGAATTAATACTAATATTTGCCTGGCACTGCCTAGCAGATATTTCCTTTTATCTGTATAATATGTTCTGTTATATTTATCAACATAATAATAAGGAGTGGCTCTATTCTTATATGATTTTATGACGGTCTTTTCAGTCTGACACAGTGCTCTCTGCTGACATCTCTGTCCGAGACAGGAACTGTCCAGAGCAGGAGAGGTTTTCTATGGGGATTTGCTGCTGCTCTGGACAGTTCCTGTCTCGGCCAGAGATGTCACCAGAGACTATTGTGTCAGACTGAAAAGAAAACACCACTTCCTGCAGGACATACAGCAGCTGGTAAGTATGGGAAGACTTGATATTTTTAAATAGAAGTAAATTACAAATCTTTATAACTTTTTGAAACCGGTTGATCTTAAAGAAAACGATTTTCACTGGAGTACCCCTTTAATAGACCAGCAGTTTGTTCCTTTAGGGGCTAGGAAGCCTATAGAACTTATCTCCTTTACTAGTATACTAATGTGTGGAATTGTATTAGTAGATAAAAGTACTAGGAAGTGGAACAGAAAATAAGCAGTATATTATTTATGGAAGTACAATGTAGGATGTAAATGATTTACCAGTAATATTTCAAACAAGGTAATGATGACATATGAGGAAGGGCATTTCTTCACTCAAATGCGGAAGAATAGATAAGACACAGAGGGAAACAACATTAGTCTAATAATCTGATGTATCTAGTGTTGAATACTAAATTTCTGGGAGTTTGCAGCCAGGATAAAAGACTATTGGACCTTTATGTGAGGAAATCTCTCCCTTTAAACTCAAAGTCCCCAAAGAAACCTTCTTTTTGTCCTATAGTTGACACCAACCTACATTTCTATAGGACAACATATAGCGCAGGATAAACACACAGTCTACTTAACCCCTTCATGTCCACAATACATATACATATACTCCTAATGCCAATGCCCTGTGCAGTAGGAATGTGCATATTTACTCTCCTGCTGTGAAGGGGTTTTAATGTGTGCGGCCCCTCACACATTAGTGTCCCAGGAGCCAGAGATAATGACAGGCAGCTGTGATCATCCAGCTGCCTGTCATTAACACCTTAAACGCTGCAATCTATATTGATTGTGACTGATTAGCACCAATGCAGCACCCTGTCAGATTGGTGATCTTCTCATAGTTGGGAAAGTTGTAATCACCCTCTTTCCCATTTTATAAATAAAAATATTAAAAAAAAAAAAAAAAAAAAATTTAATATTGTAGTGTGCGTAATTGACTGATCCATTAAAATATAACAATATAGTTAGACATGTTAGACATCGTAAACGAAAAATGGAAAAAAACACCAATATTGCTGACTTTCTAAAATTATATCTCAGAAAAAAAATGAATAAAAAACAATTAAAAAACTCCTATTCTTACAAGGCAAGAAGAAGAACACTGCTTCATGGTGTGTTAGACATTCGTGTATCTGTGACCTTTCATTGAAGGGGTTAAATTACACCAGAATTCTGGTAAATTCCAATAGGTGATCGGCCTCATAGTTTGTAATGAATGCCTCTCACCTTAGTGTACCTGTCGTTATAACTTTTAAAATCTAAATCAATAGTAGATGTGATATAAAGCAAGTTTTCAGTTTACATTCATTATTTTTTTTGTTGTTTTTATCATGCTGTAAAACAAAGCTGAACTTACCAGAAATCCAGGTACAGTCTCCTGAAGGCAGATTTTCTGACTTGTGCTGGTTGAAAAAACAAACAAACTAAACCCAGGAATTCCGGCCAGTACAGAGAGTCACGGCGCAATGTGTCCATCAATTACATGACTGCCTTCTCTCTGTTAGCACTCAGGTGGCCTAAGATACACAGGACTTCCTGTTTTCTGACTCCTTGAGGAAAAAAAAGAGTAAAAAAAACAGGAAGTACCGTGTTTTTCATGATAACTAAAAAATAAAAATAATTAATAAATGTAAATTGCAAACTTGCTTTATATCACATCCACTTTTGGTTGAAAGTTACAACAACACTTTAAGGGTACGTTCACACTATGGAATCTACACAGAGACTTCAAGTGGATTCCGTTGGGCAGCCTCCGCTTGAAGTTCTGCCTATTCCAGTCAATGATATTTGCAGGTGATTTCTGCCATCTGCCCAAAGAATTGACAGGTCAATTCTTATGGCGGACGGCGCAACAGAATCTGCTTGAGTCTTCCGTGTGGATTCCATAGTGAGAACATACCCTCATCCTAGTGATGTTTGCTTTTTAGCATATTGTAGTTACTATCTGCATAGATAGATACTTTCTCCCTTGGGTTAGGAGTTATAAGTTACCTTTTTTTTCTCTCATTATTATCAACTATGTTGCCACATAAGTAAAGAATCAACGTAATTAGTAGACTCAGCTCACCCAGCCAGTGCACGACCAATATCGAAGTATTCAAGTAAAGGCAAAAAAAGGAGGGGGTCAGCACTTCCAATAAAAGTTTGTTCTTTATTTCTTTACTCCATTAAAAGCGAACAAAAGGCAGATACAAAAAAGTGGGGAAAAATACACATCTGACGCGTTTCTGGCTATACGCCCTTAATCATAGATGACTTGTACAAAGGTATACTGGGATAAATATAGGGGAAATAAACATATATTCCCTCCCACATAACACCTGAATCACATTATATTCTCATAGACATTTAAAGTGAAAAGGCATGAAAAAGCGCACATAAAGTGCACAGTGCTGTATAATAGATAGTACAAAATTACAAACATATATATAAAGATACAAAAATACAAAACATCATACATGTTAATAATTCATGATAAGATCCAATCTATGGTTCAATTCTTTTGGAGATGAAGAATCCAACATGAGAATCCAATATCCTTCACGGTTTAAAAGTTTCTGTTTTCTATCACCTCCACGGTCAGGGCGAAATACTCTCTCTATACCCATAATGGAAAGTGATGAAATATCTCCTGCATGGACTAGAGAAAAATGCTTAGCCACATTAGATGGATTTTTTACGTTCATATGTGTAGCACCATAAATATGTTTACGTAAACGGTCTTTTAACCTACGGCTGGTGCAACCTACATAACCCATCTCACATGTAGTACAGAATATGTAATAAATTAACCAAGTGGTATTACAATTCATGTAGCTTCTGATTTTATGTTCTGTATTGTCTACTTTGTTTACAATAGTATTTGTTTGTTTAATGTATTTGCAACAACTGCATCTTACCCCTCCACATTTGTAATTGCCCCTGGTATTCAACCATGTGGGGTTGACAGAATGTGCAGTGACATGAGAGGGTGCCAAAAGGCTACCCAAAGTTGGGGGGCGTTTAGTAGAAAAGTTGCAACCATCCTGCATAATCTGTTTGAGTGTGCAATCTTGATATAGTATTGGCAAAAACTTTTCAACTATATCGCGTATCTCAACAAACTGTTGTGAATAGGTAGTGACAAACGTGGGTTTTTTTTAAAAATTCATGGACCGTTGTCTTTTATTTATATCTTATTACCGCAACAAAAAACGCAACACGTCTGCACAACCCCCAAAAAACGGGAGAAGCGGCAACGACGTGCAGGTCGTAAACACCGTAAAAAGATATCCCCAACGAGAGAAGACCCCAAGGAAGAAGCATTAAGTTGCAATGTTATCAATTTGTCATCATACATTATTACTGATTCTGAGGTTAGTGTCTTAGCCAAAGGCATGAATTTTGCCCCATCATATGATTTTGATTTATACCGTACTATTATGGATGTTAATAAATTTTCTAGGCTTATCACTGTAAAAAAACATTTTTTTTCCTTAGATAATGGTAATGATGACATACATGATTTGAGCAATAGTAGTATGCAAACTTCTGAAAATTTTGAGGATGGCACTGTATTGTTTACGGAAAATGTTGCTTTAGCTTCTCTGCAGTCATTGGAACAGTCTATTGACCATTCAGGTTGTAATAATATCAAACATGTTCCAATGACTGTAAAGAACTCTCAATTCTATCCCATTTATGCCAGATCAGAACCACTGGACCTTTTCCAACAGCTAGTACAAGAGGAATTGGTTAAACTACACAAAAAAGTTACAAAACAACATAAAACGCAAAGTGGTAATCTTACTAAATCTGAACGGGACGCCATACACAGCATTAGGTGTAATGATGATCTTTTAGTCCGCTCGGCGGACAAGGGAGGAGCTGTGGTACTTATGAACAAAAGTCTGTATATACAGCTTAATGAAACTATGTTACAAGATATTGATACCTACAGTGTCCTCCCTTCTAACCCCACTGCTGAGTATGGTTTAATCCTTAAAAAAATTGTGGAAGAAGGTTTTGCCCTTGGTGTTCTCACACAGAGGGAGATGGAGTATTTGGTTCCAGATAATCCTGTGATACCAATATTCCATTCACTCCCAAAAATTCATAAGGGCCGATTCCCTCCACCTATGAGACCTATTGTGGCGGGAATCGGTTCCTTGAATGAAAAATTAAGTGAATGGGTTGACATGACTTTACAACCTTTGGTTGTCAGATGTTTTGGATACTTACAGGATACCAAACATGTACTTAAAAGTGTAGATGACATTGAATGGCAGGACAACTATGCATGGATTACGAGTGATATCGAGTCCCTGTATATTTGTATACCACACTCGCTGGCCATTGATGCCCTTCTATATCATCTGCACAAATATTCAACATATCACACAGACTTGATTTCATTTATTGTTATGGCAGTTGAATATCTTTTGAGACATAATTACTTTATGTTTAACCAAGTGTATTACCTACAATGCAAAGGTGCCTCAATGGGGGCTAAATTCTCACCAGTACTGGCAAATTTATTTGTAGCCTGGTGGGAAGAAATGTACATTTTTGATACCTCCAATCCTTTCCGCGAGTCCATTGTCTGGTATGGCCGCTACATTGATGACGTCATCATTGTTTGGTCTGGTAATGTGGCGGCCATACCAGACTTTATGGATTACTGTAATAAAAATCCGGTGTCTCTGAAATTCACCTACGAGTGGGACCGGCATAGTGTTTCCTTTTTGGATGTTAGATTAACAGCTAATTCAAATAAAATAGATACATTTAATTATAGGAAACCTACTGCCGGTAACACTATCCTTAGAGCTGATTCTTGCTATCCTGCCCATACTATATGTAGCCTGCCGGTGGGGGAGTTCGTGCGCATGCGCAGGAACTGCTCTAACTTGCAGAGTTACGAGACCGAATATGCTAATCTTAGCGCACGTTTAAAAAAACGTGGCTATAAGGATTACAACATTGCTAAAGCTCACAATAATGCACAAATTAGAAACCGTAAGGACCTTCTGTATAATAAAAGACAACGGTCCATGAATTTTTCAAAAAAACCCACGTTTGTCACTACCTATTCACAACAGTTTGTTGAGATACGCGATATAGTTGAAAAGTTTTTGCCAATACTATATCAAGATTGCACACTCAAACAGATTATGCAGGATGGTTGCAACTTTTCTACTAAACGCCCCCCAACTTTGGGTAGCCTTTTGGCACCCTCTCATGTCACTGCACATTCTGTCAACCCCACATGGTTGAATACCAGGGGCAATTACAAATGTGGAGGGGTAAGATGCAGTTGTTGCAAATACATTAAACAAACAAATACTATTGTAAACAAAGTAGACAATACAGAACATAAAATCAGAAGCTACATGAATTGTAATACCACTTGGTTAATTTATTACATATTCTGTACTACATGTGAGATGGGTTATGTAGGTTGCACCAGCTGTAGGTTAAAAGACCGTTTACGTGAACATATTTATGGTGCTACACATATGAACGTAAAAAATCTATCTAATGTGGCTAAGCATTTTTCTCTAGTCCATGCAGGAGATATTTCATCACTTTCCATTATGGGTATAGAGAGAGTATTTCGCCCTGACCGTGGAGGTGATAGAAAACAGAAACTTTTAAACCGTGAAGGATATTGGATTCTCATGTTGGATTCTTCATCTCCAAAAGGATTGAACCATAGATTGGATCTTATCATGAATTATTAACATGTATGATGTTTTGTATTTTTGTATCTTTATATATATGTTTGTAATTTTGTACTATCTATTATACAGCACTGTGCACTTTATGTGCGCTTTTTCATGCCTTTTCACTTTAAATGTCTATGAGAATATAATGTGATTCAGGTGTTATGTGGGAGGGAATATATGTTTATTTCCCCTATATTTATCCCAGTATACCTTTGTACAAGTCATCTATGATTAAGGGCGTATAGCCAGAAACGCGTCAGATGTGTATTTTTCCCCACTTTTTTGTATCTGCCTTTTGTTCGCTTTTAATGGAGTAAAGAAATAAAGAACAAACTTTTATTGGAAGTGCTGCCCCCCTCCTTTTTTTGCCTTTACTTGTATGTTGCCACATAAGACAATAGGGACATTCTTTTATTAAAATTTGAAATTAGCCTGAAGGTAATAACCATCTCGAAGACCACCAAACTTCCCCTGACTAGCAGTATCCCAAACATTAAATTTAATAGGACATCTACTGGTATAGAACACCAGTTGATGGACTTCAGTTGCAAGTGTAGGTACAATTTTTATCTCAACTACTTCATTCAAGTGATGTTTTTGAATGCTATTAGGTTGTTTTGCCAGTACCACCATCACCAACCAATACAATCTTAAGCTGAACCCGAGGGTCTCTTTGGCATGCCAAGGTTTATATGGAAAGGCCTGAGCTCCGCTTATAACCTAGTTTTTACCAGCATATAGATAGAATGCTTTTGGAGAGTCTTCAGACCCTTCTACTTTTTCACTAAATTAATAAATAAATAAAAATTTTCACCATCATTCTGCTACTCAAAGCCCCATAATGACAAAGTGTAGTTCTTAAAGGAGATGCTGCTGTTTATCTGTAAATGATTTAGGACTCGGTATCAAGATGCAAATAAGGACTAAAGATAAAAACAAGTGGTGGTATCCAGCCAGCCTAATTGTTCCTGGCAAGGGTATACCGACAATGGATCACAGTATGGAGAAAAAAAAACGTGATTTATGGGATATATGTCAGCAAGTTTCCAGAGGTAAGTCTCTCTTCATCAGGTGATTAAAATAATTGTGTACACATTTTTATTAATACAGAGAGGATTTCAGGGAACTGGAGCAGCTGTGAACATAATGCATATACAAAGTACAAAGTTATCATGTCAATAACATACACCAGTTTGTATACATATAGAGAGGTATAGATAAAAAGCACAAGTACATAAATATATTCAGAATCATAAACAGGCGCATATCCTCAATGCTTTGGGCTCTTTACAAACTGTATAATTAATTACTAAGTAATTAAGTACTTGATTATTAAATTATGCACAGATATCATGTTATATTATACCAAAACATTAAAGGGGTATTCCACTGAAACATGGCTTTATATATGTTGCTTCCCATGGTGAGACTAACAATTTATTTCATAATTATTATTATTTATTCAGTTTCCTTCCCCCAGTGAGTTCATTAGCAACTTGTCCTCAGTTTAATCCTCCCAGCATTACAAAGCACTACAATGTCGAAGACAAAGCCTTTCAGGAACTTGTGTACATAAGCTGTCTCGGAAGGGAAGGGGGGGGGGGGCGGAGGGGAAGACTGAAAGAGCAGCTCACACACAGATTTTTGTGTCTTCAGCAGAAAGCAGCAGCTAAGAACTGAGGGAAGGATACTGAATAGATAATAAGTGTGAAAGGAACATATGGGCAGCAACATATGAAAAGTTATGTTTGAGTGGAATAGTCCTTTAAGATCAAAAGTTAAAAAGTTCCCTTAAGGAGACTGAAAATGTTATTAAGAAAATGATGTTTATTGAAATAATTTGTATTATGATTAGCAAATGGCATAAAAACTGTTGCAAAATATACATTTTTCTTCTAATAAAATTCAAGAATTAATTTCGAAATAATTGTTAACTTATATATACCTCAGTAAAGCACCTAAAATTGTTCTACAAAAAACAAAGCTTTACATAGCAAAGTATGAGGATGTTGTAGGAAAAAAAGAATATTTCATATAGATATAGATACATGTCCTGAAAAGGGGACATACTGTAGAAGATGAAAGGACATTGAAAAACTGTTCCCTCTGTAGTACAGAAGTGTAAGTAAAGCACATGATTTCTCTTGTGGATACACAGGCCTTTATGTACTTGGCTTTACTATTTGCTCTGTAATCCCGCAGCTCATGGATAATCCCTTTTAAACTGAAATATATTGTGTCATTCACTTTAGGTTTGGGATGGGGCTGAGGTCAGGACTCCACACCAGACCCCCCCTTCCCCCCAACCATGCAGTTATGGACCTTGCTTTGTGCACTGGGGTGCAGCCATGCTGGAATTACCTTCCTGATAAAAGAAAAGGTGTGTGAGCAGTAGTTTGTGTACAATTTTCTACATATAATAAATGAAAACAATAAAAAGTGGACAACCCCTTTAAGATTTACCTTCCCTGGAACTAAGGGTCTTGTGCCGCCCCCTGAGATACAACCCCATAGCATTTTGCCTCCTCCACCAAAGCTTTACAGCTGACACATTGCAGTCACACAGGTAATGTTGCAATGGCATTCGCTGAACCGCTAATTTGTCGTTAAAATCTATGGCCGGCATAGGTTTCTGAGGCTGCCACATGGGCAGCTCCTGATGCACTGGATGGATTTGCCTCGCAATAAATCCAGTGGAGCAGATGTGGGTGGATATGAGTGGCATGTGAAATGCACTCCCACTTTTTATTACCACCACATATTGTTACTTGTGGAATATCTAGGTAAGAAGAAATTCCACATACTTGTTGCAGTAGTGGCATCCTATTACAGGACCACACTGGCACTTTTGAGCGGCTAATTCTTTCAACTGAGTACTTTGGCTTTATCTCCTCTTTGTTTCACTGCAGACGATCCACTATAATGCTGCGTTTACACGAAACGATAATTGGCCCGATCGTACGATTAACAATGTCGGAGTAACGTTTTTTTTTTTCATAACGATCAGCGTTTAGACGGAACAATACATCGTACGGAAAATTCGTTTTGCGATCGTTTTGAGATCGCTTAAGCCTATCTGACACATTGGTTAAATCTGCGAACGACTGTTTACACAGAAAGATCTGTGAATTTTTTGCGAACAACGAACGACGATTTGAGAACATGTTGTAAGATCAAAATGAACGATTTCTTGTTCGTCGTTTGATCGTTCGCTGCGTTTAAACGTAGGATTATCTTTCGAATTTGATCGTTATGGCGCAAATTTGCACGATAATCGTTACTTGTAAACGCAGCATAACACTGAGTGATTTTAACGATTAACGACTAAGGATAAACGATCGCAAACTAGATGGTTTATCGTTACCTGAAATCGTTCACCATATTACACAAAGCGATAATCGTTAGTTACGATCAGTACTATGATCGTTATTGCCATCGTTACTATGATCGTTTATTTCTTCTGATCCCAGAAAAACAATGAACGATGTGCAATTACACTGAACGATTAGTGAAAAAACGCGGAACTTGAGCGAACGAACGTGGAATTACAGTGAACGATTAGCGAACGATTAACGATAATTTTAGGTTCAGATCTAAATCAACGATCAACGACATACGAACAATGTTTCGATCGTTGCTTGCAATTACATAGAATGATTATCGTTTAAATTCGAACGATTTAACGATTTTTCACACGATAATCGTCCCGTGTAATAGGGCCCTTAGGGTCCTCTTATATGCCCCAATCTCCAGCCATCCACGGACACCAACGAGCAACAATCTTGCTTGTTTGCAGTGTCTTTACAAGGCACAATTAACCCCTTAGCGACCCATGACGTATCTGATACGTCATGGTGCCGCTCGGGGTGTTCAGAGCGGGGTCCCGCCGGGACCGCGCTCTGAACGGCGCTGATCCCGGCTGACACGTGCAGTCGGGCAGTGCCTCTATTAGCCGGCCCGGGTCCCTTTGCCGCGCCGGCTAATTAAGCCTCTAAGTGCAGCTGTCAAACCTGACAGCTGCGCTTAGAGGCACTGCGTTGCACGTCCCTGGTGTCTAGTGGGACGGATCTCCCCCCCGCGATGCGATCGCGGGGGGGAGATCCGTTCTTCTGCCAGTGCCGGGCCTCAGCGTCGGAATGACGCTGATCCCGGCTATGGCAATAGATTGCTATTGAACACAAAGCAACCTTCTTTGTTGATATAAAGAACCTGTCCTTCATCCTCCTCCTGATCTCAGAAGCTGGATAACAACTATCTTCCATGGGCAGCACTGAAGGGTAGCATCCTAAACATTCAGTATGTTTAGGATGTTTAGTATGTTTACTCATTTTAACCAATGTCTGTATGTGACAATGAAGCTGCCTCTTGTGGTTCTGAATTGCTGTTATAATGTGATTCAGCCATCTATAACTGTGTCCACATGACACATGATAATTGCAATGCTGAAGCATGAGGGGCCGCTACATAGTATCCATTAGCAAATGGAGTGGAATTAATCCAGCCGTCCTCAGTGTGACACTGCTTCTCTATGAGAGGGCTTGCGCGCCTCCGCCACTTTCCGCTTGAAGAATTGATGTGTAACTTCCTCAAGCGGAGAGCAGTGGCAGTGGAGGAGCTTTCCCATAGAGTGTCACACAGGCCGGACGGATTCTGCAGCGGAGAGTTCCGCCATGAAATTCCTCCCAATTTGCTCAGTGTGAACATACCCTAATAGTGGTACTTAAAGTAATGAAGCTCCAAACGACTCTCCCCTGATGGGCCCTAAGCTAGGGAGAGATGTCAGGCCTTCCTGCCTAGGAGCTCCGGTCCAGAACATTTTCCCCCAGCATCTCTGCACACTGTCATCCCGTCTCTCACCGCCTCTCTGCAGTAAGCTGTGAAGTTTAGCTTACTGTATAGAGACAGCCACCAGGGTGACAGGCAAGAGCAGGGGTGGGCAATTATTTTTCCATGGGGTCACATGACAATTTGAAATGGTTTTCGAGGGCCAGACTAGTATACTTAACTCAGTTCTGGTGGGTACGGCGGGAGTGTTTCCTATCCTTTTCCCTACCAAATAATGTTGTACAAAATACAAAAAACCTCATTCAGTGACTCACAGATGACGTCTTCTTTAATCTTTCACTTTTCCTTTTTCTCTCCATCTGGCCCAGGCCTTCATGATGATTTCTTCCAGCAACAATTAATACATAGAGTAGTAATTCTGCTGTTTGGTGTCATGCGCAGTAAAGTGAGTAGGTATGTGGATTCCCCCTTCCGTATGTAGGATCCAACCTATAGTAATAATATCCCTTTCTATATCCCCCATATAGTAATAATGTCCCCAGCTGTGTCCCCCATATAGTAAGAATGCCTCCCCTGATGTGCCCCCATATAGTAATCCCCATGCTATGCTGCACTCCACCACCCAGAGAAATAATGATCCCCTCTTGTGAACAAGTATACACGGCTACAGTAACTATGCACATCACAGTGTCTGGTTGCACGCATTAGATAATGATGCAGGGCTCTTATTGAAAACATTGCTAATTAAATACAACAAGACACATGCCTGCAAAAGCTGGATCCAGTTCTAGGAAACTTCTGAAACTTTTCCAGACACCCATAGTGGCACAGAGTTCAAATGTTGCTGTCTGATAAGCCGACTGCCGAGCTTACTAGTCGCTTCGCTTCATTACTGTAAATTTTATCATCTCTAGTGCTGATATAGCTCCCAGCTGCACCAAATAGATCTTCTACGCTGCTCCCCTATCATCTCTGAGTTGTCTTCAGCTGTATCTGTATATTAAGGAAAAATGTCTTGTATTCCTGTGCATGTTTGCCTGTTTTGTTCAAATCACCCATCATAGCATTGTTAGGAGTGTACAGACAGGGCTCACAATGTATATTTCCATGTATACTATGAAGCTATTAATAAGTGTAATATAGTACCTGCACTATAGTAGTGGTTCTCATTTGTTGCCCCCCTTCTGTTGTTTTATCTATCATCAGTCCTGGACCATTGTTTGTGGCATTTACTCTTTTCAATCATGTTTTAGGCCAGATTCACACACACACCGGATTTGCAGCAGATTTCACGCTGCAAATTCACAGTGAAATCCTCTGTGGATCCCTTTCCTGCCATTTTGAATGAGAAGACATACTCACAGTAGAATTGACATCCTGCTGCGAGTAGGTAAGTGACAGCCCCCTTAACCCCCTGCCGCCGATACATATATTACCGGTCCACGCTCCGGCTTTGCTTGCTCCCCGCTTGATGTTTCGTTTGGCTGCGGCAGGGTAGTGCACAGAGTGGCTGAGCGGCACGTCCAGCTTGGAACCCCCGAAGCAAGCTGTAGCATGGACCGGTAATGTATGTACCAGCCAGCGGGGGGGGATTAAGGGGGCTGTCACATATTAGCAGCAGGATGTCAATCCCATTGTAAGGGTCCATTTACACAGAAAGATTATCTGACAGATTCTTTAAGCCAAAGCAAGGAATGGATTTGAAAAGAGGAAAAATGTCAGTCTTTCCTTTATGACCTGTTTTCTGTTTATAGTCCATTCCTGGCTTTGCCTTCAAAGATCTGTCAGATAAATCTCCCTGTGTAAACACACTATAAGGGTCCATTTACACAGAAAGATTTGCCAAAGATTTAAAGCCAAAGTCAGAAACAGACTATAAACAGAGATCAGGTCATAAAGAAAAGCCTGAGATTTTCCCTCTTTTAAATCCATTCCCGGCTTTGGCTTCAAATTTTTGGCAGATAATCTGTCAGATAATCTTTCTGTGTAAATGGACCCTAAGTATGGAATCACATTGAAACTGACAGGGAAGGTATCTGCAGCGAATTTGCAGCGTAAAATCCGCTGCAGATACGGTATGTGTGAAACCAGCCTTATTTACTAGCCTTAATTAATCTAGACTAAATTATTAAATTTTATTAAGTTACACATTTAAAGTAGTAATATAAAATAAAAATACTCATACAGACCTGATGAACATAGAAAATATGTCAGGTTTACCACACACGAACAGTGTGAAGACCCTTCCCTCACCCCTTCCCCGAAGTGTAAAAAATAGTTGCTCTTCTTCTTCTTTTTCAATTTCACCATGCTATCAATCTTTTTGCATATTTTATGGAAAGTGTAAATTTCATTGCAAAGTAGGATTGGTGTCGCCAAAAAATAATAGCTCATATGGGTCTGTAGGTGAAAAAATGAAAGCAGTATGGCCTTCTAAACACAAGGAGGAAAAAACTAAAGTGCAAAATCGGAAATTACCTTGGTCATTAAGACCTTAAAGTTTTAAGAGGAGGAGAGGAGAAGTAACATCTCTTGCATACTTCCCCCATATTCCACTTGTGGCACTACCAGCACAAGCTGCATTAAAAAAACTGCACCAAAATGGCACGTGTGAAAGCGCCCTAAGTGCTGCGGAATCTTGACCTTAATGTTAGCAGCCAGTTGTCATGTGACAGTAAGAGGGAAGTGAGAGACTCATCGAGGGGCAGCGTGTCAGTAAGAATATGAGACACCTGCAGCCGGGTGTGCTACATGTGCCCCACACCTTGGTTTTCTCACATTATCTTCCCTTTAAATTCAGGACAGGCGCTTAATGTAGTGGAGCTGTGTTTGCTATGTGAACTCAGTTATTATGTTTGTGTAGGATGCAACTTCCTACTGTGTAAAGGGAGGTGGCCATTCAAATACAAGAATAAAAGGTTAAAGTCCTGCCTTGAAGAGAGGAGGGGAATGGTATGACGGCTGCTGCTGCTGCTTTTACTGATTTCACTGTCTCACTTCCCTGTTGCTCTAAAAGTACAAAGATCTAACAAGTCCCAACTTCATTGTGAGTGACAATGAGAGAGCGATAGGGGCTGTATTCACTGTGACATCCGGAATCCTAGCACAGCAGGTGTAACTGGAGTTCCCTGGGACGCTCAGGTGTTTAGCCCAACAACAATCAATGTCCCAATGGCGTTTCACTACATCACCCCAGGGCGCTGCCACCTGCCGTCTCTTCTACTGGTGAGTACTCTGTACATTCAATTACAATTTATAATTGAAACTGCTGGGTCTTGTAGTTCAACCACAGTGTGACAATGATGAATAAAACCTGCCAGAGGTCATGGCTACAAATCATTGGCGGAGTGAAATGTCTCTAAAATACTTTATATACGTGTCCGATATGAGACATTTACAGTGTACTCTATTGACAAGGCTTCTGGTTACATGTTATAATATAACTTGTACATGTGTCGGTATATGAGAACAAAGCTCATGTGTGTGATAGATCCAAGACTGCGACATCCGATTATTTGCATGTATAGTGATCGTACGTTATATGATTGATTGGCACGCAGCGTTCTTACAGGTCCAGGCTGTCTACTCTTAGCCGAAGTATTAGAAAAATGAGTCACCTCAAGTCATGGAATGTACAAATGTACATTTCTGTATCTTTCGAAGAATTTAGTGTCCTTCCTTACGTTCTGCTGCAGTTTTGTTTGTGTTTTCGCTTCCTTATTCTGAGACTTGTCATTCATGGAGAAAACCCATCGGTATAAATATAATACACGTATAGTGGAAGGTAATGCTGTAAAGGAATGGATGTAATACCTAGAAGTTTGCCTGTTATTAAATATGCAAATGAGACTGAGGGCGGGGATTCAATTTGTATATTTACGTAAAGATAGTGCTCAATGATCAAACCACCTCCTCCAGGGAAGGGGGCGGCACAGATAACAACATAATGGAGAAGAGTTATCCATACCAATGCATAGTGATGTACTGGCAGAAATGTCTCCATGAATGTGACAGTATTCTCCTACTAGCTTGTTGTGTGATGTCACATTTTCTTTAGCAGTGGCAGAACTTTTATTTCCCATATTTGTGGTACAATGCACACATAATTCAGCCTACATTTAGTACCGAGGTTCATTGATACAAAACAATACATGGGGGTCTAGAGGTTGCAATAGACGTGTATATGTATATGGGTCTAAACATTAACAAAGCTGCCAAGGTTTAAATTTAGCTGGATATTAAAGAAAGACCTGGCACTCCCTATAAGTGCTTAACGGTGCAGAGAGATTTATCTGACAGATTTTTAAAGCCAAAGCCAGGAATGGTTTTGAAAAGAGAAGAAATGTTAATCTTTTCGTTATGACCTGTTCCCTGTCTGTTCCTGGCTTTGGCTTCAAAGATCTGTCAGATAAATCTTTGTGTAAACTCACCATACATGTAATTCATTAAAAAGCAATCCACAGTGATATACAGCATTTTGGTCCAGTTGACCAC
Organism: Dendropsophus ebraccatus; assembly: GCF_027789765.1. Taxonomy (NCBI): domain Eukaryota; kingdom Metazoa; phylum Chordata; class Amphibia; order Anura; family Hylidae; genus Dendropsophus; species Dendropsophus ebraccatus. The sequence continues at coordinate 51,896,643 of NC_091465.1, forward strand.
CATCAGACAATCAGATTGCTATGAGATCTAGTGAAAGCGTGGGATGTAGACGTGTGACCTATAGTCACTGTGGAATCAGCTGGCTTATAGGTTTGATTTGGCTTTGACGTGTGCTGTACTAATGAATATCAGCAATGATTCATACCATGAGTGGTTGAGGGGCAGCGGCGGGGAGCTGCAGAGGGGCTGCCCGGGTGATCGTTTGATCATTTGGGCAGCCCATAGCAGATAGCAGCGGTCTGCTGCCACCGATTCCTTTCCGCGATGCAACGGCAGCAGATCGCTACTATATTAGTCATTTATCTTTCAACATGTTGAAAGACAAACAACAGCAACGATCAGCCGACATCGTTCATGTCGGCTGATCGTTGCATTCTCTTACACAAGACTATTATCTGTCGTAACGGCTGATAATCGTCTCAAGTAATAGGGCCTTTAGTCCTAGGTCGCTCTATGTACAGGAGCAGGACTGCTTTTGACAGGAGTCCCTGCTTATATATATATTTTCTGGCCACAGAAAGTGTATACAGGAGCTGAAACTGCTGTCTAAACCGGGAACCTTTGCTACTGTTCATTGAGCTGTGTGCCATACACTCTATGCCTCGCCAATCACTTAGAGGTTATCCAGGATTACAATGATTTCTTTAAAAAATAGCTCCATTCTTGTCCTTAGTTTGTATGTTGTATTGCAGCTTAGTTCCATTAAAGTGACTAAAGCAAAGGTTGTAATACCCCACACAACCTGAGGGCAGGTGTGGTGCTATTTTTGGAAGAAAGCCGCTATGGTTTTTTAATCCTGGATAACCCCCTTTAACATTCTGTACACAATTAAGCAAATGTAGTGAGTAGTTGGCAACGCATACAACATTGCTGCTTACTGCCAGGTGTGTGTATGCCTTGTTGCTCAGCCTTTCGTGTTCTATGGCACCCTATGCTATCAGCAGAATCTACATCGAAAATCTACAACTATTGCACATGTGAACATGGCCTAAGAAGCCACACTCTTTTAGGGTGCCTTTACACAGAGAGATCTATCTGACCAAGCCAAAGCCAGGAACAGACTATAAACAGAGAACAGGTCAGAAAGGAAAGAGTAAGATTTCTCCTTTTCAAATCCATTCCTGGCTTTGGCTTCAAAAATCTGCCAGATAAATTTCTCCTTGTAAAGGGATGTTAGAAAGAAAGGGTCACCTTCGGGCACAGGTGTCAAACCTGCAGCCCTCCAGCTACTGGAAAACTACAATTTCCATTAATCCTGGGATGCAAAGTTAACACCTGTGCCTTAGGGGTTTTATAAGCAAGCGCATCTAAGCGTGTGATTTGAAGCCAAAGCAAGGAACGGATTTGAAAAAAAGGAGAAATCTCAGGCATTCCTTTATGACCCGTTCTGTTTATTGTCTTTCTGGCTTTGGCTTCAAATCTTTGGCAGATAATCTGTCAGATAATCTTTCTGTGTAAATGGACCCTTAGCTGTTAGATATGGAGCACAAATTTAGGGGCTGCAGAAGTGGCATATTAAAGTGACTCTGATAGCTGCTTTTAATCCAAGATCTGTCCTGGGGTCCGTTCAGCAGGTGGTGCGGTTATTGTCCTAAAAAACAACTTTTAAACTTGCAGCCCTGTGCCCAACGGCCAGGGCTTAGAATATTTGTGCCCTAACTTTTCACCACCCCTCCGTCCCTCCTCCCCACCCTCTTCATCATTAGGAATGCCACTGAAACATTTTCTCCTGTCTGAACATTGCACAGGTGCCTTAATGATCCAGCCCATGTACCAGGCTAACACAGCTGATGAATAGGAGACAATCTGCCTGGAGCATTTCTAATTATGAGGAGGGTGGGGAGGAGAGACAAAGAGGTTGTGCCAGCCTAATGAAATCATTGGGTGTTAAATAGGTTATCTGGAGAGCAGAAAAGCTCCTACCTGCTCTACTTCCCAGTGCTACATTGTCTTCGGTCACATTTTAACTATTTACTTAAGGCTATGTTCACACAAGGTACTGACAGCGGTATTGAAATTTGCACAACGGGCCCAAAATAATTGATATGTCAATTATTTCAACAACCGTAGCAAACAACCTCTGTTGTTTAATACATTGCGTCAACAATGGCTGTTGTTTGCATTGACTTCAATGCAACCTATTTTACTATAAAAAAAGAACATCCATTGTTTTCATTTAAAACAATGGCCGTTCTTTTAATAAAAAGTACATTTTATGAAAATAGCCTTAGTTCTTTATATAACATCTACTAGCAGCTGTAAATGCCATTACTGGGTCTGTCAGTACAATTTTCTTCTACTCTCTGATACCATATCATGTTTGGACCACTGTGCTTGAGCTAATACAAAAGGTAGTATTACAGCTCTGCTTCATATGAAGTTGTATTGCTCATACAATAGAGGGACACAACTTCTCTACTATAACGTCATATGCCTCGGATTTCATATTGAGGTCTAAAAATATCATAGTATCATGGGTGTAGCAGTATGCGTATATACTTAAGATTGCACTCTGTTAGCTTGGTTGTGCTCTGTGCAAAAGGTGTATGACTCCAAACAATCCTTCAGTTATCAGAGTTATTACCTGCACAAACCTGGGTGTACATCTAGCCACAGCAGCTGCTATAAAGCCCAGAGGTGGAGGGAGCCTACTCAGGTGCAAAATCATTGTTCCTTTTTGTGGTTTGGCATACAGGGTGGGTTCTCTGATACATACTTTATATTTGTGCTATAAGAAATTGTTCTTTTCTGGTGATTGAGAATGGATGAACATGATATTTTAAGGTAACTTTACACACACTGAATCGTAGTGTATTTTCTGCTGCTGATACGCAGCAGATAACGCAGCTGATTTGATCTAAACAACTGAACACAGCAGCAAATCTGCACCATCAAATCTGCACACATGTGGTGTGTGTGTGAAGGCACCCTGAGGGACCCCTACAGGATCCGCAGCAGATCTGCAGCAGATCCGCAGCAGATTTGATGGTGCAGATTTGATGCTGTGTTCAGTTATTTAAATGAAATCTGCTGCGGATCTACTGCGGATCCGCTGCAGAAAATCGGCTGCGGATCCGGTAAGTGTGAACGTACCCTTAGGGTTTTGTTTTTTTCGATTTAACTTTGTAATAGTGCTTTTCCCGCCATATCTCAAGTCCTATGGCCGAAGGGTAAAAATATAAGTCCAGGTCTCACCTGCAGTTCAGAAGTGTATACTGTGGCCATAGTCACTAGGACCAGCAGTGCCTTTTTAACGCTTCAGGACTAATGGTACCCGGCGGTCCTAGTACTCCTGTGGTGGCGGCTACTAGAGTAATAATGTGGGGGTCCGTGTTTGCCATTTTACAGGCTAACACTAAGCTCTAGGTGAGCAGAAAAAAACCCACAATACACAAAAAATATTTTTATTGAGCTAAAAACACCCTTATATTTCTTGTTGACCATTCTATTATTAATAATGGAAAAAAGTCATCAATGTAGTCCACTGAATCTGACATAGTCCACAGGATACCGATATCTGAAAAGCAAAAAAAGAGAACATTATTAAATGGAAGGCGCTCTTACCTGCTGTACCAGCAGTTGTGGCTACCATATGTAAGTCCAGGTCCTGCCTGCAGTAAGTACATACACTAGCCTCTGTGGTTAGCGCAGCAGGTAAGAGTATCTGCAAAGTCCTTAAAGGGGTAATCCAGCGTAAAGCTTTTTTTCAGTAATTGAAACACATTACAAAGTTATATAACTTTGTAATATGCTTGAACAATAGGGAAGGGGGGTTAAAGGGGTTATCCAGCGCTACAAAAACATGGCCACTGTTGCCCTACTCTTGTCTCCAGTTTGGGTGGGGTTTGAAACTCAGTTCCATTGAAGTAAATGCAGCTTAACTGCATACGACACCTGAACTGGAGACAAGAGTAAGGCAAAAGTGGCCATGTATTTGTAGTGCTTGATAACCCCTTTAACCCCCCTTCCCTATTTTTTTTCCCCCTCAGTCCCGACCAGGAAGTGAAGTAAACTCATTCTTACCTAATGACTGTCCTGTGGCAGCCATTTTGTGACAATGACATCATCAAGAGGGAGGCGGGTCTAAGCCCTGTTAAGCCAGCCTCCCTTTGTCAGATGACTCAGGTTGCTCAGCTCTGATTGGCTGAGCAAGCTGTAAGCCATCTAACAGTTTTACAGAGTAAGTTAGACATCACAGGAGACAAAGTGCATCATGGGAAAGCCCAAACCAGGAGGTAAAGAAGAAATGAAGCCACAAATTGGAGCTTCAGGAACCTGCAAACAGCAGGAAATTCAAACGGAGACAGACTCCGGAGGGATAGCTAATGTAAAAACTGTTTATGATTGATTTATTTATTTATTTTTTTAATCAGCGCCGGAGTACCCATTTAAAGGCTATGTTCCCACACTTCTTTTGGCTGTATATAGCACTCAGACATTGACTGATCAAAACCTTAAAAAAACTAACAAAAAACTTTTCACATGTCACAGAGGTGACGTGAATAGTTTTTTTTAATTTTTTTTTATAGAGACAGGGACACTTTTAAAGAATACATTTAACTGTGAACATAAATTTACATACAGGATTAAGTAATAATGCAACACAGTATGAGACCATTTGGCAAGTCTATTGACTGCTCCTAGTAATAACTAGAAGAAATTGTGAATGTAGCTCTGGACTCAGGTTGTATCCTAGGATTAGCGTTTGATGTATAAAGTATGTACAGAAATATTGGCTATTATTTTCAGGTTAGACAACGGTCATATCATGAATATATGACAACAAAACAATGACTTTCTTATACTTTACTTTCTTATATAAGGAAAGTCTAGAACCCTGTTTTAGAGAAGTCTGCAATTTCTTTAGACCTGAGCTATTTTTGCAGAATTGAGGTTTATTTTGCAATTGTACAAACTTGTTCAAACATGGAACCAACTGCAACGTGTACGTCTTTCTTTATTATCACATCTATTATTATTAATTTCCAATACAAAGAAACATCCTCTAAGAAGGCTGATGCTGGATTTTCTCATATTGTGTAAAATGGAATAGAGAATCTCCATGAATAAAGCTTCTATCACTTTTGTTCTCCAGAGTCTCATACTTGGTTACCTGTACTAAGCATGGCTCAATAGATACCATTGTTGTTACAGCTCTGGTGTCCTGGATTTAGTTCTGACCAAGGGCTACATCTGCATGGAATTTGCTCTTTTGTTTATGTAGGTTTCTTTTATACTTTGGGTTACCTCCCTCTTAAAAATAGTTGATAGAATGTCCCCTATAGTTTATACAGTGTGGGACTGGCCCACCAGAGTACCAGAGGATCCTCCGGTGGGCCCCCAGCTTTAGGACCTGCACAAACACTGAGTGACATGTTGTTTCTCACTGGTTCTTCATTGGTGGGCCCCCAAGATCATTTTTCCCCAGATACCCCAGTCCAATACTGAGTTTATATGTGTTTGTGAGGAAACTCCCACTAGGCCCATCAGGGAGCAAGGAATATTCTAAGTGATGACAGTCTCTGTATAATACTGCAGACTATGCTGGCATTATATATGCAGCATTAATAAATTGATAATTAATATAGTCAGAAGCATAAAGAAGATGTGAACTAATGATCATGTGCCTGACAATACTGACTCCTTTATAAACACTCATGACTACTACCTACTTTTTGGAAGTCCATTTTAAGGAAATTATGGCACACCCAGGGTTTAGTCAAGTCCAAGTTAAACTGTTTTGTAAACCTTTTGAAGCCCCATGTAAGGGAGACAATATTGTGCCATAGCATGAGGCCACTAGAAGATTCCTCTAGTACAGCTTGACCCAGCATCCCCGGTGTTGCTTATCTCCAGGGAAGAAAATCACTAGTTTAATCCCACTAGCCATTGGAACTTTTCTCTAAGGCCATGTTCACATGGCGTAAGACACCGGCCATTCCAGAATGGCCGGTGTCAGAGAAGATCATCCCCACCGGTACTGCAGTACCATCCAGATGATCTTCACTGCTGCTGAATTCCCCTCTGCACACAATGGAGTGTGTATACACTCCAGCCGGGATTCCATATATGGCAGCACTACGTAAGTTCCGTAGTAATCACGGCCGTTGTTGCAAATCGACAACAACGGCTGTAATTATTACGAAACTTACATAGTGTGAACCTAGCCTAAGGGTGCATTCGATTTTAAACAGAGAGGTGGGCACCACCAATGATGAATAGTAATCTAAAGGGTGCCGCCTACTACCCTAGGAAAAATACATACATGTGCAGAAGAAAAAGAGGGAACCCTAGCGTATACAGATGAGGCGCACACCTAAAATATTGTACAAAAATAACTTTATTGAACCGGCTACAAACAAGTTAAAAACATCTAAAATCCACACAACGGCATCCTCCTAAGTGTGCATTCACACATACAGGATTTGCAGCAGATTTGACGTTGCAGATTCAGCTGGGTTCACACTACGTATATTTCAGCCAGTATTGTGGTCCTCATGTTGCAACCAAAACCAGGAGTGGATTAAAAACACAGAAAGGATCTGTTCACACAATGTTCAAATTGAGTGGGTGGCCGCCATATAACAGTAAATAATGGCCATCATTTCAATATAACAGCTGTTGTTTTAAAATAACAGCAAATATTTGCCATTAAATGGCGGCCATCCACTCAATTTCAAAATTGTGTGAACAGATCCTTTCTGTGTTTTTAATCCACTCCTGGTTTTGGTTGCAATATGAGGACCACAATACTGACTGAAATATACCTAGTGTGAACCCAGCCTCAAAGCAAAGTAAATCTGCTCCATTAAATCTGCTGCAGATCCTGTACATGTGAATGTGTGTGTGTATGTATATGTATGTATGTATGTAATTTGTTAAGAAACTAAATGGCATTATTATAAGCAGAATTTTAATTCATATTTTGCAATTCGGTTGTAAAGAAAAAGGAAAAGCAAAAAGTACTAGAACTTCATTACTGCAGAAATTCAGCACAGAGCTCTTATGTGTCACAAGGGGAAACTGAGCAGAAAAAGGGGGGAAAAAAGACAAAGGCCTTTTTCATCCTGAATACTGAGGCTTGTGTGTGACCATGGACTACAGTAATATTGTGTATGTCTGGGATTGTTTTACCCAGAGTTGACAAGATCCTTGCTTACTGTCCCTCATCTCATTTGCCACAGGTTGAAGAACTCAGCCATATTCTTTATGATAATCAGAAGAATTTTCCTAATGAATTATATTAGAAACTACTGCAATTAGGCATGTGAAAGAAATGTCATTGTTATGTTTAGACCTCCAGCTAATGCTAGAATGAGGAGGAAGGAGCGCTTGTTTAATTGTTGTAGAACAAGAGGGGCTCCATCTATTCGGGACCCTTTTACATGGTACGATGAAAGACAGGAGTCTTTACAAGGCCATGTTAATCCAGTCGCCTGGCCACACATAATTTACCATCAGAAAAAAACTTATTAGTAACAAAAATGTGGGAAAGGGAACTTTCATTTTTGCCCAAAGTCACTACAAGGTATAAGCAGTAGTACTTGGTGCACGTGCAAAGTGGTGACAATTATGTATTTTAATGGGTCCAAGTCTGTTGTAATAGAGGTGGGGTCCTGAATGAGGAAACGCTCTCTATGACGTCCTAAAAAGACACTGACGAGAACTTTATGGTTAATTGGAAATAAGACAAAACTATACAATCCTGTTCAGTAGAATTCATAGAAGCAATATAGCTCGTTTTAGAGCTTTGTAAAATACAATAAACATTATACATGTAATATGATTCTAAGTGTGTACGGCTGCCAGTGATACTGTAGTGAGCAAGTGCTCAACTTCTCAACTTCTAACTACTCAAGAATTAGGAAAGTGTTTTTTATATATCTGTGTCATTACATTTTTTTATTTATTTCCCGCTTCCTCTGAAGAAGATTAAATTGGCAACAGAAGTGTTAAACTGGAATTACCGGTTCACAGACTTCAAGTAAAAGGAGAAGGGACAAGGAATATAGTGAAAGGAAGACATACCCATTGTTTACAGACACTATGAATAACACCTGCTGTAGTACATCACACCATATATACATAGAGTCCTACAATCTGCCAAAGTGATATAATATTGAGGTTACCCCTATGGGCTTGTGTTGGCACAGCGATGGCCACCTCACTGAGAGAGATTGTGCAGCAAAGAAGGCACAACACACAGACCTGTTAAATGCAGATCTCACAATAGCTTTAATTGTAATTGGCACGTATACTTGGCACTTACGTCAACAAATACACATTCCTCAACAATAAAATTGCAACATCAAGAAGGGAAGGTTGTGGAATTATGGAAATCACAGGATTGATAGACATGTTAATGAAATGCAAGTGATGAACAGAAGGAAACAAAATATTCTAAATCTAGCTTAAAGCGAATGTACCATTAGTATGGACATTAGAACCAGTGGCCTGCCTCAAGTGCTTCACCCCTAGCCGGTGCCCAGGAATAGAATGTCGCTGTATGCAGGAACTGGGCCGCGGTTCAAAAAAGGACTGCGGCACCAGATTTCCCATGCCGGTGCCCAGGGCCGTATTTACCACTAGGCACCCGTGGTCCGGTGCCTAGGGCATCACCTTGCAGGGGGGCAGCATTAGAGAGCAGGGGGAAAGAAAAACCTTTTTTTTTTTTTTTTTTTTTTTTTTTTTTTTTTTTTAGTCTCTCACCTCCTGTTCAGACTTGCCAGTAAATCTGGTGTCTTTTCCAGGGGGGTGGGGGGGTATGGTGGTATTGGTCAGGCCTGGTATGGCCAATCGGTGCGTGAAGGTGGGGCGTCTTCAGGTTTAGTGCCTAGGGCAGCAGCAAGTGTTAATACGGCTCTGCCGGTGCCATACTATCAATTTGAAAATCTTAAAGAGAATGTACTCATGGTACATTCGCTTTAATGTACTGAGTATGAGTGAAGTATTACATGCCCTTACACACTCTGGCATGCTGTCATTGAGGTCTGTAATGGTTGTCTGAGGAATGCCCTGCCACACCGAATACACGGCCTTGTATGCCTGCGTGGCTATATCATGCTGCCATGGTCTGCAGTGTCTCTGGATTAGTCTCCATTAAGCACATCTGGGACGTCATTGGTTGGCTACAAAGGAAGCTGCCAGCAGTGGATCTTGATGATTGGTGTGCCTAAGTATATTCAGCATGGCAGAACATCCCTCAGACAACTATTAATAACCTTATTAATTTTCATGAGAAAAACACTTAGTAACATAAGTTACATAGTAACATAGTAAATGAGGTTGAAAGAAGACAAGAGTCCATCAGGTTTAACCTAGGGAAACCCTACTGTGTTGATCTAGAGGGAGGCAAAAACCCCTATGAGGCAGATGACAATTGCCCCACCACAGGGAGAAAACTCCCTCCCGACTCCAATGGCAACCAGAATAATCCCTGGATCAACGTATCACCGGAAATCTAATGCCCATAACTTGTGATATTATATTGTTCAAGAAACGCATCCAGGCCTCCCTTGAACTTATTTAATGAATCGGCCATGACAACATCATGTGGCAGTGTTCCACAGTCTTACCGCTCGTACAGTAAAGAACCCGCGTCGATGCTGATGATAAAATCTTCTTTCCTCTAGATGTAGAGGATGCCCCCTAGTCATGGTTACAGACCTAGGAGTAAAAAGATCACTACAAAGATCTCTGTACTGTCCATTCATATATTTGTACATTGTGATCAGATCGCCCCTAAGACGTCTTTTTTCTAGCGTAAATAACCCCAAGCTTGATAACCTGTCCTGGTACTGTAACCCACCCATTCCCTTAATGATCTTTGTTGCCCTCCTCTGCACCCGCTCCATTTCAGCTGTGTCTTTCTTATATACCGGTGCCCAAAACTGTACACAGTATTCCATGTACGGTCTGACCAGTGATTTATAAAGGGGCAAAACTATGTTCTCATCTTTAGCATCTATACCTCTTTTGATGCATCCCATTATTTTATTAGCCTTGGCAGCTGCTGCCTGGCACTAATCACTAAAGTTGAGTTTACTGTCCACCAATACCCCCAGGTCCTTTTCGGAAGTAGTTTTTCCCAGTGTTTTATTATTTAGCACATAACTGTACTTATTATTTCTATGGCCCAAGTGCATAACCTTACATTTATCCACATTAAACTTAATTTGCCATTTCACTGCCCAAGCCTCTAGCTTCTCCAAATCCCTCTGTAATATGATATTATCCTCCTCTGTGCTGATTACTTTACCCAGTTTAGTATCATCTGCAAAAATGGAGATTCTACTCTGTAGCCCCTCAACAAGATCATTAATAAAAATATTAAAAAGAAGTGGACCCAACACTGACCCCTGTGGTACCCCACTAGTAACTAAAACCCAATCTGAATATGTTCCATCAATGACCACCCTCTGTTTTCTATCACACAACCAGTTACTTACCCATTTGCATACGTTTTCCCCAAGTCCCAGCATCCTCATTTTGTAGACCAACCTTTCATGCGGCACAGTATCAAATGCCTTTGAAAAGTCCAGATACACAACATCCACAGCCTCCCCCAGGTCCAATCTATAACTTACCTCTTCATAGAAGCCGATCAGATTAGTCCGACAGGACCGATCCCTCATAAATCCATGCTGGTGCTGCGTCATAAGATTATTTTCATTAAAGGGGTTATCAAGTGCTACAAAAACATGGCCAGTTTCTTTCAGAGACAACACGACTCTTGTCTCCAGTTCAGGTGCGGTTTGCAATTAAGCTCCATTCACTTCCATGGAAATGAGCAGCAAAACCCCGCCCAAGCTGGAGACAAGAGTACTGCTGTCTCTGGAGGAAAGTGGCCATGTTTTTGCAGCGCTGGATAACCCCTTTAAGATACACCAGTATAGCATCTCTTACAATCCCCTCAAATACTTTACCTACTGTAGATGTTAGACTTACGGGCCTGTAGTTTCCAGGATCACTCTTTGACCCCTTCTTGAATATTGGTACCACATTAGCTATGCGCCAGTCCTGTGGAACAATTCCTGTCGTAATAGAATCTTTAAATATTAGGAATAACGGTCTGTCTAACACAGTATTTAATTCTTGCAAAACTCTAGGATGGATACCTTCTGGGCCCGGTGACTTATGGATTTTAATGTTTTTAAGGCGTCTCCCCACTTCTTGTTGTGTTAGGCAGGTGAGATTTATGGGAGGATTTATATTATCCCTAATCATGTTGTCTGTTATGGGATTCTCCTCTGTGAATACAGTAGAGAAAAATGTATTTAATAGATTGGCCTTTTCCTCCTCCCCCTCCACCATTACACCCAGATTATTTTTGACGGGACCAGAGCAGTCTGAACTAAACTGAAAATCTCATAGACTAAGTATTGTGCGTTCCTAAAGTAGGGAGTCAGTTAACCCATGTGACCTTGGCTCTAATTTACATATACTCCCATGACCCTTGTGACCAGGGCTGACCAGGGCAAAGACCTTACTTTATAGCTACCTACAGATTTTTGGAATCATCTTCTGCAGCAGGATTTCCTGTGGCTCATAGATGTCTTTTACTAGCTCCACTCTCTCTGTGCCTGTCTTTCTCTCCAGGGTGGGCCACTTCTCTGCAGAGAGAGTACTGCAATTAAACATTCACCCCTATTCAGAGGCCTTATGAACAGGTGTCTTCATCGACACCCTTAGCACTTCTCTCGGGTATTCTGGCAGTAGCAGCAGCAAATTGTTTCTCATTCATGAAAACTAGCATCACATTCTGCGTTTCTTGCTGCTTAGCAGGTGTGCTTAGCACTGTACTATTTACGTTTCTCGGTGTTTCACCAGCATTATTCCACACACCGGGTCTCCTTTAGAGATTAGCAAACCGGGCTGAGTTTTGGGTTTGTATAATCCCACTGTGTTTTCATTGCGTGGGGAAGGTGGAGACAGCCTGAGTTCTGTCTGGAAAACAGGGATATAGCCTATGACCTAGGCTGTATTCATGTTTTACAGGTGGGACTTGGGCAGACTCCACCTTCCCCACGGAATGGAAACACAGTGGGATTGAAATGAAATGGTTTATACGAACCCAAACCTCAGCCCTGTTCGCTCATCTCTAGTCTCCTCCTCATGAGGACATGGGACTAGAACAGTTCAGTTACATACTTACATATTGTACCTGATTTGAATTCCCCACCACCGTGTTGCTAACCTGCATCAGACCCACAGAAAAGTACACATAATAAAGAAATGCAATTTAACCCATAAACTGTGCATAGGTATCACAATATGGACGTACAGATCTATCACTGGAACAAACCCTTTAATCTGTGTAGAACGGCACATGCCAGGGATTTTAAAGGGAAGGTCTACGAATAGGAGATTCACTGCAATAGCAACTGCTCCAAATAGATGTATAAACAGCAGGAATATTCTAGTAATAGACCATAAAGACTGAAGGCACGCAGTATGATTTTTGCAACTTTAAACTAAAACTGAAGCCAAATAAGAAAAATTGTGTATTTTTTTTTGTCAAATTGTCACCCAAAAATATAACAGTTTAAGACCTAGGCATTGAGAGGATCCAGCTATAGACATGATATCAGTGATTACAGAAGCCTTTTGATTATTGTCCCTTTTATTCTTTTGTACAGTCTATAATTGGCATCTGTGGAAGGTTTGATTGGTTGAGTATCCATTGATTGATTGACATTTCAGGGAGGATTTATCAAAGGGTGTAAAATATCCACTGGTGTAAACTGCCCACAGCAACCAATCACAGCTCAGCTTTCCGCTCTGGTAAAATGAAAGAGGAGAATCCTTTAATAAATCTGGGTCATCATGTCTAAAGGACCTTTTACATGGACTGAGAAGGTGTTATAATGAGGTCTTATAATTATTTAAAGGGGTATATTCCTGAAAATAAATATATAAAGTTTTATTTATTTTAATTTCTTTCACAGCTATATACTTTGTACATTGCACAAAGAACTCTAAAGGTAACTTCCATCCATCAGACTGTCAGATAAGTGTGATTCATCACTCCATAGACCACATTTCCACAGCTCCAAAGAGCATTGGAGGCATGCTTTACCCCAGTGAATCTCAATATCAGCCCTCATGACCCACCAACAGGTCATGTTTTGAGGATATCCCATACAAAGAACACCTGTGATAATACCTGACGCACTGAGTATAATCACCTGTGAAATACTATAAGATCCTCAAAACATGACCTGTTGGTGGTCATGAGTATTGGAATTGAGAAGCACTGCTTTAGGCTATATTCCGTCTGTAGTTCGTACGCCACCGAACATGTGCGGCTGAAACTATGGGCGTGGTAAAAATCGACATGCGGCCGGATGCGTAAGAACCGCGAACATACGCCCGTAGTAGAGTTATGCTTCCCTAGCTTGATTCGAAGTGATCTGAAACAGGTCATTTACGTGGAAATCTTCTCCCAGCCCAATAAAACTCACAGAACCTTTTGGATCGAAAAATCAAGTTCAATTTGGCTGAAATAAGTACTTTGTACGGGACTGCATGGAAATCCACGGCCGTGAGTTGGAACATTTCCGTCCTCAAACAATGGTCTTGTTCATTTTTCACGGCGCCGTATACGATCCGGCCGTAAGCTCATGCGTAGTGTGCATTGTGCGGCCGTATATCGTATACTTTCAAGCGAACGCATCAACCTCAAAACTACGTGCGTATATTCGCGGTTCGCACTACGGACGGAATCATACGCAGTGTGAACATTGTCTAAGGGTTCGTTTACACAAACAGATTTATCTGTCAGATTTTTTTTAAGCCAAAACCAGGAACAGACTATAAACAGAGAACAGGTCATAAAGGAAAGACTGAGATTTCTCCTGTTTTCAAATCCATTCCTGGCTTTGGCTTCAAAAATCTGTCAGATAAATCTGCCTGTGTTCTTGTATATGCTTTTGACATAGTTTTCCTTTTTTTTTTTTTAATAGACAAAATCAGCGGGCTGGCTGGGGCAGGTTGGTGCGCTGAGTAATAGCCCCAACCCCAGTGCACCAAACCTCCACATAAGAATACTACAAACTTAACAAAAATGGCACTGAGGATTAAGGCGAGAAACTTTCCTTCATCCTTAGAGCCCTGTGTGCTATAGGGACATATCAGCAGGTTAGATGCTTCTAACCTGCTGTTAGTTTCCCCTTTTAGGAAAATGAAAATAGTGAAACATGCCTACAGTATCACCCAAAAGAGAAGAAGTTGACACTTTTACACTGTCTATATTTGAAAATGCTTAATAGGGAACTGAAACCTACAGGGAATTTCCACCATTGAAGTACATTAAAAATATTTGAGTCCTTTAATTGTATTTCCTTTATTATTATCCTCTATTGAAAAAAAACTGCTGGTCAGTACACCTGAAGAATGATTCAGTGCCGGTTACTTTTCCTTCTAGCAGGCCACAGCTATAGTTTCATCACACGAGGGCTGGGCCTGCACTGTGGTGTGCAAAACAAAATGCAAAGTGGTCAAAATTGTTATTCAACAATCTCAATAAGCAAAGAAACAAATCCTCCTCCAGGCTGTTGTTTTTTTTCTTGTTTTTTTTTTTTTGCAAATAGAGATGAGTGAATTTACAGTAATAATGAAGCAAAGCGCTTTGTTATTTCTGCAATCCGCTAATCAGCCTGCTGCCTTTGAACTCTGTGCCGCTCTTCCCCTTGTTCCTGGAAAAGCTGTATCCAGCCCTGGGAAATTGGGAGAAGTTTCCCAGGACCGCATCCAGCTTTTCTCACCACCCGGAGCAGCAGTGAGTTAAAAGGCAGCAGGCTGATGAGCAGATTGCAAAGACTTTGCTTCACTTTTCTTCGTTGTTAATAATAATAATAATAATAATAATAATAACAATAATTAATTTCTAAAAGCCAACAGGGTTTGGCTGTTATAACTCTTTAAAATTGTGACAAAGTGATTTTTGGGTTCCCTCCAATTCTGGGACTAAATGGTTTGCCAGCAGTACACACACCTGAACTATCTTTCTCTTTCTTCTCTGGCCAATTACAGGACAGTGCCGATTGCTCTCTACTGTGCCATGCTATTATGTTGAGATACACTAAAGCAAAGAGGCAGGCACTGTTAGGGGATTATTTACAGTACACCACTCTAGATGGCATGTGGGGAGAAGAAGTTCATATATGCCATGTTTTTACAAAGAGCTATGCAAGCAGAGAGGAAAACAGCAACAGGATCACAGCATGGAGGGGGAAATATCACAAATACAGCTCTGGTCTAGGAAGTGAACTGGTGCTGCAGTTGCTTATAGTGACTGGCTAAACAGAGGGGTCAGAAGGACACTCAGGGGGCAGCACTATGTACATAGTAGTATTTGCACTAGGGGCAGCTGCCCAGAGCATTATTTGGTGGTCTTAAATGAGAGGAAAGCCCTGATATACTTCATATTTCATTTATAGTGTGGACCCTCTGGAGGAGGCTCAGGATGTGCACACCTGCACCAGGCTCCTTTGAAATGACAGTGGCCATTTGAAGTCTACATAATAAATAGAATAACGGGTCCTGAGTGGTGGTGCTTGACACGTATTCAAAAAAATAGCAAAAGATAAATCCTTGCCTTATGAAATTCCTTGCCTTGTTTAGGTACTGCATTTGGCATTGCACAATATATCAGATTCACCCTTCAGTAATTTTGCAGGTGTCCTGCATTACTTGTTTTGTAATGATTTCAGGCTATTCTTCTTGAAACTTCAGTCTTCTGTTCTCAGGGAGCACGAATGGCACAATTAGATTTAATCTCTTAGTTTTCGGAATTAAAGAAGCAAGATTTGTGCAATTTTATGTAAAAGTCAAGAAAATAACTATTAAAAGAAAAATCTATTTTACAATTGTTAAATTGCTGAGTTTTGCCATAGTATTACTGCAAGGCTATGTTCACACACTGTCAAATAACAGCCGTTATATTATAACAATTTCTATAATAACAAAACAATACAATAACAAATTAATACAATTCACCTTTGTTTGGACAGTGTGCGAACATAGCCCAAAGCTGCAATATGACAGCAATGTGTCCTATGTATACTGAATATAGTGGTCCCTCAACTTACGATATTAATTGATTTCAGGACAACCATTGTATGTTGAGTCCATAAGTCTATGGAAAACTGGTGAATGATTCTGAAGCCCAAAATGTCAACCTTTACATCAAGACATCAAGAAGGATATGGGAGGTGCTGCATCACTGGGAGTCTTGTAGTAACGCTTTCCAAGCCAGGAGGGGATTGAAGTGATTACTCCCCTCCATTGTGCCAGTAAAGAATTACCAATACACTTTTACCTGCTACAATTAGAATAATTGTTCAATCTCCGAATTTTTATTTTTTTGCGTCGGTCATTGCATATACCGGTGGAGGATACAAGTTTCATACCAGAGGCATCGCAGCGAACCTGGTGTAAAATTGTGTTTAGGCGTTGTCATCTGTGGAGTGGTGAGAAATCATCACTCACTAATTTTAAGTTCTAGTCTGAAAGGATTGAAATGTATTTACATTGTAGGATGGTACTGCTCCCAAAAGTTTTTTTTATTTTGTTGTTTTAGACACTGTTTGTAGTATCAGTCAAGCCATTTGTATGTGGTTCACATACATCAGAAGTCTGTGTTTTTGTGCCCAGCAATGAGTAGCTCACCTCAAGTGTAGTTGTACTTTGTGGTGTGTTTTTTTTCTTGTTTACCCCTAATGAAAATGCCTCCTTTTAATTAAATATGTACTGTATTTTATGGATGGATATAAATTAGGTTCAACTTTTATTTTATTATATTTTTGTTTACCTTTTTGTGGCTAATAGGGTCAAACCATTTAAATTCTATTTTTTTTTTTAGCTTTTTTTTTTTTTACTTACAGACCTATACAGTGATTACACAGCCTGGATAAATGTCACTGGCAAGCTCATCATAATTATAGTTTTTTTTGTGTGTTCTGGGTAATGATATAAATATAAGTAATAATTCACCCTGAACAAAGCTTGCTCCTTTAGATAGCCAGTGACTCAGAAACTAACAGAGAAGGCCTTAGGGTGGATATATTCTGTAATGTTTATAAAAAAAACTTCACCTCTAATTGAGATGGATCATACCTCATGTCGGTCAGGTGTAATTTATGTGTCATGGTATTATAGTAACAAGAGTAAAAAAGTCATTATGTCCTTTCTACGTGTATCTAAAGTGATGTATGTATAATGCGATTATGTCCGTGCTTATTCTGGCTTATCAACAACTATGAAGCCAGTGTTGTTGTTCTCTACTATACAATCTATTTCTTTATAATTGTACTTTACTGTATTACGCGTCTTACATTGTGAGGTTTGTCTTCTTTTGTGTAGTGACCTAGTAGGCCAAGTTTCAGTGTTACTCCAGCAATGTTTTCACAAGAGTGTAATCATACTATCCACATCGTAAATGTGTGTGTGTGTGTATATATATATATATATAAATATATATATATATATATATATATAATTATATATATGAGAACTATTCTATTAAGTATTGCAAAATATAACTAACAATGCTTATAGTTAGTTGAAATTTGTATGTGTGGACAAAGCCTACGCTTATAGCTATAATTTCCTTAAAGAGGTAGTTCACCCATAAATGTGTTGTGTTTTTTTTTTTTTTTTCAAATAAACTGGTGTCAGAGATTTTCCATTTACTTCTATTAAAAAATACCAAGTCTTCCAGTACTTATCTGCTGCTGTATGTCCCTGCAGGAAGTGGTGTTTTCTCTTCAGTCTGACACAGTGCTCTCTGTTGCCACCTCTTTCATGTCAGGAACTGTCCAGAACTGTAGCAAATCCAGATAGAAAACTTCTCCCGTTCTCCAGACTGGAAAGAATACACCACTTCCTGCAGGGCATACTGGAAGTACTGGAAGACTTGAGATTTTTTAATAGAAGTAAATTACAAACCTCTGGCACTTCCTGGCACCAGTTAATTTGAAAGATTTTTTTTTTTTTGTTAACTACCCCTTTTAATACACTACTGAGGAAGGGATCCACAGCAAACAATATATGCCCCCCTGCAACTGTACACTTTTGTCTGCAATCCTTGCCTTGAACATCTTGCCTTGGCTATACAATGTCTCCTTAGGTACCCCACAAGTTGACATCAGGAATACTGCTGGGGTGTTTTTTTTATATAACTGTGGTGCAGAGGAGGTCCCCATATGTCCCCATTATTGAGGAATGTGTGCGTCACACTCCACCTTTTGTCTTCTCCTATTGTAAATATGGCACTGGCAGTTTTAGGGTTACCACACGTGTTTCACAGTGGCATAAGTGAAACTATTAATTTTAATTTCAGTCCCTAATTTTGTACTGCTGATACTGTCTGTATGAACACCTGCACTTTCACTATCATGCTCAAAACCTAATTTTTTTTTTAAATTAATCGGGTGTAGTAAAATTTTGATTTATCTAATTATTATTTATTTTGAAGGCAACCTTATTTCCAAAGCCCAGTACATATGATATGGGTTTAACAGACTAATCACAATGTAAAATTAAGTAAAGACAACATGAAGTAATTTTTTTTTTCTTTTTAAAGCAGTGCCCCATAGTCTGTGCTTGGTATTGCAACTTACTAAAATGTGGCAGAGCTACAACACATTGACACAAGAGACTCTGCTTCTGGAAAAATAACAGAGCTATTGTCATTTTTTGTCATTTATTGATGCTACTTTTACTTCTAGCTTTCTGAATTTGTTTGTTTAGCTTACCAGTTTAGCTTGTTAAGCTGTTTTACTGCATGCTGTTTTTCAACATAGGTTAATATGAAGCATATAATAAAATATGGTATGCACAACATACAAAACAAAACATACTAACTGCAAAAGAAAACCGTATAAACACATCAGTGAATGGTAATGTTTGCACTTTAATTAAATAGTGACTATATGCAGAAATAACAGCCTCCGGGCAGTGGGATGTGAAAGGTTTTCTTGCGGCACAAAGATTAGAAATGAAGGGAACAAAATTACCAAGCCCTTTCCTGTGCCCTCCTTGTGTTTCATAGCCTCAAGTGCAGAGAAAAACGAAACTCTGTGCAGCTACACTTCACAGCACTCAGCTTGCTCTGCCCAGCAACTATTTCCTCTCCGATAAGTTTCCACTGGAAACTGCTGTTTGGGTCTTAATCTTTGTGGTTTTCTTGTAGCTCACAGTAGAATGCATTGTATCAGTAACAAGTAAAGGGCATGCAATAAGAAGACATGCATATTATAACACTGTGCCCTGCAGTCATCTCAAGTGACAGGATATATAACGTTTTCTTACTCTCCACCAGGTGTTACTTAATGCGCCTGAGGCCTAATGAAAAATGTGTTATAAGGGCGTCATCTACTATGTGCCAAGTATAATAGTGGTGCCTTCTTCCATGGGAGAGAGGCATTTGTACCCACAGTTATAGAGGCTAATGCTGCAATATACCCCTGAACCATGTCAATACAAATATCCCTTAAAAATATAAATATTTAGAAATGAAAAAATAAATAAATAAATAAAAAAAAACCGAACCGTAACGAACCAGATTTGAAATGAACTTTGCAAAAAGTTCGGTTCATCACCGAACCGAACTTTGAGAAAGTTCGTAACTAATCTGGTTAAAATAACAATAACAAATAAAATCACAGAATAGACCAGGATACAAGGGATTATTACTCCTATATTCCCTTGTATCTTGGTTTTCTGTGAATATCAAGATGTGTGCCGTCACCTCTGTTAGGGTGAGACCTTTAAATTAGTCTCCTCAGATATACCTGGGTGCTGCCTAATCAAAAATGTAATGTGACAGCTGTCTGTGAGTATCAACCAAGACACATGAAAGCAACTTCAGTGTTCAAGCTGATCTACTTTATAAAGTCAAAATCTCTGTTCATATCTTTACAATAAAGGTTCGAAAAAATTGGAGAACCCCGTTAACCGCAACAAAAAAAATAAAAAAGATAACAGTCCAAAAAAAGTCCCATCAAGGTCCCAGAAAAAAAAAAGTCCCATCGGCTGTCCCATCACTGCACAGTTGTGTAGAAAAATGTTGGCGACTCATTGGGATTCTTGGTGTCCAAGACCGTGCACCCCAGTGCTGATGTCTGGTCCTTTAATTATGGGCAAGGGCAGTACATGTCTGTTACTGCCCATTGGGTCAACATTCCCCCAGAAGACCACCAGGAAGTTAGCCCATTCTTGCCACTGTCACCTCCCTGGTGCTTTAGGGGGCCAATTCTGTAAAAGTTCAGCTTGCAACCATCCACCGCTTTTACTGCAGTCCAACATGCCCTGGTGTCTTATCAACGATGTAAGGCCCGGCGCTCTCAGGCTGTCCTCCATTTTGTGAGCCTGGGTGAACGGACCATCAGGTAGCAGATATATGAATGGCTGACCCAAGGTCAACTAACAGTGGGAAGTGTTGTAGCCCACAAAGGGAGGAACCTTTTCTCTGCAGTGCAGCAGGGAGGGTTGTATGGCACATGTGATAAACCTCATAGTGCACAGGTTTCTGCGAACTGCCAATTGTTGATCCCTTTTGAGGATGCGACTCTGTTTGTGAGCAGGCATGACTATAGGATCAACGACATCATCCCACTCATTCTGGAAAGTGCGCTCAACAACATCATCAGCAAAGATTCCCAAGCCACCACTCCAAGGCTGAACATCCTCCTCCTCCGTCAATTGTCTGTTCTCAACCATACTGGCCTGGATACAATCAGGTACTGCCTCCTCCTCCTCAAAAAGTCTCTTTTCAACCATACTGGGCATGGTGCAATCAAGTGCTACTTCCTCCTCCTCCTCCGTCAATTGTCTGTTCTCAACCACACTGGGTCCAATACAGTACTATTACTGCTTCTGGTTCTACTGTCAGATGTCTGTTTTCCACCCTACTGGGTTCAAGGAACTTTGTGTCCTATGTCCCGTGTAAACACTTTGGCTAAATTTTTTATTTTGATTTTTTTCACTTTTTTCATTGTAATAGCAACTGCAACTAAACAAATCTATTCCCTTTCAGACTCCCACTATTGTAGCTGCTATTATTTAGCCGTTATAGCAAGGTTCATTTTAGGTTCGGTTCGTACAAATCCGAACACGAAAGTTCGCTGGATCGAACCGAACCGAACTTTTCAAAAAATTCGCTCATCCCTAATTATTACCTTTTTTTTTTTTTTAAAGTTTTTTAGAAGACTTCCTAAGCCACTTAACTAACCACAAGCAACCTTTTAATTTAACATTAATTTACTCAGCACACTTTTGTCTTTTGTTCTTCCCTTTCAAGTCAGTTTTGATGCTTTGT
Organism: Dendropsophus ebraccatus; assembly: GCF_027789765.1. Taxonomy (NCBI): domain Eukaryota; kingdom Metazoa; phylum Chordata; class Amphibia; order Anura; family Hylidae; genus Dendropsophus; species Dendropsophus ebraccatus. The sequence continues at coordinate 51,917,965 of NC_091465.1, forward strand.
TACCTTGTGAATGTCTTCAGTACCAGCCTACATCTAAGGATTCTTAAAGCTGTTTTTCAGGACTTGTATGAATTCAGTAGCTTATCCTAAAGTGCTATTTATAGGAAGGATGATCAGCTGAACAGGCTGACTATTGTCTCGTGTAAAAGACCCAGTAATCAGTAGATGAATGAGCTGTTAGCCATTTGTCTGCAGATCGCTGGGATTGTGCAGCCATAACAACATGTTGGATAGCCATGTATTCCAATTTACATAAAAAGATGTGTGGCCAGCCAACAATGATCTTTAGGGCTTAACAATCCCAGCGAACTGGCAAAACAGTGTTGGGCTGGGCCTTGTGAATGATCCACTGATTACAATGAGCCATGTAGAAAATCTGCTGGACCGGCATTTGTATTAGGCATGTGTCTGCCTCTCTAAAAGTGTCCTTAAAATAGGCCATCAGCATCCCATCACTGGACATCCATCTGCTGACCGGCACCTCTGCTGATCATCTGATTGGTTAACTAAAAATAATTGTAAATGCAATTGATTGAGTTGTCTTCTTCACACTTCTAAGGGTCCTATTAGACAAAGCGACTTTTCCTTTTCTCTGATTATTGATAAACGATTGAAAATGAACGCTTTTGCAAACAGCCTGAAATTATTCACCATAATACACGTAACGATAGTCGTTAATTATGATCATTATTACAATGCTAATTACAATCATTATTACGATAGTTTGTATACTCTAGATCTGATCTATACTCTCTTCCGATCCCAGCAAACAAAAGAACGATGTGTACATGCATCGAAAGATTTGTGAACGATTAACAACAATTTTATGGTCAGTTCAAAAGATGTGATCAACGACACACAAGCAATTTTCCGTTAGTCGTTTGATCGATGCCTGTATGGACAAGGAAAGAAGATTGCTTAAATTTGGCTGATATAACGATTTTTCTAACAATAATCTTTCTGTGTAATAGGGCCCTTAATCCGATTGGCAACAATTTGTATCATTACAGCTTCCATGGGAAATTAGCCTGGCTTTCCCGGACTCGATTTACAATCCTGTACCCCTGACAAACAGAAGGGAAGAACTGTAATAGCAAATGTATATTGTCAATGACAAAAAAAACTGCATAAAAATAATATAACAGTATGACAAATTGTCATACTGTTATATTATTTGTATGCAGTTTTTTTTGTATAACATCAGAAATGGATTTAAAGGAATAGGAAATATACAGTTAGAACATATAATTCTTCTCCCTTATGGATCTTCTTCTGGTTTTATATAAAGGACTGCAGTGACATAATTCCAAAACTGCTATGTGTGAAATCCCTAGCTAAGAAATGCCCAAAAAACTATTTCATAAAGAATATATTTTTTACTAAGCATATGCAGCAAAGCCACGTTTTCAGGATCAGGCTGTTTTGCATGCCACAACAGTGTACCTATTTCTGAGTGCCAGTATCTGAAAGAGGAAGTCACTGTGTTCTCTTTCAGGATTATAATCTATAGATGACAACGTATTAGACCTTTATTGAGGAAGAGAAAGAGAACAAAGTATTTAAAAATTCTTGACTTATTACTTCATTATAGTACATAATAGTCACCAACCCGTCAGCTTTTCAGATAAGCTGCTGGAATAATAACCCTTTTCACCACACAGTTACAGTAATACTGGAATACTTCCTGGTCCTGCATTATATTGAAACAGGTCTTTGTATTTCATGCTCTGGTACTAAGGGAAACTCCAACATTTTACTGATCAAGTGTATTTCTAATACGCAATAAAATACTGCCTCATGTTAAAATAAGACAATAAGATTCCAAATCCAGTGCAGTACTTTACAATATGCAAATTAGTTATATCTCTTAACTTATCAGTAGTAGGTAGATTATCCACAGTGCACATTGTACCTTTTAAAGGGAATGTGTCACCTACACTTACACCAAATACTAAAATATGTTTGTTTTTCTAATCTGTTTTTAATATCTGATTTTTTTGCATTACGAGGGCAGCCAGGTGTCACTTTGTCCTGGCTGTTAGAATAGTGAGGAGATTGCTGAAAGAGTTTTCCCTAGACCAGGAAGTGTCAGCTTATTATTAGGTTTAGTGGCCAGACTGAAAACTACAAGGTTTCAGGACTAATTTATTAATAGTAAAAATATTCTTTGTTTAACCTCAAATATTATATAAATAAGCACTCTGGTAATTAGTTGTAATTATTTAGTTAATATTTTTTCTGTATATTCTAGAATCCATTTGTTCACTTGGGTCATGTGATCTCCTCTGGTGACAGCCTGGAAATTACAGGTGCTTTTGTCCTCTCAATTAGGTCACGTCAATTAATAGAACTTCCCTTATGATGAAACTGAATTGTGCCATGCAAGTTCTCAATGGGGCACTCAGTACAGAGTATGGGCAGCAGCAGGGAATATCAGAGCTACACCTGCACTACACGCACAACTGTTACTGGTGTTATGTATTTCTAAATAGCCTCACTGATTGCTGTACCCGGTGCTTTCTATCTCTGGCATTGAGTATGGCAACTAGCTGAGCTATTTATGCATGCACAGTACTGGGAACATGGAGAGAGGGTGAAGCTTTACTGCATCCATACACGGCTAATGTATACAGATTCAGCAACTAGTTATTTAGAAGGAGTCGGTCTGTTCAGCTGCAATTTTCTAATAAAAACACACAGAGCAGGTTAATGAGGTATATTGTAAAAACCTCTTATAATTGCCTACATTTTCATTAAAAAATATGATTACACTTTAAGCAATATGCCATTTTTCTGATGCGCATTCCCTTTAAAGAGGCTGTTTCACCAAGGCGAACTTTACAATGAGAGCTGTTCCTAAGAAGTTGACAGCAGCCACTACATGGGAAATGTAGTATCACCTGTAGCCTCCCAAATGACTACCTATACATAATTTATGGATATATATATGTCTCAAACCAGATCTATTAGACAAAGAGCCACTGCTTGTTAATTCTCCACCCTAACTCATAGAGGCTAAGGAGCCTCAATGGAAAGATCCAAAGGTTTACCTGTCATTATAATACCTGCCTATTTAAATATTCCCTGGCATTCCTTCGTTAGCTATGCATTGAGTATGTATTAACAAGAATATGTCTGCACTATATAATAAAGATTACCAATCGTTATTAATAGATGCAAAAATGAAACTCCCTGTGTGATATCTTTGCTAGGCTGTGAATTGCTAAAAGAAAGGATTTGCTAATAACTTCTGTTTTACATTTAAAAATATTCTTCTTTTGTATAGAATGCCAGAAGGAAATTGTGCAAAAATCATGCACAAAGCACTTCCAGTAGCTGCCGAATATACTATGCACGAACAGACACTGAAACATTGTTGCCTAATCCTTAACACAACCATCCAGGTCAACTGAAAGGCCATATAGATTTACACATAGAATAGCGCATTCAGAAAGGCTTACTATTGATCTACTGAAGAAAAGAATAGGAGAAGAGGAGGGGCTATACTGTAGGTTGTTCAAGGATAACACCGGGATCAGGAGAATATAAAATGCCTATTTTTAGGAGAACCCTCTATACTTTAGTAAAAATGGTAGAATTTATCAAATTATTTTCAACAATATTTGGCATTAAGTCACAAATTCTGGTGTTCATTGTAGTGCACTATAATTTTGAAATTTTTGTCCTCTGGCTGCTTTTAGAAAGTTATTAAAAATGGGAGGCGTTTCCTGGAGGTGGTGTGACGGACAATGGTCATACAAATTTGTTAACTGTCCCTGTCATTAGAAAAAAAGTTTTGACATGATCACTGAAATGAGACGAACTCTGTTCTTTGGAAGCTGACCTCTTCTATTTCCATGTGGTTTGCATGGAGGACCGTACAGTTATTTTTAAAGGGACCCTGGCCTGATTACTGTGCCTACCAATGAGTGAGATCTCGCTTGGTTTCAGAGTGTTGTCAGGTAGCCCTGTGATCTGTCCTCTCTGTATGTCTCTGCCACCCTCTTGTTGTTTGTTGCTAGTTTTTTTTGTTTCCACTGCCTTTAAGATAAAATAGTAAACAAGTGCAAAACTTAAGAAAATTATCAGAAATTTAATATTGCCATTCATGTGGGCATTCTTCTGTCCATTATAAATTGCACTTGTCACCAGATGATGGTGATTTCCAATTTTCTGATCCATCTTATAATCACAGATATCCTGTAGAGGTGTCATATGTCTTCATTTTAAAAAGTGGGTAATTTTTTTTTTTTAGACAATTTGAGGGCAGTGGTTTAAGTCATTTTAAGCTGTTTTTCTCTGTATAGAAGCCCTAAAACTAAATTTAAATTTTTCTGCTACACAAAAAACAACGTCTGGAAGCTCAATATGCATCAATGGTTCATGTGTGCCTTCTGTGCTGTTAACCTTTACCAACCTACACCTTTCATTTACTATTAACAGAAATATGTCCTGTTTATACAAGTCGTCTAAGCTACGATTCTACCATGTAATGCTACATTCACCTGCACTATTTATAAGCTCACAGAAAATGACACAGGAGACAACTTCTACATCTCACTTTCTGATGTATTCGACAAACTTTGTACTTATTTTATTTTATTTTTTTTTAATAATACTTTGAGATTGTTTGTTTGTCCTGGCATAAGTATAAGTCATAGTTGGCAACGTGATACGGCTTCAAACAATGTCAAATTAATGGAAGCAGTGTGAGCTATCTGATTCTTCTGAACAAACCATTTCCTGCCTCTGAATATCTCGGTAGGCAGCTAATTTTCAAAACTATACTTTTTATTGTTGTCCTAGGTGATATCATGCTAAAATAAGCCCATTTAGGGCGGTTATCGCAGTTATCCATTTCTAGGTGGTCTGGGAGGTGACCACGTAGCAATGTCTCCTACTACCCAATAACTGAACAAAACTGGGAACTGACTCTCAGTACATTATTAGTAAATGATATTTAATATTACGTCCAAGCCATAGCCATTTGGCATGTCTAGATAAATGTGAATCGGAAAGCACTTTCTCCTTTAATAAAAATATGAACATTGCACCTTTGCTCCTATTTATGAGAACATGGAGTGAAATGAAATACGGTTCCTGCATTTCCCAACTTTTCATACTACAGATACTACTTTCACCCATATATCACAGGCAGCAGTATACAGTGACGTCTAATCACCTACATCACAAGACTCTAAATGTCATATACACACATCTCACTCACCTCCGGTGCAAAGTCCTATCTACTTTACATTTTTCTTATTCCTATGCCGCTCTGTAAATACCATGCTGACAAAGGTCTCCTGACCGAAACATCTGCTGGTGGTAGAACATCATTAACCTTTCATGTACTTCACTGTAAAATAACTAGTGACTTTGTCATCTGGAAAATTTGGTAATACATAAGTATAGAAAAAATATGATCAATTAAAAATGATTAAAAACAGTGGTATTGGAGCTAAATGTGTTTTGCTGATATTTTTAATTTTGATATACGCTCACCGGCCACTTTATTAGGTACACCATGCTAGTAACGGGTTGGACCCCCTTTTGCCTTCAGAACTGCCTCAATTCTTCGTGGCATAGATACAACAAGGTGCTGGAAGCATTCCTCAGAGATTTTGGTCCATATTGACATGATGGCATCACACAGTTGCCGCAGATTTGTCGGCTGCACATCCATGATGCGAATCTCCCGTTCCACCACATCCCAAAGATGCTCTATTGGATTGAGATCTGGTGACTGTGGAGGCCATTTGAGCACAGTGAACTCATTGTCATGTTCAAGAAACCAGTCTGAGATGATTCTAGCTTTATGACATGGCGCATTATCCTGCTGAAAGTAGCCATCAGATGTTGGGTATATTGTGGTCATAAAGGGATGGACATAGTCAGCAACAATACTCAGGTAGGCTGTGGCGTTGCAACCATGCTCAATTAGTACCAAGGGGCCCAAAGAGTGCCAAGAAAATATTCCCCACACCATGACACCATCACCACCAGCCTGAACCATTGATACAAGGCAGGATGGATCCATGCTTTCATGTTGTTGATGCCAAATTCTGACCCTACCATCCGAATGTCACAGCAGAAATCCAGACTCATCAGACCAGGCAACGTTTTTCCAATCTTCTACTGTCCAATTTCGATGAGCTTGTGCAAATTGTAGCCTCAGTTTCCTGTTCTTAGCTGAAAGGAGTGGCACCCGGTGTGGTCTTCTGCTGCTGTAGCCCATCTGCCTCAAAGTTCCACGTACTGTGCGTTCAGAGATGCTCTTCTGCCTACCTTGGTTGTAACGGTTGGCTATTTGAGTCACTGTTGCCTTTCTATCAGCTCGAACCAGTCTGCATATTCTCCTCTGACCTCTGGCATCAACAAGGCATTTCCGCCCACAGAACTGCCGCTCACTGGATGTTTTTTCTTTTTCGGACCATTCTCTGTAAACCCTAGAGATGGTTGTGCGTGAAAATCCCAGTAGATCAGCAGTTTCTGAAATACTCAGACCAGCCCTTCTGGCACCAACAACCATGCAACGTTCAAAGGCACTCAAATCACCTTTCTTCCCCATACTGATGCTCAGTTTGAACTGCAGGAGATTGTCTTGACCATGTCTACATGCCTAAATGCACTGAGTTGCCGCCATGTGATTGGCTGATTAGAAATTAAGTGGTAACGTGCAGTTGGACAGGTGTACCTAATAAAGTGGCCGGTGAGTGTACATTAGAAGATTTACTTTTTATTGATCTGGCTTATGATCTTTCTGTTTTGTAGGCCCCAGGCCTAAGGAAGCCCATAGTTTAATGAATATAGAGTAAAACTTAATAATAGTGAGGGTGTATTTACAGTGCTAATTAAAAATAGTTGCGCTGCGTGTACATATGTCCTACTTCAGATTATACTGTCAGTATATTAGGCAGAGGTAGCAGGTATAGGTATGGTCCCGATACCAGATTATTGCTTGACTAGTGGCGTATACTGAGTTACTTTACCTCCAATTTGTTGCCAAATGTGCAATCAATCTGATACTGTAAGAGGGCTCCTGTGTATCAATGTTTCAATGTTACGCTATGAATGATCACTTGTCTCCTACTCGTGGGTAAGCAGCTTCGTTGCAATGTATGGATGGGGTACTTCACCTCCTATTGTGTAATATATTAAGCATGCAGCTGAATATTACCATACAGGTTGGGAGGTATTAGTGCTCTGACTCCGATTCTGGGCTCCGTCGAAGATGGTCACTTGGCTGCGGTGTCTATATAGACCAACTGCTATGTAGCATTGTCTTGTTTTCTACGGTATTACCATACAGTATCATGGCACATTGTATAGTTACAATACTGGTGCAACAAAGGTATAGCAACTGGCACTACTACCCTCACTCTGAAATAGCAGCAGGTACATGGTAGGAGTATGCTATTCAAAAGTCCCACTGTCGGTGCATCCACATAGTACAGTTTTGCAAGACAAACTTCATATAGAAGAAAACAAGGGCACTCACCAGCTCCTAGGGTTCAACGCTTTATTGTACAGCAGACATGGACAAAGGTAACAGCTATTTCGCGCACCTGTGCTTCATCAGACTGTCTTTTGACTGTCTTTTAATGTCTGCTATACAATAAAGTGTTGAACCTAAGGAGCCGGTGAGTGCCCTTGTTTTCTTCTCTATGAAGTTTATAGTAACAATATTGTATTAGCAGATGAGATATGTCCAGACATGCTCATGGTCCATACCTCACAATGTTCACATGGGAATGGTGAATCATTATACATGGACGTTACATAGATATCAGTAGGATGGTGTTGGTGGTGGTGCCTGGGCTAGATCGGTGCTGTAACGCCCTCAGTGCACCAAAATGACTTATTAGCATAGGAAATAAACTGCTAATATCACGGAAATGGTGCAGAGGGTGAATGTAAGGAACGTCTTCATCCTCAGCGTCCTATACACTAAAGAGAGATATCAGCAGGTTAGGGGCTTCTAACCTGCTGATTGTTTCCCTTTAATAAATGTTTTCATTAGTTCTCTTTTGAGATGTAATGGGCATCTTGGGCATCTATTTCCTGGACTTCCTACCAATAACCACATTAAGAACACAGCACAGTCAACCTCTACCCAGCCTGAAATGGCCGATAACAGAGAATATCCTTTCTATTCTTTTCTGACTGTTTCCATGCTCTAATAGAAATGACCTACAGTATGTAGCACTCTCATGGTATCTCTGTACAGAAAGACAATGTCTCAATCAAAGATGAATCAACAGACTAAAACATGTTATGAAATGAAGGCCATTTTATGGATGCTGCAACCATCTCACAGTCTCTCGACAACAAAGGCGATATAGATGTCCAGACCGAGGAGTGTACAGTACACGATGTCTGGCAGGTCACTATGTTTTGTTATGCGATGATGAGCAGATGAACAAGGGAAATAGCCTGCTGCTTCTAAGCTGGGACAAAGAGGTCTATGATTGGCCATGTTTGGAAACAAACATTTGGATATTTACCACTTAGAATAAAAAGGTGGTTCATTAGTGTACAAGTATTTTTTTACCTTTAGTAACAAACAGGGTCAGACGTATGATAACTAATGGCATTTCTTGCACTCAGTTACTTATGACATTAACAGGACAAATGGCCTGATGGTTTCCTGTGTAGGACAAGATAGATCATATATACCAACAAAGCCACCAAGAGCATTATCTGGTGACTGACTCTTATTCAGAATGAGTAACATACTGTACGTACTAAAAAGAAGGTGGCAGCACAATCTGATATTGCTGATATTGCTTCTATGAGGAGGTCAGTTATAGAATGGACCTGGGGGAGGATGTGGACATTGTGTATCTGGACTTTTCAAAGGCATTTGATACTGTGCCGCATGTAAGGTTTGTGTATCAAATGAGAAAGCTAGGGCTAGGGGAAAATATATGTAAATGGGTAAGTAACTAGCTGAGCAATAGGAAACAGAAGGTGGTCATTGATGGAACATATTCAGATTCCATTTACACTAAACTTGGTAAAGCTGGAGCTTTAGGCAGATAAATGGCATAATAGATGTAATGTTTTTGCATTTAGGCTGCAGTAATAATAAGTACAGTTATGTGCTAAATAATAAAATACTGGAGGACACACAAATAGAGTAAATCATACAAAATCAACTTTCTTAATAGATATATAAATAAAAGATTACACAAAATGTATATAAACAAAAATATATTGACAGGATGGTACGTACAGCAATAAACCCCTACAGGGGAGGAGGTGACATGCAATATTAGTAACAATACAGTATTAGATACATATACAAGTTATTATACAGTAGCACTGGGCACATATGTACAAACTATATAACATTACAAACCCGGGGATATATAACACACATATAAGTATGGCCAACAATCAAAGTGCACAGTACACCTATGTCTCCTAGGTCTGATCAAGTAAACCCAAACAATATGTTCATATATCTAGGCCCAGAATAGGTAAAATACCCAATACCTTCTCCTCCGTCTAGAGTCTTAAGGACCGCGCCAATTTTCAGTTTGGTGTTGTTGTTTTTCCTCCTCTACTTCTAAGAGCTATAACTCTTTTACTTTTCCATCTACAGGGCCATGTGAGGGCTTGTTTTTTTCAGAAACAGGTGTACTGTGTAATGGCATCTTTCATTCTACCATACCATGCATGATGGAATCCACAAAATATTATTTATGGGGTGAAATTGGGGAAAAAACACATTTCTGCAAATTTAGTGTTTTTTCCCCCCATGTTTATGTAATGCACTTTAATGCACGGTAAAACTGACATAATATATTTATTCTATAGGTCTGAATACAGTGATATGCAGTTTATATAGCTTTTCTAATGTTTTACTATTTTTATTAACAGCAAAACTTTTTTTAGGCGTGATTACAAAGACCCTATTGTGACTCTTATAACGCTTTTATTTTTTCATGTGTGGGGCATCATTTCTTTCGCCATGATCTCTAGTTTTTATTAACACCATATTTGTGTAGATGAGACATATTGATCAACTTGCCATTTTTTTTTTACCACTTTTTGTTTATTCCGTTCACGGCGTAGGAACAATATTGTTTTATTTTAATAGATGGGACGATTATGCACGTTATGGTATAGAGTACAATTACTGATAGGTACAGAAGTGGCACTCACCATTTAGGGCCAAACATAGTCGTGGGACACTCAGCATCGAAGGGGGAAGATGGATACAAGCGGGTGCGCCTCTAAACAAACGTTTTAGCGCTCAGGACATGTCCTCAACCTGATTAAGCGCGGTTGAGCGCGAAAACGTTTGTTTAGAGGCGCCCCCGCTCGTATCCATCTTCCCCCTTCCATGCTGAGTGTCCAACGACTTCAATAAAGACTATGTTTGGTCTATAGTGGTGCCGGCTACCCACTGTCTCACCGACTCATGGTATATAGTATGTTTGTTTTATATTGTTTTTATTTTTATGTGTTTTATTTATAAAATAGTAAAGGGGGTGATTTAATTTTTCATTGGGGAGGGGCTATGGTGTGTTTTTTTTAAAACTTAATTTTTTATTTTATTTTACTCTTTTTATGTCCCCATAGGGGGACAATGCCATAGCATAGCATTGATCAGTGTTGACTGTGATCATTGCATAGAGCCTGCCTGTGGGGGAAGGTGAGGGACCTCCGGCAGTCAGATAGAACAATCGCAGTGTGACTCTGGGGGTTCCGATCGGTCAGTGACAAGAGCACAGCTCCTGTCACTGATGTAAGTGCTGAGATCGGCACTGCAGGGGTTAATGGCGGACCACTGTGTGATTGTGGCGGCCCGTCATTAACAGTGAGGACCAAGTTGCATATAGCAGCGGGTCCCCATGTGCTATGAAGCTCACTTCATATGCCTGAACTCACTTCATAGTGCTTCCGGACCCACTGGCGTACAGGTAGGTCATGGGTCCTTAAGTGACAGGCTCCCATGACGTACCGGTACGTCATGGGTCCTTAAAGTGTCACTGTCGTGAATTTTTTTTTGCAGAAATCAATAGTCCAGGCGATTTTAAGAAACTTTGTAATTGGGTTTATTATCAGAAAAATGCATTTTTATCATGAAAAAGCAGTTTGAAGCTCTCCCCCCTGTCTTCATTGTTCTCCTATGGAGAGAGCTAAACAAAAGACCAAAACAGGACAACAAAGAGTTAATCTACAAATATCTCACCCGTTATCTTCTTGGACAGTCACCAGTGACCTGTCTGAGCTCAGATTACAGCTGTCACCCAGCTCCGTGCCTGTAATCCTCTGTTATCTGCTTTCTGCTGCCGGCTAACTCCCTCCTTCCTCCTCCCCCCTCCCCTCTCCCTAGAGCAGACAGGGTACGACTCCTGCAACAAGTCACAATTTTCAGATTTTTTGGAGTGGATGAAAAAGAGGAAGGAGGGGGGGGACCTGGGAAAAGGCTTTTTACATGCAGATAATGGCAGATTTGGCTAATAAACCCAATTACAAAGTTTCTTAAAATCGCCTGGACTATTGATTTCTGAAAAAAAAAAAAATACGACAGTGACTCTTTAAGGGGTTAAATGGGTATTCCACTCAAAGATAACTTTTGATATGTTGCTGCCCATGGTGAGACTAACAATTCATTCTATGCGTATTATCTGTTCAGTCTCCTTATTTCAGTTCTCAGTGGCTGCTTTCTGCTGAAAACACAAAAATCTGTGTGTGAGCCTTTCTATCTGTCTTCCCCTTCCCCCTCCTTTCTTCTGAGGCAGCTGATGTAAACAAGTCCCTGACTGGCTTTGTCTGCAACTTTGTAGCTTCTTTGTAATACAGGGAGGGTTATCCTGAGGTAAAGTTGCTAATGAAGTCACTGTGAAAACCCTCCTAATAACATATTGGCCTTGGTTAAGGCTTGGAAAACAAGTGTATAATTTATGATTATTCAATTAAATCGTCACTGTGGTGTCATACAACTTCCCTCCATTTCCCACCTATCTGATTCTTAACATTTTTGTAAATCACTCACTTTACCAAAAATGACTCCTCAACTCAGAAAAGCTGCTCTAAAGTCTTGGCCACTAGGTGTCTCCCTGTCTCCAATCTGTTGTCTACTACCTTTCCTTCAGGCAAATCTGTCTGTGGTAACAGTAATAGCAAGATGAAAAACAAACAGGAAGTGGGAGGTGGGGCTTAGCGTGTGCTATGTGCAAAAGAGAAGGAGAAATACTGTGTACCTGCAAGCTATTTCTGTTCTCAAAATAATCTGCACTGTCTATCCAAGGTATATCAAGGCTTCTGTCATCTGCGGAGCAGTTTAAATTTTTAGTGTAACACCTCCGTCACTGTGCTACTGGTCTATGCACACACTGCTGCCTCTTTTATATCTAATATCCCCTTTTATAGCAACTCAACTCTTAGTGTAACCCCTTCCTTCCTGTGCTGCTGCTGCTGTTTTTTCCCCATAAATACATTTTAACAGTTTTGTTCCTACAAATAATTTGGATGCCACCATGCCATTTTTTTCTTGGTCGTTTTAATGTACTGTCGTTTTAATTTCCCCACACAATATTACATAATACCCCCTTCGTTCAGATTATTTTTTTTTAAGAAGGGGTACTGTATGTTACAGAATATAATAAAATAAGGATTTATTTATTTTAATGATTTGAATATTTATTTTTGCAGTGAGTGAAATATAATGAAGAAAAAATAGGAGACATGCACCTTAGGAATACCAGACAGTTTGAATTTGGTTTTGTCTTTGTAATGTTTTATTTTTATTTCAGCAACGCTCCATAGAGAGACGGGAACAGTCTGGCCCATTGGCCACAGGATCATATCTGTTTAGTAAACAGTGTTTTCGGCATTAACAGTTATTTTTATAAAATAGATTAAGTATGACCTTTACTAGAACCTGAAAGATGGGCATTGATGTGCAGGACAATGGTAATGATAAATCTGGGTATACGGACCAGTTCATTGTATTCTATATTAAGCATCTGCATTTCAAGGAGGAATGTTGGGAGACCAGTCTGTCGGAGGTGTGACTTCCCCAACATTAACATCATTTTTCTAGAACTTGACGCTCAATATTTTTTTTTCATGTTATTTACATCTGTGAATCTATTTTGTTAAGATCTTTTCTGGAGAAGGTGGGCGATAAGCAAGTGAGTCAAGGGTAGTCCAAGAATTAAAAAACACAAAGCCACGGGGCTTATAAGGGGGAGGTCCAGACTGCTGCTCAGACATAATGGGAGGTATGGCTTATACAACCACACTGTTGTTTGTCGAAGGGAGCTAGTCTCTGGAAAGCTTACAATCAAATATACTCAGCCTCTAAAAGGTATCGCCTGATTTTTTCTCTATTCTACTTATTTCTTTGGCTTTGGATGTGACTATAGGTGCAAGTACAGAAAGACAGATAAAGGACGCGTTTCGGCGTATAGCCTTTATCAACAAGTCTTGTTGAGAAAGGCTATACGCCGAAACGCGTCCTCTGTCTGTCTGTACTTGCAACTATGTAAATAAATCACCTTGCAGAAGATTGGCGAGTGACGGGAATTTCTTTTGATGTACCCCAAATGGCAACTTGAAGAGATGCCAAACTGTTACAAAGTTTTTCTTCTATTGTAAAAATAGGGTTCAAGTGTTGTAGGATATGTTGGAAATTAATTAGTCTAAGAAGTTAACATTAACCCCTTAAGGACCGGGCCGATTGTCACTTTTGCTTTTCCGTTTTTTCCTCCTTGCCTTTAAAGACCCATAACCCTTTTATTTTTCCACCTACAGGGCCATGCGAGGGCTTCTTTTTTTAAGGAACAGGTGTACTTTGTAATGGCAATTTCAATCTGCCATAAAATGAAACACCCAAAATATGATTTATGAGGTTAATCTGGGTCAAAAAATTTGTTCCCCCCCCCCCCATTTTACGTAATGAACTTTACGGTAAAACTGACATTTTTTCTTCTATAGGTCAGTGTGAACACAGCGATATGCACGTTTACTAGGTTTTCTAATGTTTTACTATTTTTATTAGCAGTATAACTTTTTTTTTTTTTCAAATAGGTGTATTTAAAATGGCCATTATGTAACTCCTATAGTGCATTTATTTTTTAACCTTTGGTGTCATATGGGCATAATTTTTTTGTGCCATGATCTCTAGTTTTTATTAGTAACATAATAGATCACATGTATTGATCGCTTTTTATTAATTTTTTTTATAAATAAAATGTAATGTTAAAAAAGCAATCTCTGCGGTTTTTTTTACTGCTTTTTGTTCATGCCGTTCACCGTGCGCGAATATTATTGTTTTATTTTAATAGATTGGATGACTATGCACGCTATGGTACATTATATGTTAATTAACTTTATTATTTTTATGTGTTATATGTATAAAATGGGAAAGGGGGTAATTTTCACTTTTATTGGGGAGGGGCTTTGGGGCATTTCTTAAAACTTCCCCCTTAGGGGACTTTTACATACATACATTAGATTTCTCACACTGATCACTGCTATGCCATCGCATAGCAGGGATCAGTGTTGTCTGTGATCTTCTGATACAGCCTGCCTGTGGCAGACTGTATCAGAAGACTGAGGACCTGACTGCAAGGAGGAAGGTAAAAGACCTCCGGCAGTTAGGCCATGCGATCGGGACCCCCTGCAGACCAGTGCCGTATTACCAGCTGCTGCTGCCCTAGGCAGTGCTGCTGCCCTGAAGACGCCACATTTTCACTCACCAATTAGCAACTTGAAATCTGATCAGTCTTAGGCTGCATTCCCACGTTCCGTTATCCTGATGGATCACGGACGTGGAATGCATGTACCGGAGTCCCCCCGCGCCCGGACAGCATCTGTAATTAGATGCTGGGAGCGGGGGAGACTGTATTCATAAGCGCCGCGCTGTAATGAATCAGCCGTGCGGTGCTGTTACTACAGCGTGGCGCTTATGAATACAGTCTCCCCCGCTCCCAGCATCTAATTACAGATGCTGTCCGGGCGGGGGGGGGTGGGGGGGTGGGCTCCAGTACATGCATTCCACGTCCGTGATCAGTCAGGATCACTGAACGTGGGAATGCAGCCTTAGGGTACAAACACACACACCGTATACGCAGCAGACACGCAGCAGATCTGCAGCAGATTTGATGGTGCAGATTTAATGCTGTGTTCAGTTATTTAGATCTAATCTGTTGCGTATTTGTTGCGTATTTGCTGCGTATTGCAACAGTAAATACGCTGCGTATACGGTGTGTGTGTTTATACCCT
Source organism: Dendropsophus ebraccatus (assembly GCF_027789765.1). Classification (NCBI taxonomy): domain Eukaryota; kingdom Metazoa; phylum Chordata; class Amphibia; order Anura; family Hylidae; genus Dendropsophus; species Dendropsophus ebraccatus. Next base: position 51,933,214 of record NC_091465.1, read on the forward strand.
TAGGGTAGCTTCACACGTACAGTATCGCTGCGTTTTTTACGCTGTGTTTTTGGTGCGATTTTTACATGCGAGTTTTGATTTTCACATGAAAATCATGTGAAAATCAAAACGCGCATGTAAAAGACGCAGCCATAAAAACGCAGCTTTAAAAACACAGCGATACGGTACGTGTGAAGGCACCCTTAGGGTGCCTTCACACGTACCGTATCGCTGCGTTTTTAACTGCTACGAGCCGAGGTCCTGGAAGGCCCCTATCACTATATACAAGCAGTGGTCTGAAAGACTGCTGCGTGTATGTAATGCAGCCGCCCCCTTAACCCCTTCGACTCCCGCATCGGTCCCGCACCGCTGTCTCCATACATTACCTGGCTCTGGCTGCACGGGGTCCCGGCGTCTTGCTCTGCCGCCCAGCCAATCAGTGTGTTGCCCAGCCGCAGCCGCTGATTGGCTGGGCGGCAGAGCAGGACCCCGTGCAGCCAGAGCCAGGTAATGTATGGAGACAGCGGTGCGGGAGCCGAAGGAGTCTTTCAGACCACTCCTTGTATGTGGTGATAGGGGCCCTCCAGGACTTCGGCTCGTAGCAGAAACTCGCAGCGAGTCTTTTGCTGCGAGTCGGTATGTGTGAAGGCACCCTTAAGCTAAGTTCCGACATTTACTGTACGCCACCACATGCAGCAGAAGCCAGACCCTCATGTGGTAACCAATAGGCGTATGGCCACTAATCCTGGTAACAGCACATGACTACTGAGGAAGAAACTGGAGCATGGTTTCAGCCACATGCATTTCTGTACATGTAGACACATTGTCTGAGGCGCGTTTTTCATGTTTTTTTTTAAACTGCTTAAAAGATAACCAAATTTCCACATTAATGGTACAAACACACACACCGTATACGCAGCGTATTTTCTGCTGCGATACGCGGCAGATACGGAGCAGATCCGCAGCAGATTAGATCTAAATAACTGAACACAGCATCAAATCTGCACCATCAAATTTGCTGCAAATCTGCGTATCTGCTGCGCATACGGTGTGTGTGTTTGTATCCTAAATTGGCTGCATAGTGTCTAAAGAAAGTCATAGGTAATAGCTCCAGGCGTCACATTTAACACTGTCACACCAGACCTGAACAATACTCTCATATTGTGACTGGATAACACTGCCATACCAGACCTGACCAATACCACCATACTGTGACTGGATAACACAGCCACACCAGACCTGAACAATACCACCATACTGTGAATGGATAACACCGTCATACCAGACCTGACCAATACCAATATAACCCCCCCCCCCATAACCAAGTCTGAACGTGAGTTGGTAGAAATTAAAAAAAAAGTTTTTCCTTCCCCCTGCTCCCTTGTGCTGTCCCCCTGCAAGGTGCTGCCCTAGGCATCGGACCACCGGTGCCTAGTGGTAAATACGGCCCTGCTGCAGACACGCTGTGGGGGTCCCGATCGGTAAGTGACAGGAGATGCTCCTGTCACTTACACTTTAACACTGCAGCGGCTTTTAAGGGGTTAATTGCAGGCAGCCATGAGAATGCGGCAGCGCGCCTTTGAGAGTGAGGGCCTGGCTGCAGATAGCCGCTGGTCCTCACCCGGTATGGAGCGAGCTCAGCTCCTGAGCCTGCTGCATAGCCAGGGACCCCAGCAGGCAGGGCCATATTTACCACTAGGCACCAGTGGTCCGGTGCCTAGGGAAGCACCTTTCAGGGGGCAGCACCAAGGAGTAGGAGAAAAGAAAAACTTTTTTTTTTTTTTTAAGTCTCCCACCTCCTGTTCATTCTTGCCAGTTAATCTGGTGTCTTTTCAGGGGGGATATGGTGGTATTGGTCAGGTCTGGTATGGCAGTGTTATCCAGTCACAGTACGGCGGTGTTGTTCAGGTCTGGTGTGGCGGTGGTAAATGTGACGCCTGGGGCTATTACCAACCAATCTACCAATCCTGTGGTGAGAATTCCTTCAGACAATACGCAGACTGCTCTAATCAGTGATTGAATGTGGAAATTTGTTTGTTTCAGCAGTGGAAAACCATGAATAGTGGGTGGGGACTTGTCAGTTTGGGCTGATATGGACGTGAGGGTACCAAATGTGTATAGGTTTTAAAAATTATTTGGGGGCTGGGGTGGGTTATAAACTTATTTTATTAAACTATTTTATATTTGAAAAATACACAAAAACATATAGATATTGCAATAGGATAGCCATAGTAAAAATGATTGTTATTTTGGGTAAACATTGGTATCTAGTACCATCTTCTTGCTTTTATAATATTTAATGCTGCAAGATTTCTTTATCAGGGATCTTATTTTATTTTCAGCCGCCACATAACCACATTTAGGAAGGGAGATGAATTACTGCAATACACCACAGAATGTGTCATTTAGTTTAAATTAGAGTATATGGGGTCAGTGACCTTTGTAAATGTTTGGTTTAGCTGGCTTGTCCACTTCAACAAAAACTATTGTTCAGGCTGAGCTAGCTCAGTCCCAATCTAAACTTCACCCTCTCTGTCCTTCCTCCCCACCCTCCTCATCATTAGGAATGCTCCAGGCAGATTGCTTCCTATTCCCCACCTGTGTGTATAATGAACATGGGCTGGATTTTTAATACACCTGTGCAAAGCTCAAACAGCAGTAAATGTTCCTGGACTTTTAATCCCGCCGGGGCTTACATTTGTATGTGCATTAGGCTGGCACCATCTCTCCGTTCCTCCTCCCCACCCTCCTCATGATTAGGAATGATCCAGGAACATTTACTGCTGTTTGAGCTTTGCACAGGTGTATTAACAATCCAGCCCATGTTCATTATACATACAGGTGGGGAATAGGAAGCAATCTGCCTGGAGCATTCCTAATGATGAGGAGGGTGGGGAGGAAGGACAGAGAGGGTGTGCCAGCCTAATGCATATACAAATGTAAGCCCTGGCCGTTAGACACAGCGCTGCCGGATTAAAAGTTGTTTTTATTACTATAAATGCATGCCCTGCCGAAGGGACCCCAGGACAGATATTGGATTAAAAGCAGCTATCTGTGGTTTAGGGGGGTCAGATTGTGGGTACAGAGTCGCTTTAACTTATCCAAGCGGTTCCCCTCACTTACAGCTATGGATTCTAAGATGATTGCCCTTCTCAGCTGATTTTGGTGGGACCAGCCAGCCATCTGATGTGTACAGAGTATATTGTCTTTCCCCTTAATAGCAATTTCTTGTAAGAGATTTTTCTTGGACAGTTGAATTTCAACATGCCCAGTCGTTCTGAAGTGGGATTTGCCCCCAGCAGAGGAGCCCAATAGCAACTTATCCCCCCCTCTGATTTCAGAACACATGCATGTTTCCCTGAGCTGAGTGTGAATATGTACATGTAATATGGGAAAGAGAAGTCTGCCAAACCAGTGTTTGACCTATAGCTATCTGATGTGTGTACCCAGCCTAAGGGATTTCTTGAAGTGGCTGTAGAGTCTGTCTAACCATCACATATGGTTTCCTTTGTTGTTAATGTTTTCATGTAATGTTTTTTAGTTTTTCTTAATTTTTTTCTCCCAGATCCTACATCAAGACATTCTGCATTTCTTACAAGGGAACTTACTCTTCTTTCATTCTGTCCTTTCTACTTATTAATACAAAAATTCTGCAATGTGTGGTGATAGACCTTCTGTAAATAAGAAATGAGTCAGAGAATGAAATAGTCTGGTGAAGTGCAATAATCTGCGTGTCTTTCTGCTTCACAATCCGTTAGAACCAGTTATGTCACTTTATCTGCCAACTGATGGAGACAATATAGGCCATTCATGCAGATTGTTTCACAGAAACGAAACTTCTAAATTAATAACACAGCCAATCGGATTTACTATTGCAAATACCCCAGAATTTTGGCGAAATATTACCAAATAATATTTTAGATAAAGTCTTACACGACTTGCGTCACATTTAATATAAATTTTAGATACTTTTCACACATTTTTTCTGTACTTCTCCAACAGAAATGGGCAAAATCCGACAGAAGAGACAGAAGCGCTAAAATACTCAAATGCTTGTTATTGTTGTCAAGTATTTTTAAATACTCAAAGGCTCGATCGAGTAATGAATCCTATTAAAGTAAATGGAAGATTAGAACCTTTTTAGGAGCCCCTACTCAGCAAAGGGGAGGGTGTCTGGTCCAACTGAAAAGCTAAAAAAACAGTTGAAAATACCATGGGATCGGAACAGGAACAGCAAGGGGGGGGGGGGGGAGGGGGGGGGGTGCATGGATGCATCTAATACTCCCAGGCTGCTGTATTACTAGCTGTATACTGGACCACTATCAGACTGAGTAGACCATCTAATACTGGTATAGTATACTGTATATCAGATGCTTTTTTTCTGTGTCATACGGAGATATTACTAGTCCTAAAAAGCACTTTTTAGGATAGTTGTGGATTAATTCTAGTATTCCTACTGCATACTCCAGTAACACAAACTGTAGCAGTATAGTTTTACTATATTATAGTTTATAGCAGTAAACAACTGCGTATACTAGCTATACACCAGTTCCAGTCTACTGTACCACTATCTGTATCAGTATACCCTATACTAGTATATTGTATGTAATATCAGGGTTTCTGTAAGAACCTAACACAAAACTGCAGCAGAACTGCAACAAAACAGCACTGTGTAAGAGCACCCTTGAGAGAAACCCAATGAACAAGCAATTGCTAATTTGTTTGCTGATCATTGAGATTTTTTTCGGCCTAAAGAAATGTATTGGTCAGCCACATATCTCCCTGTGTATTAAGAGCATATAAGACTGAGAATGATGTAAGTGAAGAAATGCACACACAACCCCTGGCCACACAAACACCAATCTGCTAGATCAGTGCTCGTATTCAGCATGGGTCTACATGTGTAACAGGCATGTAAGACAAAACATGCTGACAAACTTAGACTAGACGGTCTTAAAATGCTGCAGATTTCTCAATTAGCCTCAGTCAATTTTATAAATTTGAAGCAATTTAGGTAAATCCTGGCCATTATCTGGTAATGGTGATTGGGATTTATAAACGTCCCAAAGTGTTTCACCTCATTATCATCAAAGTTCTGATAATGTAAGTTATATATTAGCTAGATAACACTTTATATACAGTAGTTCCATAACTATTTCAGAAATTTCCAGGATGTACAGCAGGTCACCTTTCATATCAGATATGACTTTATATAGAACTTGTCATACATAGAATTCTTCACCAGATGCAAGGGTCTGTTTTCTTGGGATGAGGAAGTGCTATCCTCCACTGATGAATCAGTATCTGTGTCTCTACACTATTAGTAATACACAGCAACTTACATATGTTATGTGAAAGATAAAATCTACCAAGTGTCCCTTGGACAGTCCTGGTTTTTGGCCCTAATTGCTCTGTTTCCTCTTGCTAGTGGAAATCCTTATGATCAGTAAATTTTCATTATGCATTCCTAATATTTCTGATATTCAATGGTGCTCATCCTATGTATCTATGTATGGTGTGAGGGAAAGGCATGAAAATCACCAGTGAGTATTTTACCAAGTGGTTCTGTACAGTGAGATTATTGGTTGTAGGATATTTGTCATTGTTTTACTGATGTACTGATTTATGCCCTCTATGTGTAATCTCACTGTATTATGCTGCCCCTTACTGTTGCTCTTTGTTGTGTGGCCCTAAGAGAGGTAGTTCATACACTTGCACTACTACTTCACATTGCATTGGGAAAAACTAAGATATTGAAGAGGATGCAACCTAGAACAACCTCTCTCTAAGTAGAGGAAACCACGATTAGTTGCTGTCAGTGTCTCAGACTGAGCAGAAGTGTCTGGACAATATGTCTAAAGTTTAAATAAGCCACAGAACCTCAATTCAAATTTACGATGTGAAAGAAAGTCATAAGCAGCCTGGCAAATATTAAAAAAAAAACTCATGTTGGGAACAGTCGAGGTGACATTTGTGACAGTGATTTATGCACCACCTCATGTTGTTAGATAGTTGTGGCCTAAACTTGGAACTTTGATCTCTTTTCCCATATCTACCTTCTACAAAATCAGCTCAGGTTGTCCTTATTGCTCTTTGCAAGTCACACTAGTACTTTGGTGCCTACTGGCGGATACATGGCGAACCAGGAAAATGTTTGACTCCAGACAATGTTAAGTGTGGAAAGATATGCCTCCCTATCTCCATTTTTTTTTTTTTAATGAATCTATTTTGGCTTGTGTTCAGTAAGCCACCACCTGTGCTTTGGCTCTTTATGCTGATGTTTATTTGTTCTTGTAGACCTTTTGTGTGCAGTTTCCAGAAGTAAGCCTGTCTCTTCTTACCACAGTGAACATGCTTCCCCTCATAAAACATCTGATGTGAGATATTTATACAATAAAGCAATGCTGTCAGCAAATGTTATGTAATCTCTAGGACCGTACCTAAAATCAGCCCCAAGAGGACATGTCTTTGGGATTTTCTAATGCATTGAGATTCCTTGTGGATGGGATTAGAAAACATTGCTTTAGGACATTGGTGAAAATGGAAATTGTAATCTTAACTATGGAAAGTGCCATATTAATGGGAAAGTTTTATAGGCTTTAACTCTATTGGCTACTGCCTAAGCTTTTGTAAGGCTTAGGAGGCTTATTCCTTTAGGCAGGACTAAGTCAGGGCTGGGTTGTACTAGGGGCAAAAGGGGCATTTGCCTCAGCCCTTCCCAGATTATTAGATGAATAAATAAGAAGACTAATATATCAATCTGCTCAGCTCCTACTGCTCTATAACATACTGCCCAGAGATGAGACTCCATTTTCAATGTTGTTTTATGCAAATATTATTTTGTGCAAAGTTTTTGGGCCACAGCTAGGCTGACAGAAAAATATAAAAACTGATATATTTATTTTTATAGATCCAATTTCATCCTGACACTCCATGACACATAACAGAAATAGAAAAAGTGCCAATATGTTGAGTGCACACTGACAATTCACCTGTGTTTTTGGCTGCACACAGTCACTTATGTACATGTAGACAGTCTCTGTGTTTGTATAAATGTGCTGGACCATGGAAAAAAAAAAATCAATATATAGCACAGAATAAACTGAGCTTTTACAGAATTACCCCCGTTGGGAGATAGGGAAATAGTATGAATGTCCTAATCCGATCTCTTACCATGGCACTCTTATTCATTTTAGTCTTAGAACACAAAATAGTACCCATTAAAAAAGTTGTGGTGCTCACAAGAAGAATAGTTGAAGTAGTTCAGGGTTGCTGGAGGTATTAGTCTCTCTAACAAAGTTTCTCGACTGGCCTCAGTAGCTTTGTGGTTGACTGGACCTCTCTATTCTCCCATGGAACCATGCAACTTAAAGGGAGTATACCACTAGTACATTGCTTTGTGCTTTTTTACATGAATAGACTGGACTGCAGTTAAAAAAAAAAAAAAAAAGGACCATTGCACCGTCATCTGTCTATTCATGTAAAAAAACACAAAGCAATGTTCTAGTGGTACATTCACTTTAAGTAATTTTGGGTCTGCATGATGTTGGAAAGTTCTTGACCCCAGCGTACACGAACATGAGGTATCTGGAATGAAGTTTACTGATCGTCATTGCACATCCGTACAACCTATCCTCCTTACAGCAAAGGGTAGTTAAATTACACACACATAAATGCTTGAAATGTAGTCATAATTGCCTTTAGTTACTTTAGTGCAGTGATACTGTAGACTCTGGGAGCAGGAACAGGATTGTCATTTTAGAAAGCAAGAAAAAATCGGATCCCATACCGGCCGAACCAGTGCGCTCATCTCTATTGTCTACCCACTAGTCCAAGCTAGACTTTACTCACTGGATATAAGCCTCTGAGAAGAGAAGGTTGGCCTTGGGAGACTCCCTCAGAACATTCTGGTGACTTCTAGCACAAGCTGGTATGAGGGAAGGTCATGTGACCAAAAACTCATGCATTCTTTCACATTATCCACCATTGTTGGCAGTAGAGAGGGGTACCTGTCATGAAGAAATCTTTGTGCAGATTGGCATGCAGCCAGTGGCGTAGCTACTATAGAGGCAGGGTAGGCAGCTGCTATGGGGCCCGTGGGGGAGGGGGGCCTGGGATGCATAGGGAAGGTAAGAGTCTCCTGTGTCCTGCTTAACCCCTTATGTACTGCAGTGTGTAAGTAACCCAGTGTTCACTTACATTCAGTAACATAAAAAAGGGTTAAAAAGCAAAAGACAAGGAGATCTTTGCTTATGGGGGTCCCTTGTACAGTTTTTTTGCTATGGGGCCCCATGAATCCTAGCTATGCCCCTGCATGCAGCCACAGCTGATGCCAGAAGATCATGTTGCCATGGGGTATGTGCCACACTGGTCAAGTTTTGTGCACAAGCTCTTTTACAGTGTTTCTCAACTCCAGTCCTCAAGGCCCTACAACAGATCATGTTTTGAGGATTTCCTTAGTATTTCACAGGTGATATAATTATACTCAGTGCATCAGGTATTATTACAGGTGGTCTTTGTATGGGATATCCTCATAACATGACCTGTTGGTTGGTCTAGAGGACTGGAGTTGAGAAACACTGCTCTATTAGAATAGGGCTCATGCACAAAACTCAGCTGCCACTGATGTATTCCCAACAACATAATCTTCCAGCATCAGCTGCTTATCTGAACAGAGTTTTTTTTGTGACAGGTAATCTTGCACATCCTAATACCTTAGTGTATATACATTTGTAGGAGTGGGACAGACAATATGACATTATGATTATGCCAGTTTAATTTGTGATGTGATACCCAAACAGGATTTAGCCATAAAGCATTCTGCTAGCTGCTAGGTGAGTATATACAGTAGTATGAGTAGAAGACGCTACAAGAATAATACATACCTGACCTGTTCTTAAGATTCACTGCTTCCAAGTGGACTTTTCACATTGGACTTTGTGCACTTTTTCTGCTTGATATTATCATGTGGTTTCTTTGTTGTTAACTCCTCTAAATCATTTATGCACTAATTAAAGGGGTTGTCCAGGGAAAATCTTTTTTCTTTCAAATCAACTGATATCAGAAAGTTATATAGATTTGTAATTTACTTCTATTAAAAAATCTCTAGTCTTCCCATACTTATTAGCAACTATATGTCCTGCTTTTGTTTTATTTTCAGTCTGACACACTGCTCTCTGCTGACATCTCTGGCCGAGACAGGAACTTTGTCTGGGTTTTCCATGAATCCCCATAGAAAACCTCTTCTGCTCTGGACAGTTTCTGTCTCGGCCAGAGATGTCAGCAGAGAGCACTGTGTCTGTGAGTGAAAATAAACCAACACTTCCTACATGATATATAGTAGCTGATAAGTATGGGAAGACTTGAGATTTTTTTTAATAGAAGTAAATTACAAATCTACATTACTTTCTGACACCAGTTGATTTGAAAGAAAAAGATTTTCGCTAGACAACCCATTTAAGGGTCAGAAGGTCTTTGGGCTGTCCCCTGTAATAAGCACTAGCTATCACTAGCAGTCAAAATCTATACATGCAAACCTTTCCTAGCTCTCTTTATGTTTAACTGACTCTTAGTATGGTATTTCCCTACCATAACACGGAACAAGGGAAAGAGGACCCATGTTGGTCAAACATTTATTACATATTGTAATGGCTCTGGTGGTTTGCTAAGCTGCAACAGCCACATTTCATGGGTCCTAATAATGACTCCCCATGCTCAGATGCCACCAGGACTTTGGGCAGAATAGGAAAGCACTTAGGGTTCTAGGGCACAATAGGAAAAGCCACTAGTAATCATACAAGAAATATACTGTAAGCTGCATTCAAAGTCAGAAATGACTGCAGTAGGCATAAGTAGCATTTGCAGGAAGGGTGAGCACCTACCCATTGAGAATGATTGCAGCAGATGGAAGTTTTAGTACTTGCAACATGATTCATACCAATCACAAACAAGCAATAACCACATATGTTGGACAATGAAATAATATTGAAACTGACAGAAAAGACAAACAGCAGAACAAAAGTACCAAAATTAGATGCTGGCTACACCAGCTTAACAGGATAGAGTGCATAAACACAACGAATGGCATTATCAATATTACCAGCACATGTACAGAGGTAAATAGCCCATTAAATAACCTAAACACAAGCTATAATTCAGCTAAAATTCAGCATAGATACAACACTACTGCCAGCAAGTATACTAAAAACAAAAAAATGTTAATTACATGGTGGATTTTGACACATGTAACCTGCATACTGTTGTAGATGTGCTATGAATATCTTAGACATTGTTTTATTGTGGCCCCTGGCTATATATTACAAGCAAAGGTTTTGCACTTCTAGTCTAGAAGCATTACTTCAAACTATTTTTTACAATAACTGCACCAAGGTCTTCTCAAAGGTTTTATGGTATGATCTCTCAAAATATATGATAAACCACAGTGATACAGCTGACAGTGGGTTGTATTTGGCAGTCCCCTTGTGAACATGGTTCCTGTTGACAATTTGTCCGTGGAGTGGATTATGAACGATCTCGGACTCCTACTGTAGTCCTCTTTGACTCTTTAATACAGTAGGAGACCAAAGATTGTGCACAATCCACTCCACAGACAAATTACCAAAAGGTACCATGCTCACTAGGAGACTTCCAGCTACAGCACTCTGTCAGCACCAGTGGCGTAGCTATAGGGGTCGCCGGGGTCGCCATGGCGACCGGGCCCCTACGCTAGGGGGGCCCGCACGGCCCCCCCTTGCCACTTGTGACACTGTCACTTTAAGCATCCCGAGAAGCTGCGGCCGCGCAGCTTCTCGGGATGCACGGATCGCTTTGATGTTCCGCCCGCACAGTGAGCGGGCGGAACATTACAGCGATCAGAATACAGAAGAAGGACCTGTCAGCGTCCTCCTCCTGTATTCTCTCCCATAGGCTGCCGGCACTTCATACCAGCAGCCTATGGGAGGCCGGGCCGTGACCTCTCCGGCAGGCGTGATGATGTGACGTCATCATGTCTGCCGGAAGTGCCGTCCCTGCGGCTCGCAAAATGGAGCCCGAAGAGGAGGAAGAGCTGCTGCCTGCAGCCACAGCGCGGATTAGGTGAGTAGGATGTTTGTTTTTTTAGGGGCACCTCTGGGGGCATTATTAGTTCTTGAGGGCACCTCTGGGGGCATTATTATTGTATGGGGGCACCTCTGGGGGCATTATTAGTTCTTGGGGGGCACCTCTGGGGGCATTATTATTGTATGGGGGCACCTCTGGGGGCATTATTAGTTCTTGGGGGCACCTCTGGGGGCATCATTATTGTATGGGGGCACCTCTGGGGGTATTATTAGTATATGGGGGCACCTCTAGGGGCATTATTATTGTATGGGGCACCTCTGGGGGCATTATTAGTTCATGGGGGGCACCTCTGGGGGCATTATTAGTATATGGGGGCACCTCTGGGGGCATTATTAGTATATGGGGGCACCTCTGGGGGCATTATTATTGTATGGGGGCACCTCTGGGGGCATTATTAGTTCATGGGGGCAACTCTGTGGGCGTTATTAGTTCATGGGGGCCACCTCTGGGGGCATTATTAGCTCATGGGGGCCACCTCTGGGGGCATTATTAGCTCATGGGGGCCACCTCTGGGGGCATTATTAGCTCATGGGGGCACCTCTGGGGGCATTATTAGTTGATGGGGGCAACTCTGGGGGCATTATTAGCTCATGGGGGCACCTCTGGGGGCATTATTAGTATATGGGGGCACCTCTGGGGGCATTATTAGTTCATGGGGGCACCTCTGGGGGCACTATTAGCTCATGGGGGCACCTCTGGGGGCATTATTAGTTCATGGGGGCACCTCTGGGGGCACTAGTAGCTCATGGGGGCACCTCTGGGGGCGTTATTAGTTCATGGAGGGCAACTCTGGGGGCATTATTAGTTCATGGGGGCACCTCTGGAGGCATTATTAGTTCATGGGGGCACCTCTGGGGGCATTATTAGTTCATGGGGGCACCTCTGGGGGCATTATTAGCTCATGGGGGCACCTCTGGGGGCATTATTAGTTGATGGGGGCACCTCTGGGGGCATTATTAGCCCATGGGGGCACCTCTGGGGGCATTATTTGCTCATGAGGGCACCTCTGGGGACATTATTAGCTCATGAGGGCACCTCTGGGGCCATTATTTGTTCATGAGGGCACCTCTGGTGGCATTATTATTGTATGGGGGCACCTCTGGGGGCATTATTAGCTCATGGGGGCACAGCAGGGAATCCTAAATACAGGGGGCATCCCACATTCCTACTCACTTTACTGCACATTACACCAAACAGTGCAGTTACTATGGGAGTCTACAGGAGGGAGAAAGGGAAGGAAGTTGCTAGAAATGTGCGGAGCCTGAATTGTTTGTCTCACAGGTTCTAAGGGGATGAAACGTATCTGGAAGGAATCATCTTGGAGGTCTGGGCCGGATGAAGAGGAAAAGGGAAAGTGACACCTCAGATCAAAGAAGACATCACCGGTGAGTCGCTGTATGACGGTTTTCTTATTTTGTAGAACATCATTTAGTAGGGGTGCCCCAAGGTGGAAAAGGTTGGGAAGCACTGCGCTAATCTGTCCCGCTGCGCCCGCTGGCACATGCTGTCATCTGATTGGGCCTCTTACCTAATCAGATGACAGCAAGTACCAGCGCCCCCTCCTCCAGACATCTGCCTTGGCGGCCCAAGCTATGTCCTATGGCCGTATCTTTACCGTGTTGAGCTCCAGCTTGTGCTGCATCTACATTATCTGTACTCAGAGATATCACTGTGTTATCTGTGGTGTTACATAGGACTGCAGGGGACATCTACTACATGATTTGTACTCAGAGATATCACTGTGTTATCTGTGGTGTTACATAGGACTGCAGGTGACATCTACTACATTATCTGTACTCAGAGATATTACTGCGTTATCTGTGGTGTTACATAGGACTGCAGATGACTACTACATTATCTGTACTCAGAGGGATATCACTGTTATCTGTGGTGTTACATAGGACTGCAGGTGATATCAGGTGACTTCTCCAGGTTGCAAAAGTTCAAACTTCATCATGCCCTGCTGACAGTTTATAATGGGAGTTGTAGTTTTGCAGCATGTGGCTCTTCAGGTTGCAGCACTACAACCCCCATCGTTTCCAACTGGCAGTTCATGATGAGAGTTGTAGTTTTTCAGCTGTAGAGTCAAAGATTGGAATACAATGATTAGACAATGACACAGTACAGTCCATTATATATAGGGGGCAGTAGTGCAGTACATGAGGTGGAGGCAGTGACAGGGCATTAGAATATGGTGGCACATTAGAGTAATTGGATATAACGTTAGATAGGACTTTGCCTGATCGGGTGAGATGGGGGGGCCCCAAGCTAAAATTTTGCACCAGGGCCCATCAGCCTTTAGCTACGCCCCTGGTCTGCACCTCAGGTAGCGCAAGGGTGCTAACAAATTCACTTTAAGGCTGGGTTCACATTATGTATATTAGAGGCTGTATTTGGTCCTCATGTCAGGTCCTCATATTGCAACCAAAACCAGGAGTGGATTGAAAACACAGAAAGGATCTGTCCACATAATGTTGAAATTGAGTGGATGGCCGCCATATAACAGTAAATAACTTCCATTATTTCAATATAACAGCCGTTGTTTTAAAATAACAGCACATATTTGCCATTAAATGACGGCCATCCACTCAATTACAACGTTATGTGAACAGAGCCTTTCTGTGTTTTCAATCCACTCCTTGTTTTGGTTGCTATACAGCCTCAAATATGCGTAGTGTGAACATAGCCTTAGGGCCCTATTCCACCGGACGATTATCGTTTGCATAATCGTTAACGATTAACGATCTCAAACGACCGCTATTGCGAAAGACCTGAAAACGTTCACTCATTTCCATGGAACGATAATCGTTACTAATGATCGTAATTGCGATCGTTTCTCTTCGCTATTTATTCGCTATTGCGTTCGTATCTATTGCGAACGACCGAACGATGTCTTATTCAATGCGAACGATTTGCGAACGAGCAACGATAAAAATAGGTCCAGGTCTTATAAAGCGATCAACGATTTCTCGTTCGGTCGTTAATCGTTAACTGCATTTCAACTGAACGATTATCGTTCAGATTCGAACGATTTAACGATAATCTGAACGATAATCGTCCGGTGGAATAGGGCCCTTAGGCTGCGTTCACACTACGTATATTTCAGTCAGTATATTTCAGTCAGTATTGCAAACAAAATCAAGGAGTGGATTAAAAACACAAAGGATCTGTTCACACAATGTTGAAACTGAGTGGATGGCCGCCATATAACAGTAAATAACTGCCATTATTTCAATATAACAGCCTTTGTTCTAAAATAACAGCAAATATTTGCCATTAAATGGCGGCCATCCACTCAATTTCAACATTGTGTGAACAGAGCCTTTCTGTGTTTTTAATCCACTCTTGGTTTTGGTTGCAATACTGACTGAAATATACTGACTGAAATATACGTAGTGTGAACGCAGCCTTAACGTTACTTTATATTATATTAGTGAACCAAATACAAGAACTGATCGTGGTCCTAAGACCAGGCACATTAGCGTGAATGTTACAGATAGCACACTAACAGAAAGGGCAGTACTGCCCAGAGCCAGTTTCTTTTTGGACAGACGCTGATGGGTCTCCATCATTAAGTAGGGACCCCTGGCTATGTCCGATAGTGGCCTCTCGCTTATCCCTGCTGGTAAAGAGGGCACATTTCTTCTGGGCAGAGTTCCTGCACCAGACACTCCTACTGCCCCTTGGAGATGGTGATCCACTGACTTGCTGGCATCGTACCAACCTAAATATGATATCAATTTTACTGCACGGTGAACAGCATTAGTACATTTGGTCCTGAACCCCCCCCCCCCCCCCCCCAAAAAAAAAAACAAGCCCCTATATGCCTTTGTAGTGTTATGACTGTTAGGTATCATTCACATGTTCCACACACTGTCTGTAATTACAAAGTTTACTCCATAGCACATGGTCCATATTTACTGACCAGGCACGGAACGTGTGAACGACTCTTTAGAAGTAAAGGAGAAAAAAAAAATAATTTGCTAAAATTTTACATTTCAGGGTACTTAAGGGGTTAAATACCCCTTTATAGTCTACAATTTAAAGCAAACCAATATATCCTTACTGTAATCTTTTTTGATGATCTTTACTTCTTTACAAAGATCATTTGGTAAATCCTGCTATTAGTATCGACTTTCTAGGGCATACTAACAACAACCACCTACGGTATAAGGGCACAGGCACACCTTGATGTGCACATACTTACTGCTTTAAGGAGTGGTCACATATATCTTGCATTCACTCCACAAGTCTTTTGTTGTTGATTATTGTTCACTAAGCCATAGTGATATTTGCAAATAAAGAAAAGAAATATGTAACTTTTCTACCTCAGTATTTGTGTTGTAAGGTGTCTCACTAGGCAAATCTAAAGCCATCTAAAAAAATGTCTACCAAGAAGTATTGAGTGTCTGAGCATCGACTCAATGGAACCCCAGTCCTCTGAGTTTTTTGTTGAAAGACTATAAATTATTGCCAACATCTATTCTTATGTTGTTTTTACTGTTATGTAAAATTTACTTTATTTCAGAATTCAGATTTAAGGCAACACAGAAAGTGATGTATACTTTTCAGTCTAACACAGTGTCCTCTGCTGATATCTCTGTCTGAGACAGGAACTGCCCAGAACAGGACAGAGATGTCAGCAGAGTGCACTGTATCAGACTGAAAAGAAAACAACATTTCCTACAGGACATACAGCAGCTAATAAGTATGGGAAGATTTTTAAATGGAAATAAATTACAAATCTATATAACTTTCATAACTCCCCTTTAAGGAGTGAGGTCCTGGCCAAGTATTAGCTAGGTATTTCCGGTTACAATGTACTACTATAAATAGAGGATAGACACAGGGATCACATTATATAAAATGATCATTCTCCACCCATGTTGTTGAGTGGGATGTATAAACTGCATACATTCTGCTCCTTAGCTCCACCTAATGATGGCTGCAGACAGACGAAATTGTAGCTTCAGTAAAGCTGAATTTAAAGTGAAGATATATATCCACACATAATGTTGGTCATTAAAATGCCAAAGCAGAGATTCCGTTTAAGTGGTAAAAGGATTAGCTTATCTACTCTATTCCAGTGTTTGTTTAGTTTACGAAAGTTTTACCTTTAAATATTCTAAGTTTTCCTTTGCTGACAACCAGGAAAGGTCAGCGCACTAAAGGTGCGAACACACATAGGCATACGTCAGCAATATTGTTCTTGTACCTAGCAACATGTGGATTATTTATCTCGCTCATAACATGAAGAAGATAAGACTTGACACTTTTTATTACTTATGTTACTGATGATCCTTCATGACGTTTTTATGGAGAAGCTGGAAGGCAGGAGCTGTAGCTTTATATACAGTGTATATAACAGTCTTGTATACATTAACAGTCTTGTATACATTAAAGGGGAAGTATCAGCAGATTAGACAAATCTCCATGGAGTGCTGAGGATGAAGGTACGCCTGTTACATTCATCCTCACCGTCATTGCAATGCAGTTTTAATGGAGTCTGCTGTTCGGTAAGGCCGTTTGGCGCAATGTCCTGCCCCAGAACAGGGTGATTATCAGTAGAGTGGGTCCCTAATTGGTCTCTCTACCTGTCAATCATCCCCACACTGCACTCTGACAGGCAGAAAGCCATGACTAATCATGGGCGGCTCTCTGCTTAGATGACTAGTTGCCACCAGGGTCGGGACAAGGAGTTTTGGTGCCCTAGGCAGAGAAAGCAAATGGCGCCCCCCCCCCCCCCCAGTCTATAGCCCCCACATACAGTATAGCCTCCTGGCTGCCCCCACATAGTGTATAGCAGGGGTCCCCAAACTTTTTACACAGGGGGCCAGTTCACTGTCCCTTAGAGCGGTTGAGGGCCGGGCTATTTGCTGTTGCCGCTGGAGGATGACACTGTCTCTGCCCATGAGGAGGAGGTGGAGTGGAGGCTCATACTGCTCATCTGTCTCTGGTCCAGGGGAGGAGCATTGGGGGCGGCTTTGGAGGGTAGAGTTGTAGTTCTTTCACAGCCACACATGAGCATGCTGGAAGCTGTAGTTCTACCTCTACCACACATGAGCATGCTGGGAGCTGTAGTTCTACCTCTACCACACATGAGCATGCTGGGAGCTGTAGTTCTACCTCTGCCACACAAGTCATGCTGGGAGCTGTAGTTCTACCTCTGCCACACAGGTCATGCTGGGAGTACTTTAGCCACAGAAGTCATGCTGGGAGCTGTAGTTCTACCTCTGCCACACAAGTCATGCTGGGAGTACCTCAGACACACACACACAAACACACAAACACATACTCACCCACAAAGCAGTAGCTGTGGAAGAGGACAGTATCTGGGAGCGGAGGATACTCCTCATCTGTCTCTGTCGGGAGGGGACAGGGGTTGGGGCATCTGTAACTACAGTTGCACTTCTCCTCTCTCCTGATTGGTCAGAAGATTTTCTTCAGCTCCCGAACCAAAGAGAAGAGAGGAGGAGAGCGGATGCCTGCCTATGCGGGGTTGGAGCCTTCAGCAGCTGTGGGGCTGAGCGGGGGAAGGGATGCTGCCGTGGGTGAGGTCAGGTGGGGGGATTTTTACTTGAGCATACATTGCGCCCTCTGTAATTCACCAGGAGATGGCGCCCTAGGCCATCGGCTACCCTTGCCTACCCTTTGTCCCGGCCCTGGTTGCCGCCCCTCTCCTGGCCCTAGGCTTTTTCCCAGATGTAAAGCTACTGCTGCAGACATGGCTGGTAGCCTCGGGGAGTTGCACAGTAGATCTATACTGTGCTGCAGGGAACCATGTTGGCACAGTCGTGATTGGTTCCCTTTAGGGTTATGTCCACGTGTAATGGAAATGCTATAAATTTCCATCATAAGTAAATCCTTAGCTTTTAGCAGGTATATTTACAGCCATAGATATTGAGTTATGTGAAGTCAATGTGGAAAATGTGCAACAAATTCCACAACATATCTGCACTGTATCTTGTTTCCTGCTCCCCTTCCACCCCCACACACCCCTAAACTTTTGGACACACTAACAAGTAGGTTAGTTTCATCTTTTCTTTACAAGATGGACTTGCAAAGCACTGAGGAATGAGGTTACATGGTACCTATATAAGTCTGTGGAAAGAAAAGGGTCAATGAGGCAGACAGGAGAGAACCAGAGGCATATAGAGATTGCTAAGAGTGTACACTGTTTACTGTGAGTACTAGGGATATTATACGTTCATATCAGGATTGACATCTTTTTTTCTAAACTAAATAGCCCCAAGCTTGATAACCTGTCTTGGTACTGTAACTCACCCATTCCCTTGGTCACCCTCCTCTGCACTCGCTCCAGTTCAGCTGTGTACGTATAGGTGCCTATAACTGTACACAGTATTCCATGGTGTGGTCGGACTGCATTCTCATCTTTAGCATCTATACCTATTTTGATGCACCCCATGATTTTATTAGCCTTGGCCGCTGCTGCCTGGCACTAATGACTAAAGTTAAGTTTGCTGTCCCTTTGCATATTTGTTATTATTGAGAATAATCAATAAACACAATGAACAAACTTGACCAGTGCTTAACAATTAGTGGCGCAAAAAATAAGGGCTCATGTGGGTCTCTAGGTGAAAAAAACCCAAGTGCTATGGCCTTTTAAGCGCGAGGAGAAAAAAAAAACAAAAGCGCAAAAATGAAAATTGGCCTGGCCTTCAAAGGGTTACGTATGATGGTTTTGGTTGTCTGACCTAAATGCATTTTGTAAATAGAAATTTCCATTTTTGTATTCAATCAAAGCCAACATATCCATGCTGTTTTTCCTTGCCTAAAAATGCATTTTAAAAAATCACAAGTTTCAGCTTCATAGATAGAAAAAGGAGTTGGATGGGGTCTAAATTCAGTATCTATAATTTAATAATGGTGATAAGAATTTGTCAATGTCCATGGCCAGGGCCGCCGATAGGGCAGTACAACCGATACTGCCGTATGGGGTCCGGACCCTAAGAGACATGGGGGGGCCCGCCGGCCGCCCCCCCCCCCCTGTCCGCTACGCTAGGGGGGCCCGCACGGCCCCCCTTGCCACCTGTTTTTGAGCATCCCGAGAAGCTGCGGCCGCGCAGCTTCTCGGGATGCACTGATCGATTTGATGTGCGGGCGGAACATTAAAGCGATCAGAATACAGGAGAAGGACCTGTCAGCGTCCTCCTCCTGTATTCTCTCCCATAGGCTGCCGGCACTTCATACCAGCAGCCTATGGGAGGCCGGACCGTGACCTCTCCGGCAGGCGTGATCATGTGACGTCATCACGCCTGCCGGAAGTCCCGCCCTGCGGCTCGCAAGATGGAGCCCAAAGAGGAGGAAGAGCTGCTGCCTGCAACAACAGCGCGGATTAGGTGAGTAGGATGTTTGTTTTTTTAGGGGCACCTCTGGGGGCATTATTAGTTCATGGGGGGCACCTCTGGGGGCATTATTAGTATATGGGGGCACCTCTGGGGGCATTATTAGCTCATGGGGGCACCTCTGGGGGCATTATTAGTGTATGGGGGCACCTCTGGGGGCATTATTAGTGTATGGGGGCACCTCTGGGGGCATTATTAGTGTATGGGGGTACCTCTGGGGGCATTATTAGTGTATGGGGGCACCTCTGGGGGCATTATTATCTCATGGGGGCACCTCTGGGGGCATTATTAGTTCATGGGGGCACCTCTGGGGGCATTATTAGTTCATGGGGGCACCTCTGGGGGCATTATTAGTATATGGGGGCACCTCTGGGGGCATTATTAGTGTATGGGGGCACCTCTGGGGGCATTATTAGTATATGGGGCACCTCTGGGGGCATTATTAGCTCATGGGGGCACCTCTGGGGGCATTATTAGTTCATGGGGGGCACCTCTGGGGGCATTATTAGTGTATGGGGGCACCTCTGGGGGCATTATTAGTGTATGGGGGCACCTCTGGGGGCATTATTAGTGTATGGGGGCACCTCTGGGGGCATTATTAGTATATGTGGGCACCTCTGGGGGCATTATTATCTCATGGGGGCAACTCTGGGGGCATTATTAGTTCATGGGGGGCACCTCTGGGGGCATTATTAGTATATGGGGGCACCTCTGGGGGCATTATTAGTATATGGGGGCACCTCTGGGGGCATTATTATCTCATGGGGGCACCTCTGGGGGCATTATTATCTCATGGGGGCACCTCTGGGGGCATTATTAGTATATGGGGGCACCTCTGGGGGCATTATTAGCTCATGGGGGCACCTCTGGGGGCATTATTAGTATATGGGGGTACCTCTGGGGGCATTATTAGTTCATGGGGGCACATCTGGGGGCATTATTAGTATATGGGGGCACCTCTGGGGGCATTATTAGTATATGGGGCACCTCTGGGGGCATTATTAGTATATGGGGGCACCTCTGGGGGCATTATTAGTATATGGGGGCACCTCTGGGGGCATTATTAGCTCATGGGAGCACCTCTGGGGGCATTATTAGTATATGGGGGCACCTCTGGGGGCATTATTAGTTCATGGGGGCACCTCTGGGGGCATTATTAACTCATGGGGGCATTTCTGGGGGCATTATTAGTGTATGGGGGTACCTCTAGGGGCATTATTAGTTCATGGGGGCCACCTCTGGGGGCATTATTAGTTCATGGGGGCCACCTCTGGGGGCATTATTAGTTCATGGGGGCACCTCTGGGGGCATTATTAGTTCATGGGGGCCACCTCTAGGGGCATTATTAGCTCATGGGGGTACCTCTGGGGGCATTATTAGTTTATGGAAGCCACCTCTAGGGGCATTATTAGCTCATGGGGGCACAGCAGGGAATCCTACATACAGGGGGCACAGCAGGGGATCCTACATACAGGGGGCACAGCAGGGAATCCTACATACAGGGGGCACAGCAGGGAATCCTACATACAGGGGGCATCCCACATTCCTACTCGCTTTACTGCACATAACACCAAACAGCGCAGTTACTATGGGAACCTACAGGAGGGAGAAAGGGAAGGAAGTTGCTAGAAATGTGCGGAGCCTAAATTGTTTGTCTCGCAGGTTCTGAAAAGATGAAACATATCTGGAAGGAATCATCCTGGAGGTCTGGGCCGGATGGAGAGGAAAAGGGAAAGTGACGCCTCAGATCAAAGAAGACGTCACCTGTGAGTCACTGTATGACACTTTTCTTATTTTGTAGAACATCATTTAGTAGGGGCGCCCCGAGGTGACAGCTACTACATTATCTGTACTCAGAGATATCACTGTGTTATCTGTGCTGTTACATAGGACTGCAGGTGACATCTACATTATCTGTACTCAGAGGGATATCACTGTGTTATCTGTGCTGTTACATAGGACTGCAGGTGACATCTACATTATCTGTACTCAGAGGGATATCACTGTGTTATCTGTGCTGTTACATAGAACTGCAGGTGACATCTACTACATGATCTATACTCAGAGATATCACTGTGTTATCTGTGCTGTTACATAGGACTGCAGGTGAAATCTACTACATTATCTGTACTCAGAGATACCACTGTGTTATGTGGTGTTACATAGGACTGCAGGTGATATCAGGTGATTTCTCCAGGTTGCAGAAGTTCAAACTTTATTGTGCCCTGGTGTGCTGGTGTCTCTATACATGTGTGCTGGTGTCTGTATGTGTGTATACATGTGTGCTGGTGTCTGTATACATGTGTGCTGGTGTCTGTGTGCGAGATCAATTCTAGAGAACTGGCTCATATATCCCATTTTCCCCAGTGGCTTAAAATGTAACCTCTGTTATACAGTTATAAAATTGTAGAACCTAAATGTGAACAAGGTGCAATTCAAATAGACACTTACTTGTATAGCTGTCTCTTGTGCTCTGTATGCAGTGCATTATATTCACCCCTGCAACGTACAATTTATAGCGTGTCTACAAGCCCAGCGGGGCTCATTATGATGGAGACTAAAACTTACACAAGAGTGGGGTAGGGGTTCCCCTGTATTCAGAATGCTGTTGAGTGCTAGGCAATGCCCCGTCTGGGATTATTTAATTTCGAGGGTCTATGCAGAGCAGGATAAAGACACCTCTGCTGCACAAACAAGATCTCCTAGAAAGCGTTCTCACCGCCATGTATTCGCTATCACTGGCTTGGGTGAGCTAAACTAGTTAGCCTGGGGGGGGGGGGGGGGTGATTTGTACATGCTCACTAACATGGAACAGCCTCATTATATTAGCCTTATCAACATATTCTATGTTAGTGAGCATACTGGGGGGGGGGATATTGGTGAACATATACAAATCAAACAGCCCTCCAGACCCTCAAAATTCAATAACCCCAAACGGGGCATTGCCTAGTACTCAACAGCATTCTGAATACAGGGGAACCCCTACCCCACTCTTGTATAAGTTTTAGTCTCCATCATAATGAGCCCCGCTGGGCTTGTAGACGCGCTATAAATTGTACGTTGCAGGGGTGAATATAATGCACTGCATACAGAGCACAAGAGGCAGCTATACAAGTAAGTGTCTGTATGGTGACATTTAAATTGCACCTTGTTCACATTTAGTTTCTACAATTTTATAACTGTATAACAGAGGTTACATTTTAAGCCACTGGGGAAAATGGGGTATATGAGCCAGTTCTCTAGAATTGATCGGAACCAAATTATACCTCCCAGCAAGGCGTGGGGCGAACACACAATTTTTTTTTTTATTAATGTGGGGGGCCCAGACACTTTGGTTGTATGGGGCCCCGAAATTCCTGATGGCGGCCCTGTCCATGGCAGGGCTGCATACAGCGGAGAGACTAGTGAGGCCCTGTATTGTCCCTCTACAGTACTGTAAACCAGGGTTCGGTTATGTTGCACTTCTTGTCTTGCCTCAATATCAGCAATAAGGAAATTGAGTTTCCCCTCTATATTCCAAAGCAGAAGTGCTGTAAAGTCACATGACAAATGACACATTTACAGAAATAATCTAATGATGACCTGTTTACTCTGTATTGAGACTAGGAAAAAGGATCTGCTTTATTTCCCTAAAACATAACCTCTATTATTGATGGTTGCAAATGTAATACCAGAATCAGAATATAGTCAAAAGGGGTTTGAATTTATATATATATTTTTTTTAAAAGTCTCTTTTCATTTAAGTTCACATATGTCTGGTGATCCACCCCTGTTCCAGTTGTGAATGGATGGAAATGCTGTAAGCGAATTTTTTTTGCATCCATCCATGGTGCCATCCATTGCCCATAAGTTCAAAGAGAGCATGGCACTGGACCTATGGACCATTTGGCAGATTTGACATTTTTCATCCAGTGGCTGTAGTCTAGGTGGCAAATACTCCAGATGCTGGATATATGTTAGCAGGTCCCTAGCATTTTATTTTTCTTCAGAAAGGAGATTTTCTATTATGTTTCAATTACACGATCTAGGCTTTTCAATGTAAAATTGACTTCACACCTGTTTTGTCAATAGTGCCACTAGCCTTAGACTGTGCCCATGGATCTTGGTAAAATAAAAATTTACTAACTGTGCCAAGGAAATCTTACATACAGAGAAACATGAAACACAAATATAAAAAGTGATCGCCAGGCAAAAAGGGTGTCTGGCCTTTTTAATACCAAATGCAAAAAGAATCACAGGGTTCTGAATTGGTGATGGGCTTCACTGTACTGTAGGTGCCACATAAAGCTAATGTCCTCCTCTTGCATCATGAATGTTGCATGTTATACTGCTCTGGCCAAAGGTGTATTATAATATGCCCCCTTTAGGTGGTCGCCCTAAGCTTTGAGCTGGTCCCAAAACAGACATGTACTTTCAGTGCTGGGTGACCTTAGACATGTGACTATGATGTTACACAGGTCCTACAGAGTCTGTAGAGGAGGAGGAAAAAGGCTGTAGGTATGTGGGGAAGGGAGAAGGCTCTGAGGTGAGGGGGGGCAGTGTAGATAGTCTAAGGTGAGGAGGGGGTGGCAGAGTAGTCAGTATGAGGTGAGGAGGGGGTGGCAGAGTAGTCAGTATGAGGTGAGGGGGGGTAGTGTAGTCAGTCTGAGGTGAGGAGGGGGGGCAGTGTAGTCAGTCTGAGGTGAGGAGGGGGGTGGCAGTGTAGTCAGTCTGAGGTGAGGGGGGGGTGGCAGTGTAGTCAGTCTGAGGTGAGGGGGGGTGGTGGCAGTGTATTCAGTCTGAGGTGAGGAGGGGGTGGCAGTGTAGATAGTCTAAGGTGAGGAGGGGGTGGTGGCAGTGTAGTCAGTCTGAGGTGAGGGGGGGTGGTGGCACTGTAGTCAGTCTGAGGTGAGGAGGGGGTGGCAGTGTAGATAGTCTGAGGTGAGGGGGGGTGGTGGCAGTGTAGTCAGTCTGAGGTGAGGAGGGGGTGGCAGTGTAGTCAGTCTGAGGTGAGGAGGGGGTGGCAGTGTAGTTAGTCTAAGGTGAGGAGGGGGTGGCAGAGTAGTCAGTATGAGGTGAGGAGGGGGGTGGCAGTGTAGTCAGTCTGAGGTGAGGGGGGGGTGGTGGCAGTGTAGTCAGTCTGAGGTGAGGAGGGGGTGGCAGTGTAGTCAGTCTGAGGTGAGGAGGGGGTGGCAGTGTAGATAGTCTAAGGTGAGGAGGGGGTGGCAGAGTAGTCAGTATGAGGTGAGGAGGGGGTGGCAGAGTAGTCAGTATGAGGTGAGGGGGGGCAGTGTAGTCAGTCTGAGGTGAGGAAGGGGTGGCAGTGTAGTCAGTCTGAGGTGAGGGGGGGGGGTGGCAGTGTAGTCAGTCTGAGGTGAGGAGGGGGTGGCAGTGTAGATAGTCTAAGGTGAGGAGGGGGTGGCAGAGTAGTCAGTATGAGGTGAGGAGGGGGGTGGCAGTGTAGTCAGTCTGAGGTGAGGGGGGGGTGGTGGCAGTGTAGTCAGTCTGAGGTGAGGAGGGGGTGGCAGTGTAGTCAGTCTGAGGTGAGGAGGGGGTGGCAGTGTAGATAGTCTAAGGTGAGGAGGGGGTGGCAGAGTAGTCAGTATGAGGTGAGGAGGGGGTGGCAGAGTAGTCAGTATGAGGTGAGGGGGGGCAGTGTAGTCAGTCTGAGGTGAGGAAGGGGTGGCAGTGTAGTCAGTCTGAGGTGAGGGGGGGGGGGGGTGGCAGTGTAGTCAGTCTGAGGTGAGGAGGGGGGTGGCAGTGTAGTTAGTCTGAGGTGAGGAGGGGGGTGGCAGTGTAGTCAGTCTTAGATGAGGAGGGGGTGGCAGTGTAGTCAGTGTGTGTGTGTGTGTGTGCGGGGGGGGGCAGTCTGAGGTGAAGGAAGAGAACAGTGCTGCCCTAAAGTCCTTGTTTAGAGGTTCCCTTTAAATAAAATGATTTTTATCCTGTACTGTAAATGGCGGTTTAGTTCTGCCATAGTTGCAGCAGGTTGGGGCCTATGGTACAGTTAATCCGACATTGAATGACATTCACAGTGCGGCTACTTGGACTGCTTTTTAGTTTTCACTGGACACAATCGGGGTACTTTCCCATTGTAAACATCTGTAGGGGCCTCTTGTGGATAGCATGATTATTGTGCTCTCATGTTTGGGGGAAGGGGTCCTGTTACTTTGACAATTTAGGGTACAATATGACTGCTATCAGTCGAAGTGATGGCGAATCAGCCAGACAAGGCATGGACTACGTTTGGTGTACTACTGACTAGTGGGAACAGGAAAATGTAATGATAGTTCAGTGTTGTGGCAGGTATGTAGTCCATGGGGCAAAGGAATGCCAGTATTAAAGGTCAGTGGTGGGCAATACGCTAAGATTTTCTAGTGGTGATCAGCAATTTTGGAAGCATAAAATCTTTGATGAGAAATGCAATTTTCTGTGTAAAAAAAAAAAAATCTGTACTAAGACATTATTGTACAGAGATTCCCTGAGTTTATATTTTGCCATTTTGTGATACATTCTGCTGTATGGAGCCTGTACTGTATATGGTTTTATGAATGAACTTACCGCATTGTGAAAAGTCTTATTCGTTGTTGTTGCAAATAATGTAAAATGACGAAACAATGATACATAATATAATACACTACAATACAATAAAAAAAATCTGCCTCTGAAGAGTTTGAAAAGTTTGAAGAACACTGTCACTGTTTGGCATATTACAGGTCTACAATAGTAGTTAATGGTTTACAAAAATGTAGAAAAGAATTATTATTATTATTTTTTTGTTGCCTCTGTCATTAACATCTACTCTGTTAAATGAATTTTGTGCTGCCTAATCTCCTTTGCCTTATACTGAAGCATTTGTGTGTGTGTATAATATATATATATATATATATATATATATATATATATATATATATAATATATATATATATATATTTTACCAGGCTGTATATTTTAGCCTCATTGCATCTCTATATACAAGACATAAAGGCTGGCACTCTTGTAGTTTGTCAAAATTTCAACACATACAGTAGTTACTGCATCCATTTCTTTAAGACGTGTGTATGTCTTATATGGTTTTCTT
This sequence comes from Dendropsophus ebraccatus, assembly GCF_027789765.1. NCBI lineage: Eukaryota > Metazoa > Chordata > Amphibia > Anura > Hylidae > Dendropsophus > Dendropsophus ebraccatus. Next base: position 51,959,737 of record NC_091465.1, read on the forward strand.
TGTTGCTTACAGGCTTTTCTCCTCTGCTTGGGTGCCTACAGGATTGTTGCTCAGCGTGAGTATACAAAGACCTTACTATAATTTACCTGGAAAGCAATGCAAGGCCAGAATACCCTTGTCATAATATGTCCATAATACTCTATCTATCTATCTATCTATCTATCTATCTATCTATCTATCTATCTATCTATCTATCTATCTATCTATCTATCAAGCCCTTTTAAAGGGGTAGTTCACAAAAAAATCTTTCAAAATCACCTAATGGCAATGGCTTGTAATATACTTAAAAAATCTCAAGTCTTCCAGTGTTTATCAGCTGATGTATGTCCTGCAAGAAGTGGTATTCTTTCAAGTTTGGAGAGCAGGAGAGGTTTTCTATGGGGATTTGGATTACTGCTCTGGACAGTTCCTGTCATGGACAGAGGTGGCAGCAGAGAGCTCTGTGTCAGACTGGAAAGATCACACCACTTCCTGCAGGACAGATAGCAGCTGAAAAGTACTGGAGGAGATATAACAGAAGTAAATTACAAATCTCTGGCACTTTCTGGCTCCAGTTGATTTGAAAGGTTTTTTTTTTTCCTGTGAACTATCTCTTTAGGACCATGGTGGTCCACTGAAATGTCCATTCATTTCAGTGGGTGCCATGTGGGAATCTATGGGTTCAATGTGGTTCTTATTGCAGATAATGGGGTACAGCAGTGGGACCACACTCTATGCACACAGCAGGGAGATAAAATTTTCCACAATTCTCTACTGTTTTGATGGAAACCTAAGTTGCAATGATCTTAGTCGAAAAAACTTGACAGCTTGCATCAGCATTGCAGTACAGCCTGCCATAAATCCTGCTCTGCAGGTTATTGAGATATCCTAGCTTCCAAAGGTTATCAATTCTAATTTCATTTTATTATACTGTAACAAATTATATGTTTGCTTGATATTGTTATTACTGCAATTTTTCTTTCGTCTTAAATTTAGCTCCGTCTGTAGTACGTAATGTACAAATAACTAACAAAATGGAAAACTCCTTCACCGTGTCCTGGAACGCCCCTCTTGATGGGAATGTTACAAACTACAAAGTAATTATTATGAATGGAACAAGCCCAATAAATGACATTACAAATCTGACGACATATACAGCTAATGGTTTACTTCCTGGAATCACCTATAATATAACAATATTTGCCAACAATGACAATGGCACCAGTGATCCTGTCACCGAGAATGCAACAACATGTAAGTACATTATTTTCATAGAATTTCTCATAGTTCTGTCCCGGAATACATGTCTTGGTTATCAGCTGCAGTGTTGGGGTCCCGTATATTTTTTTCATACTTTTCAGTTGTATAGGCTGGAAAAGTGATATATATATATATATATATATAGTGTACACCTATAGTATTACACCAATATTATTCTAAACTGTATTATATTAAAATGTACGTGCAAACTGTCGGCAAGCACAGGTTGTTTTACAGCAGCCTATAGGTTGTTGCATTTCACGAACAGATGAACACAGAGCTCTGGACCTCAAATGGGCTACCATGTAACCTCATAGGCCAAGTGGATCCGTTTCAGAGTGAATTCATATTAGAATGGGAAATGTGATCACAGCAACTTTAAACAAAGCCTGGTCATTGGCGCTTGATGGGCCAGGATTTTAAAGGTTGTCAACCTTGTGGGATTTTCTCATGTGTCAAGACTGTAGTGAGGATGGCATCAATAAAAGGTCAGAGAACAAGTGTCAAGAATTGTTCTCATGCCACCCCTTTTCCCTTCTTTCATCTATGCTATGCAAATTTAGATTCTTAAAGAGCCACTGTCGTTAAAGGGGTTATGCAGCGCTAGAAAAACATGTCCACTTTCCCCCTACTGTTGTCTCCAGTTTGGGTGGGGTTTTGAAACTCAGCTCCATTGAAGTAAATGGAGCTTAATTGCAAACTGCACCTGAACTGGAGATGAGAGGGGGAAAAGTGGCCAAGTTTTTGTAGCGCTGGATAACCCCTTTAAAAGCAACTTTTGACATGTCATCAGGAATGTCAAAAAGTTACCAATCAAAGAGGGTCTCACTGATGAGACTCGTTGTGATCAAGAGATGTAGCCAGAGAGAGAACACAGTAGCCAAGCCATCCATTCCACGGTTGCTCGCCAATTCCAACAATGTAGCCTTATAGACTTGCATTATTGAAATTAGCCGATCAAGAGATATAGCCGGAGAGTGCATTGCACTACTGTCGCACTCTCTCCCTGGCTACATTTCCTGATCACAGCGAGTCTAAACCCTCTGCAAGCCATAAATTTTGACATGCCTGATGACATTTCAAAAGTTTTGTTTAATGACTGAGTCTTTTTAAGTCATTCCTGTTTGATGCTTCAGACTTTCCACCATTACTGTACCCGTTCTTTACACCTATTCTATTTTATCAATATTATTTAGTAGGAGAGGTCTCTTGAACTTGACACAGTATTTCAGATGTGGTCTCACTCTATACAGCAGGATCACAATTTCCCTCTTCCTATTGGTTATACCTCTAGTAATACAGCCCAGCATAGGATTAGCTTTCTCTACTGCCTGGCTGCACATTGGGCGGTGTTAGATATCATTACTCCTAAATCCTTCTACTCTGAATTTTTTGCAAACACAGAACTGCCGATATGATACTCAGATTGAGGACTCCATTTTTTTTACATTTGTAAACAATGAACTGCAGTTTCCATTGTTTGGACCATTTATCTAGTAAAGCTAAATCATTTTCCATATTACTGACACCTCCAGGAATATCAACCCTATTGCACGTTTGTGTCATCAGCAAACAGACAAAACTTACCTACCAAACCTTCTACTATGTCACTTACAATCATATTAAAAAAATTAGGACCCAGAACAGACCCTTGTGGCACACCACTTGTAACCAGTCTCCACTCTGAATACACTCCACTAACAATGACCCTCTGATATCTATCCTTTTTCCTTTTTTTTTTTTTTTATGATACCCTTAAAAGTACAACTTACAACTCTGTCATTGAAAAAAAAAAGTTGTGACCACTTTCTATTAACAAACCAATACAACCAATTTTTTTTATTACCACTTCTCACTGCTAACACTACTCCTACTCACTATGTCTACCTTTAGTTTTCTTCCCATAATAGCAAAGTGGACCTAAGACATATCTGGACTCCACACAGAGTTTTATATTTTGTACAGCATGAGTTTATATATCATACTATTGAATTGAAATTTTTACTAAATTTAAAGTGTCACTGTCACTACACAAAACTTTTGACATGTCATAGAGACATGTCAAAAGTATGGATCGGTCAGGGTCTGAGTGTTCAGGAGATAGAGCCAGGAGAAGACGCACTGTACCATGTCCTCTCCCGGCTCTGTGTCTTCTGATCAGTCGGGCTCCTTAGAGCTCCATTTATAAGTCTGACTGATCACGTGGCACGGAGCCGGGAGAAGACGCGCTGCGGTACAGGTCTGAACACTCAGACCCAGACCGATCAAAACTTTTTGACATGTCAAAAGTTTTGTGAAGGGACAGTGACACTTTAAGTCTCTGAGAATTTATTTTTAAAACTCTTAGCTAACTCATCCATAGATGTTGCTCCATAGGGTCACATGTACTTTAAAGTATGCAGTCGCAATAAATTAACAAGCAATAAGAAAATGCACGCTATCCTAAATAATTGATTATTGTATCTTGCAAGTACCCTCTCCTGTCACCGGCCTGGTGGTCTCTTCTGTATCAAATGATTCTGTGACTCTTGGGTGGAGACATTCCTCTGACACTAATGGCATTTCATACAAATATACTGTGTTTGGTGGGGAATCAAACAGGACCGATGTAATGTTAAACACCACAGTGATGCAGAACCTAAAAGCGGGAATGGACTACAACTTTACAGTCTTTGCTGTCACTGCAAATGGAATATATAGCAAACCATCTGATCCTGTTAATGCCACAACACGTAAGTTCATGTTTAAGTTTTTTAACACTGCTTGTGGTTGTTAAACTTTTTTTTTTTTTTTTGCTTCCAACATTTTGTTGAGGGGGGTTATGGTTTTGTAATGGTTTTCTCATAATCTTTAAATTATTTTGTTGCCATTTTATACACAAAAAAGTTATAGGAATTCCTATTTTGGAAAAAAAAAAACCATTGTAAATATGATTTAGGCAATTGTTTGGCATTTTCAGTATCAATAGTATGTACCAACATTTAACTAAAAAAAATGTTACATTTATTAAAAACTGTGTTGATTTCCAAAGATTTCAGTTATTTAGCATACATAAGTAGTATCCATCATAATATCATTTGGTGCATGGCCATACCACTATCTACAAAGAGGACCTATATCCTGTCAATTAAATTTTTTTTTTAAATGCTTAAAGAGTACCTGTTAATAAAAATAACGTTTTGCATTTCATTAGGCATGTCAAAAGTTATCAATCGCACTGGGTCTCACTGCTGAGCGGAGCAGTCTTTCCCATTAGGCAGGCGGCTACCGGGGGGCACATGACTCATAGGGGGCCCCAGGTCCAGACTGACAATCCTTGTGGGACGATCCGATTGCCATCCCGGGGGGAGGGGGGTTCCGGTCTGAAAAACTAAATGGTACAGTACTAAGGATTAACGCGCAGTGCTGCGGCTGTGCAAACACTTGGTTATTATTATTCTGAGTGTCTAGCAGCGGTCCTCAGTCTACGATTAGCAGCACTGCCATTTAACCTTTAGTTAACCAGCAGGGTGGGAGGGGTTGACGAGAAACAGCAACTCACCTGTCACCTGCTCCCCAGCAGCTCCTGTGTGGCACGTGTTCTCCACTCCCATCTTCCAGCGCAGGCATCATGGTACAGTGCCATATGTGACCTGCAGCACTTCTATGATTCATCTGCAGGGGCATCCAACTCAGGCAGTGTCTCTGTACCACGCTACCTGTGCCAGAACATGCGCCACAGAGGAGCTGCTGGGGAGTAGATGAGTTACTTATTGTTTTGTTTTTCTGTTGGGGAACAGTATGGAGGGGACACTGCATACTATGGGGGGTTGGCGTGTATATGAAGCACTATGGGGGGATTGGCTACTATATGAAGCACTATGGGAATTGCTACTATATGGGGCACTATTGGGGGGGTTGGATACTATATGAGGCACTATGGGGGATTGGCTATTATATGGGGCACTATTGGGGGAATTGCTATTATATGGGGCACTATGGGGGATTGGCTACAATATGAGGCACTTTGGGGGATTGTCTGCTTTATGGGGCATTATTGGAAGGGATTGGCTACTATATGGGGCAGGAGTGAAAGAGAGAGTATGGCAGCAGAATGATCCACTCCCCAACTACTGTATATCCACTGATGGGCTAAATCAGACAATGTATGTCTGTAAGGCTATGTTGTCAATCTCTTCCCCTGGCTAAATATCCTAATCACAGGTACTCTTTAAATAACTTAGGGTGCCCTGGAAACACATATTTTTACAGTTTCTTGATATACCCTCCTGTTGCTGAGATAGGTTAGGTTATAGTTTGTCTGACATTTCAGTTAATAGTCAACTGGGTGTAAATTTGATTTTAATAATGAGAGTGAATATCAGGTGTTGGGCATGATCATACAGTCTATAGGTGTGTATTAGGCATACTGATGTAGCCAAGTTTACCTTAACACACAAAGCATTACAATATTGTGCCACAGAATGTTCACTTGACTTTTTCATTAGCTTTTCAATGGCTTTTGTTGCCCCGATATAAAGAAAAAACAGGAGAAATGATTATATAAGGCTGCAGAAATCAGTTTAAACTTGGCTACATCTGTAAACGCCCCTCAATATTAACATTTCCCATCCCCTGACAGTATAATCACACCCATCGCCTGCTATTCACGGCCATTATTGCATCTGACTATTAACTGAATTTTCAGACAAGTTATTTCAAATTATATCTAGGGAACACCAGGGTGTATCATGAAACCATATTAGGATATGTTCACACAACGTAAGTTCCGTGGGAATCACGGCCGTTGTTACAACGGCCGTGATTCCCACGGCATTTACGTAGTGCTGCCTTCTGAGGGAATCCCGGCCTGAGTGTATACCCTCCGGCCGGGATCCCTAGCGGCGCCATAGAGAAGTGACATGTCTGTTTTCTGCAGCAGCTATTCATTGAATAGCGGCTGCAGAAAACCCTGTCAGTGCAAACAGAGCAGCTTGCTCCATTGTGTGCTGTTGGGAGTTCTGATGCGGGCACGTACGAAAAGGTTAGAACGAAGGTCCTGTCCTTACCAGATGTACAGGAGGGGAGGGGAAAGAGCTCCCCATAGAGATGAATGCGAGAATCTCTACACTGCACAAACAGGTGATATCATTAGTGCTGCAGCTTCCAGCAGAAATGGCAGTTGTAAGCCTTAGCAACCAATAGGATTACTACTTTCATTTTCACAGGGAGCTGAAATCTAATTGGTTGCTAGGGTCAGCTGCCTCACAACAGATTTACAGAAATAAATAGAGTAAAGGTACAAACACACTGGGTGAATCCACGGTGGATTTCTCGCTGTAAATTCGCAGCGAGACCCACTGCAGATTCCTGCCCTGTGCACTCAGTGGCAGACAAACTTGCAGCAGGATGCACATCCAGCTGTGAGTTTGTAAGCAGCCCGCCCCGTTAACCCCCTGCCGCTGGAGCGTATACTTCACCTGCTCCCCGCTCCGGCTTGCTTCAAGGCTCCCGGCGTCTTCATGTCCCGCTCAGCCAGTCAGTGCGCTGTGGCAGGGCAGTGCACTGATTGGCTGAGTTGGACCTGCTGAAAACCCCCAAAGCAAGGTGGAGAGGGGACCAGGCCATGTATATGCTCCGGCGGCCAGGGGTTAACAGGGCGGGCTGCTGACAAACTCGCAGTGGGATGTGCATCCTGCTGTGAGTTTGTATGCCATTGAGTGCACAGGACACGGATATTCGCAGCGAGACCCGCTGCGGATTCGCCAAGTGTGTTTGTACCCGAACAGTGTACAGTGTATATACCCGGCAGGTAAGGGGCTTACCTGCCGGGTGGTGGTGGTGGGGAATGTATACAGAATGAGGGCTACTTGAAGGGCGAGTGTATACAGCATGGGGGCTACTTGAAGGGGGAGTGTATACAGCATGGGGGGTACTTGAAGGGGGAGTGTATACAGCATGGGGGCTACCTGCAGGGGGAGTGTAAACAGCAAGGGGGAGTGTACATGCAGAGGGGAGTTTGCACAGCATGGGGGCTACCCAAAGGGTGGAGTGTGTACAGCATGCGGGCTATCTGCAAGGAGGGCAGTGTATACGGTATGGGAGATACCTGCAGGGTGGAGTGTATACAGTATGGGGGCTACCTGCAAGGGGGGAATGTATACAGTATGGGGGCTACCTGCAGGGGGGAAGTGTATACAGTATGGGGACGACCTGGGGGGTGAATTGTATACAATATGGGGGCTACCTGTGGGGGGGGAGTGTATACAGTATGGGGACTACCTGATAGGGGGGGGGTGTATACAGTATAGGAGTACCTGCAAGGGGGGGAGTGTAAACAGTACGGGGGCTACCTGCAAGGGGGGGGGGTTACAGTATTAGAAACTTTGAAACCTCTTCTGTGTTGTCCGCACCAAGGATGAAAGGTAGTGCCTAAGAGGGACAGATTATGATGATGCAGGATTTTGTATGCACTTATTATTATAAGCTGCAGGTTTTCTGCACACACACTTTACTTATGGTTGGCAGGGGGGGACCCCAAACTATACATTACAGGTATACAGGACCCCAGAACTATACACTACAGGTATACAAGACCTCCACCAACTATATACTACAGGTATACAGGACCCCCAAACTATACACTAAAGGTATACATGACCTCAACCAGCTATATACTACAGGTACACAGGATCTCCTCTAGCACTGTCAATGTATATAGCCAGGCTCAGCATAACACTACCAATGTTGCACATTACCAGGCTGTATAGAACACTGCCAATGTTGTATATAACCAGGCTGTATATAACACTGACAATGTTGTATATAAACAGGCTGTATATAACACTGACAATGTTGTATATAAACAGGCTGTATATAACACTGCCAATGTTGTATATAACCAGGCTGTATATAACACTGACAATGTTGTATATAACCAGGCTCTGTATATAAAACTGCCAAAGTTGTATATAACCAGGCTTTGTATACAGTCTGATCACATAACATCTCAGTTTGGCTATTAGGCATTTAGGATGTTTAAAGTTTTTAGTTTATTTCTAATGTGCATAAGCTACAATTTACATAAACAGTGCAGAACTTTCGGGGTATATAGTGTATATAGGGCTCCTGACTATTTCCCCTTTAAACAAAAAAAACAAGGGCATAGATTTGCCTCCTGGATGACTTTGGAACAAATCTAATTAACACACTGACACTTTATACCCGGGCAGCACTGGGTACATTTTCTAGTTGATACTAAAGTCTCAGAGGGTTGGCTACAAGACCTCTTTAATAAAGTTCTTTCCTACACCTAGGAATAATTGGCGCAGTCTGGCAGTTTACATGGTATTTCCAAATGTAGTTCTGACAACCTCAAAACGAGTCATCTGCATGGTAGGGAAAGCTAATGGTATGTGGGGCTGTATAGCTAGAGGTATAACCAGTAGGAAGAGGGAGATTGAGACCCCACTGTATAGAGCTCTGGTGAGACCACATATGGGATACAGTGTCCAGTTCTGGAGACTTCAACTATAAAAAAAGATTTTTATAAAATAGAACAGGTCCAAAGACGGGCTACAAAAATAGTGTAGCATGACATCTGAAGCATAAAACTTATCAGGAAAGACTAAAAGGACAAAATTTGCATTTTTTATTAAGAAGTTAAACATAAGAAAAAGACGCCACAATCTGACGTTAGTTGGAGGGAAGTCAGAAGCAACATGAGAAAATATCATTTTACTGAAAGGGTAGTAGATGTTCAGAACAAATTTCCAGCTGATATGGTTGGTAATAACACAGTAAGTGAATTAAAAGATGGTTATCAAAGCTCATCTAGAATATTCCTCAGGATATGCTATTATTATTAGAAGGGCAGGAGCAACCTCTTGAAGTTTTATTGCATACTCACTGCTCAGAACACTTTTAGTAGCTCGGAAGCCTTACTATATTTGCTGCAGCTGCAGGTCCATTCATACTCTTTGTAGCAGTGCCGCAATGTACTGAGGCCTTGTCTCATTCTCTTCTGTTTGCATGGTACCTGGTGCTCTATAGGTGTCCCTCCCAATGATAGTAATTTAGGAGTTTGCAATATCTGGATCCCCATCCTCTTCAACACTTGGTTAGTTACCCTTCTACTGCTCATAATTCTATGATATTCTATTAGGAGAAACCAGATATTGGAACATTGAGTTTTAGGGAGAGTCCCTCAAACTGCTTTGGTTGATCTTGTAGACAAACTAATTTTGTCTTTTGTGTTGAAACTAATGTTAGATAAGAACAAATATGACCCGTTAAAAAAAAATTTTATTATATATTTTAAGGACCAAACATTGTCCAAGGAGTGACCACAATGACTGTATCAGAAACGACAGTGACTCTGCAGTGGAATTTATCCCTTGACCCTAATCATGATACATATACTTACACTGTGGATATTGGTGGTAAAAATGTCTCCAAGATTTCCTATCTAAGGAGCAACAGTGTAGTTGTGAATAACTTGTCACCAGGAGAAGACTACACCTTTACAGTCTTTGCAGTCACTAATAACGGAATATATAGTCAGCCATCCAAAACGGTTAATGCAACAACAAGTAAGTTCGCAGTTGTGCTAATACCCTATACTAATCTATGTGGCTGGAATAAGGATGACAAGCCTCAACCAGCCCATAGGTCTCCCTCCTCTGGGCTGCCACATCTGCTGCTCTACTGAAATTGCCATGTAATGGCTGTAATGGGTTGGCATTCATCTAACTTCTGACCCTAAATCATATTATGGAAGTAGATGGGAGTCATCTAGATGCTGTACAAAGGCAGACACTACATGATCACAAGACCCTGAGGGAGGGAAGAGTGCAGTACATCTAATTGTAGTGCAGGGAGCTGCATGCCGTATAAGTCATCTTCTACTTGCCAGCCAGTAACGAAAACTGTGTTATTGCAACTATTGTTCCAAGTTAGCTATGTCTCCAGCCTTTCACCATCAGGGATACCCCACCTTACACCAGTCAGGAGACCCTCACACAGGGAGTGCCCCAGCAGGACCACCATCATATCCAGATGCAACCTCCTTTAGTTTTTTCTATTCCAGCTACCGTTACCAGACCATGAAACTCAAGATCCACTACCACTTCCTCTGTCCCACACACTCCCCTGGGTTGATGCAGGCTCCATTATGGTGTTCTGGGATAAAATGAATTGTAATGGCGAGATGGTACATTTTGACATATTTGTATATTATGTTTCCAGGACCAAGCATAGTGGAAGGAGTGACTGTAGTGATTGTATCAGAGACTATGGTGACTCTTCAGTGGAACGTCTCTCAGGACAATAATCATGCTACATATACTTACACTGTTGAAGGTGGAGGAAACAATTCCATTAAGATATCAAATATCACTAGAAACAGTGTAATTGTGCAAGACCTAAAGCCAGGGGAAGACTACACCTTCAAAGTCTTTGCAGTCACTAATAATGGAATATATAGTCAGCCATCTCGAATTGTTAATGCAACAACAAGTAAGTTCACAGCTTTGTAGCAATGATTTATTTGTGTTGTATAAGCTGTATGATGTATTTTGGGAGCTTGTGTATAAAACAATTGTACTAATACCCTATACTAATGTGTGTGATTGGAATAATGACGACAAGCCTTAACCAGCTCACAGGCCTCCCCAGTGTTGGATTGGGGTACCTTGGGCCCACCAGGGAAATTATTTCTAGGGCCGACCCTTTATAGAATTAACCAGTGTCAAACCTTTCACATTAGTACAGTGACTTTGCATAAAGCTGTGTATGTAACCATGGATGCTAACTCACTAATAGTCACATATATATAATTGTTTCTGTGGCACCATATTCAAACAGCATAGAATGTCAAATATGCACAGCACATAATGAGGAACAGCACATTGGGAGCCCCAATACATAGAGGGGCACAGCTGGGGGGAAGGGGAGGGGTCAGAAGCAGAGTAAGAAAAATTTACTTTACTGAAAGAATAGTAGATGCTTGGAACAAACTTCCAGCAGATGTGGTTGGTAAATCCACAATAACAAAATTTAAAGGCGAAGTTCAGGCAGACTTTTATTTATTTTTATAAACTGTTCCAGCACTGGGGTCTGCTGTCCTTACTTTGCTTCCTGCTCCCTGGCTGCTTCTAGGTCTGAGTGGGGACCTGAGACGTGACATGCTAGGCCCACTCTGCCAGTCAGCGGCCAAGGCAAGACCCCGCTACGGCAGCTCACTGGCTAAGCAGGCTGGACACGTTATGTCTCAGGTCCCCACTGAGACCCAGAAGCAGCCGGGGACTAGGAACTGGAGGTGTTCAGCTACCTCCTCCCCGGCTGTTTTGAAAATATAGTTTGTGCCAAGTGGTGCCGACAATCATCTGTGTTTCTACAGCACATTGTGAGGCACAGCACATAGAGGGGCAAATAAGGAGACACATCACACAGAGGGGCACATGAGGAGGTAAGAGGCTCCAGTTAAATAAAATACGCATTTAAAAAAAAAAAGCCAACAAAGAAGTTCTGTGCGGTGTGAAGATTCCCTACCAGCACCCACAGCAGGTCAGGTCTCAGGCCGACTTACACACAAAGCTGAGGGGGAGGCTTTTTTTCTGCTGTAAGGGCCCTATTCCACCGGACGATTATCGCTCGCATAATCGTTAACGATAAACAATCCAAATCCAACCGTTACTTATGATCGTTCTTGTGGTTGTCTTGTCGTCGCTATTGTGTTCGTCACTACTGCGAATGACTGAACGACTTCTTATTCAATGCGAACGATTTGCGAACGATCAACGATAAAAACAGGTCCAGGTCTTATTAAACGATCAACAATTTCTCGTTCGGTCATTAGTCGTTAACTGCTATTGAAACTAACGCTTATCGTTTAGATTCGAACGATTTAACGATAATCTGAACGATAACCATCCGGTGGAATAGGGCCCTAACTCTGCCTCCTCCTCCCCTCCGTATATAGACACATCAGGAACTGGGCGGCTGCTGAGGAAGCTGCTGAGCATAATCTGCCGAATCAGGCCGATTCGGGAGACCATCACTCTTTGTAACAAAGACAATGATCAGCCAATGACAATGATCATCAGCTGAAAATCATCGAGGGCTGATGAATCTGTAAATAGAATAATAAAGTTCATACATTACTGCTCCCCAGTGTTCTCTTCGCTTCTCCTCTCTCCATATAGACGCCAGTCCAACTTCTGAGCTGGTCTCTTGGCTGAGCAGCCTGTCACTTTACAGACACGCTCTGAAATTGCACCGGAGCCTGCGAGGAGAAGCAAAGAGAATGCTAGGGAGCATAGAGAGGTAATGTATGTACATCACCTTTAAAGCAAGGTCTACATGGACATTGCTAATGATGTCTGTGCAGCCCTTGCTGCACAATAATCGAGTTGTGTAATAGGCTCAGTAAATGATCCACGATCTAGCAGATCGGTACTCATTTACTATACTGATGGGGCCATGTAATACAGCCCTTAGTGTACTGTGTGTTTCCCTACCCCCATCCTCCTCACATCTCTCCTGTCTTCACCTGTTCCTTACTGCCAGCAGGCTGATGACTGTGTTGATGGGTCTGTGTGACCCATCGGTGCAGCTGCAACAGAATATGATGAGGTGATAGCCCCCCCCTATCACTGCAGCTACACCACAACCTTCTGTTCAGGGGCTCACCAATAAGTAGGAAGGGGGAGGAGCCCACCTGGCATTTCCTTGGGTCCCCAATGACCCAGTCCGAGCCTGAGTCTTCCACCTCTGGGCTGCCACAATTGCTGCTTTAATGAAATTTCCATGTAATGGCTGTAATGGGTTGGCATTCATCTAACTCCTGACCCCAAATCATATTATGGAAGAAAATGGGAGTCATCTACAGATGCTGAACATAGGCACACACTAAAATGATCACAAGACCCTGAGAGAGGCAAGAATTGAGTACATTTACGTGTAGTGCAGGGACTTGCTGAGTGTATGCTGTATAAGTCATCTTCTACTTGTCTGCAAATAAAGAAAACTGTGTTATTGCAACTATTGTTTCCATGTTAGCTCTTAAGCCTCTCACCACCAAGGACATGCCACCTTACACCATCCCGGAGACCCTCGCATAGGGAGTGCCCCAGCAGGACCACCATAATATCCAGATGCAACCCCCTTTCATTGCAGCCAGTCTGAACAGTATGGGAGTTTTTTTTTTCCAGTCCCCATGACCAGACCATGATACACAAGGTCTACTTACCATTACCTCTGTCCCACACCTTTCCCTGGGTTGATGCAGGCTCCATTATGGTGTTTTGGAATAAAATGAACCTTAATGGCTCTGGCCATTCATGTGGAAAAAGCTTTTCAGGACTTGTGTACTGATACTAGATATTAGAGTTTATGAGAGAGAGAGAGAAGATACATTTTGACTTATATGTATATTTTATTTCCAGGACCAAGCATAGTGGAAGGAGAGACTGTAGTGAATGTATCAGAGACTACAGTAACTCTTCAGTGGAACGTCTCTCAGGACAATAATCATGCTACATATACTTACACTGTTGAAGGTGGAGGAAACAATTCCATTAAGATATCAAATATCACTAGAAACAGTGTAATTGTGCAAGACCTAAAGCCGGGAGAAGACTACACCTTCAAAGTCTTTGCAGTCACTAATAACGGAATATATAGTCAGCCATCTCGAATTGTTAATGCAACAACAAGTAAGTTCCCAGTTCTATAGCAATGTTATTTAGCTGTCCATCATATGTTTTGGGAGTTTGTGCAGCTTTTGTACCATGCCCTACTGTATAAGTTAGTGAAGTTATTTGTCATTTTTCAAGTCAGGAAATACTATAGTATGATATACGGACCATTCAGGATCTCATCATCAGTGCAGTGAATACAGCACCTGTGCTCTATTGTACAATGTCTGTATGTTTGACTGACTGATGGCTGTATATGCCAGGTAATCACTTTATTGGCTGGCAGCTTCCAGGAAGAGGAATGGATGAGCTATCTGCTAGGCTAGTGGCTTCTACCTAATGGGGAGGATTCCTACCTACTAAGAGGTTTCTGCTTAATAGGGGATTACCTACATATTTTGGGGTGATTATTAACTGGGGCATTTACCTAATGGGGGTACTATCCACCAACCATGTGTATAAATGTATAATCATCGGCCACACAGGAAACGGGATGTGAGGCCAATGACCATAAAACACACAGCATATCACAGAGCAGTACATACTACACAGGGGGCCATATATTACCAAGGTGACTACACAGAGGGCGATATATTACCAGGGTGACTACACAGGGGGCCATATGCTAAAGCAAGATGGCTACATGGGGGGCATCTACTAAAGGGGGCACTACATAGGAGGGGGCCATCTACTAAAGGGAGAACTACATTAGGGGCCCTCTAATAAAAGGAGAACTACACAAGGGGCCACCTGATAAAAGGGGGAACTACAAGGGGCCATATACTGAAGGGAGGACGACACAGGGGGCCATCTACCATAGGGGGCTGCATAGAGGATGATGCACATTCGTTACTGTAATGGGAAGATGTTATATGCAAAGTGGTCTCAATATAATAGCTGGTGGGGATTAGAATGACAGAATGTCAGAGTGACAGCTTTTTTGTTTTTTTGATAAGGGGAAGATAACATGACTCAGGCAGTGTATATTCTTAAGGCCCCAATACACTAAACAATTATAGTCCTTGCTTGGCTGATTACTGGCCATTCAGGCCAGTAATAGTTTAGTGTAATAGTCCATGATGAAAGGCAATGATCAACCTACATGCACAATGTTGGCTAATTGTGGTCTTTCAATATGCTGAAAGAGCATGATTTGTGCAGTGATGGTCTACTGCGCATCGCTCCATGTAATAGGATTTTTTGTGCAGCCCTGGAAACTGACAGCACACATCCCAAGCACTCTATACTTAACATGCTACTTGTGATCTGCTATCTTGCTTCTCCAGTGCTCCGGCCACTAGCAGTATCTTCAGGTCCTGCCTACCTCTGTTGTCAATCATTCCAAAGTAGGTGGGGCTTAATGATACAGCTTAAGAAGCCAAATGCTGGAACACAAGCAGTGGGGTAAGTATAGACTGCACGTAAGCATGCATGATTGTCAGCCTGGTTTCCTTTTATCATTATCGTGCACACAAACCGTTGTTTACACAGGGAGATGATAAATTTTAAAACAAGTTCTAAACAGACTGTCAGCCAATAATCAGGCATTTGCCCAGTCTTTGGCTGATCACTGTCACTTTTACACAATCCGATTATTATTCATAAGTCACATACGACTTTGCTATCATTGACAGCGGCCACTGTAACTTCAGAGCCAGTCTCTGAAGTGACTGGCTGCTTAGGCAATTACTAGCCATGGTGCTACCTGTCTCAGCCAGTGATTTGAACAAAAATGAAGCGGGCACCACAAAATACTTAACCCCTTAATGACAGCGGGCGTAAATGTACGCCCCCACAGGCTGGGCCTTAACGCAAACGGGCATACATTTACGCCTGCTGTTTACCCGATCGCTGTGTGTAAACACACAGCAATCGGGTAATAGTGGCTGCTAAAAATCATAGCAGGCCATCATAGCTTGTCGGCACGGAAGTTGTTAACACCCCCCATGCCGACGATCACTGCTATTGGCTGATCAGTTCAGATCAGCCAATAACGGCGATCTTCAGATTTCCGGGTCATCGGTGACCAAGAAAGCAGTGGCTTTTAAAAGTAATGGTGTCAATGTTGCCACGTCCCGATTTAACTTTTTTGGGGACATTTATCGCCGTGATCGGCCAGGCAAGGCCAATCACGGCGATAAATGTCCCCAAAAAAGTTAAATACCTGCTCCAATCACCTCAGCTAGGTAGCTGTGTTCAGAGCATGTATTCGGCCATACTCACCTGATCCCTGTGTCCGGAGCGGTGTCTTGCAGGTCCCGAGGTGTCCTCTTCTTCTCGTCATCTGTCTTCGGCTTTTTCCGTCGGCTCGTCGTCTTTCTTAGGCAAGGCTGGAGCCGAAAAAAGCCGATCTCCAGCTTTGTCCGGCTTTTGAGTCCTACTGCCCCCTAGCAGCTGATAAGTGTACAGTATATAATACACTTATGAGTAGCTATAGGGTTGTAGAGAGTTTTTTTTTCCATTTTTTTTTTTCGCACCCTACCTCCGCTGAGTGCTGATCAGCATCGCACGTAAGTGCGCTGCTAATCAGTAACTCCTCCTTTTTGGCGTAGGGATTTTTTTCTTCTTTATCCTACCGCCACTGTCTGCTGATAAGTACCGCACAAAATTGCGACATTTATCAGCAACTCCTTTGCGTAGGTTTTTTTTTCTCTTAATGTTAAAAAGAAATGTAAAAAACACTTCATTACACTACACTACATGAAATAAAGTTTAACACTACACCACTACACATTTACATACCTGACACCGAAACAGCCAGTGAGGATGAATGGGGGGGGGGCGATCCTTTTCTCCTCCATTCATCCTCCTCCTCATCATCCAGTGACGTGTCTGGGGGTAGCGTAGCGTATGCTGCCCCCCAGACATGTCTTTTCCGCCAGTACCAGCCCAATAAGAGATCACAGTATAGTGTGAAATTCTACAAACTCTGTGAGAGAACCTCAGGGTACACTTACAGATTTAGGGTACATGCACACTGATGCGGGCGCGCATGTCTCCACCCATGTCATAGACTCCATTCTATGCACGGGCGGATTCCGTTGTCTGTCCAAAGAATGAACATGTTCATTCTTTGGACAGAAGGCAGAATCCGCCCGTGCATAGAATGGAGTGTGACACGAGCGTCTGCATCAGTCCGCCGGCGGGTGCCAGCTGCGGAATGCACGACGGGTTATCGGTTGCTATTCCACAGTGTGCACGTACCCGGGGGCTCGGTTCAGACGTTGTAACTGTGCGGCTGTATTTGCGGCTGTAATTGTGCGGCGGTATTTTTGGTGGTTCGTGTGTATGCTTGGAAGTATAGGATATGCGGCTGCATAGTGCACACTATGTCTGAATCTACGGCCCTATCGTAAACGGACCCGTAAAAAATGAACAAGACCATTGTTTGCGGCTGGACATGCGGCCGAGGATTGACAGGCGGTCCGTACGGAGTACTTCAAAAATAGTCGGCAATGATGCCGAATGCCGATGCCTCTAATAGTTAATATATTAAATTACTAAAACACATTTTCTTTGTAATCAAGACACTTTCGTTGTTCAATAATTTATTTCTAACGAATCCATCATTTTGCAATTAAATATACTGTTAAAATAAATAGATATATAAATAAATGTATATTTATCTATATATTTATTTTTTGACAGTATATTTAATTGCACAATGATGGATTCGTTAGAATTAAATTATTGAACACCGAAACTGAATTTATTTCCACGAAAATGTGTTTTATTAATTAAATATTAATTAGTACAGGAAGCTCCATAAGCCATTAATTCATATTCCCGGCAATAGAGCATTCTGTACTAATCATCACTTTACTTTAATGAAAACATCAAATGTTTCTTCTAATTATGTTATCACAATAGCATTATTAGAAGAAACATTTAGAATTATATGTGCGCTCAGCTGATTGGCTGTTCGGCTGAGCGCACATATAATGAGCCGGTCCGCAGTACAGTGACTTCATTGTGCTGCGGACCAGCGAAGAGGACACATCGGGGTGAGTATAGAGCTCTCCCCACCCCCTCCCCTGCACTGCACCCCTCCCAGCAAGGAAGGGGGGTCACTTAACCCCTTCCTTGCTGGGATGGGTGCAGTCTGACATCAGTCTGGCCCCCAGGGGGTTAAGGGGGATGCAATACATCCTCCCTTAACCCCTTGGGGGTCAGACTGTAAGCAGCGATCTGTAAAAATGCTGCATACTGTAAGGAGCACAACACCGCTCACAATGATGGGTGTTGTGCTCCTGTTTGTGTGTTTTTTGTGTGTTTCTCCCTTTTTGTTTTTCAGATATCGGTATCCTGGGGATTACGTCGGATTCCATGGACTACGTCGATGACCAGCGGTTGTTGTTTTAATTTTTTTAATAAAATGGTCAATGAGGGGTGTGGGGGTGTTTTTATTTGAATAAAAAATTTTTTTAACTTGTGTGTTGTCTTTATTTCTTTACTTTATAGACTTAGTAGTGGAAGCCGTCTAATAGACGGAATCCATTACTAAGTTGGGGCCTAGTGTTAGCCGGTATAAAATGGCTAACACTAACCCCCTATTATTACCCCAGTACCCAATGCCACCAGGGGTACTGGGAAGAGCCGGGTGCCAGTGGTCCCGGAGCGTCAAAATTGGCGCTCCTGGACCGGGCGGCAGCAGGCTGGTAAGATTTAGGCTGGGGAGGGCCTAAACCAATGGCTCTTCCCACCCTGGTGTTACCAGGCTGCTGTCGTTTGGTTTTTAACCCGGCTGGTTATAAAAATAGGGGGGACCCTATGCGTGTTTTTTTTAAATAAATAAATAATTATAAAAAAACGCATAGGGTCCCCCCTATTTTTATAACCAGCCGGGTTAAAAACCAAACGACAGCAGCCTGGTAACACCAGGGTGGGAAGAGCCATTGGTTTAGGCCCTCCCCAGCCTAAATCTTACCAGCCTGCTGCCGCCCGGTCCAGGAGCGCCAATATTGACGCTCCGGGACCACTGGCACCCGGCTCTTCCCAGTACCCCTGGTGGCATTGGGTACTGGGGTAATAATGGGGGGTTAGTGTTAGCCATTTTATACCGGCTAACACTAGGCCCCAACTTAGTAATGGATTCCGTCTATTAGACGGCTTCCACTACTAAGTCTATAAAGTAAAGAAATAAAGACAACACACAAGTTAAAAAAATTTTTATTCAAATAAAACACCCCCACATCCCTCATTGACCATTTTATTAAAAAAATTAAAACAACAACCGCTGGTCATCGACGTAGTCCATGGAATCCGACGTAATCCCCAGGATACCGATATCTGAAAAACAAAAAGGGAGAAACACACAAAAAATACACAAACAGGAGCACAACACCCATCATTGTGAGCGGTGTTGTGCTCCTTACAGTATGCAGCATCTTTACAGATCGCTGCTTACAGTCTGACCCCCAAGGGGTTAAGGGAGGATGTATTGCATCCCCCTTAACCCCCTGGGGGCCAGACTGATGTCAGACTGCACCCATCCCAGCAAGGAAGGGGTTAAGTGACCCCCCTTCCTTGCTGGGAGGGGTGCAGTGCTGGGGAGGGGGTGGGGAGAGCTCTATACTCACCATCCGATGTCCCGATGTTGTCTCTTCGCTGGTCCGCAGCACAATGAAGTCACTGTGCTGCGGACCGGCTCATTATATGTGCGCTCAGCCGAACAGCCAATCAGCTGAGCGCACATATAATTCTAAATGTTTCTTCTAATAATGCTATTGTGATAACATAATTAGAAGAAACATTTGATGTTTTAATTAAAGTAAAGTGATGATTAGTACAGAATGCTCTATTGCCGGGAATATGAATTAACGGCTTATGGAGCTTCCTGTACTAATTAATATTTAATTAATAAAACACATTTTCGTTGAAATAAATAGTTTCTTTGTTCAATAATTTAATTCTAACGAATCCATCATTGTGCAATTAAATATACTGTCAAAAAATTAATATATATATATAAATATACATTTATTTATATATATATTTATTTTAACAGTATATTTAATTGCAAAATGATGGAATCGTTTACATTTAATTATTGAACAATAAAAGGGACTTTATTAGAAAGAAAATGTGTTTTATTAATTCAATATATTAACCATGAGAGACATCGGCTATTGTGCAGAGGATCGCAAACCCCGGTAATTGCAATTCATGTAAACTGTGTTCCCTGCTTTCCCAAATGCATCCAGAGGTGTTTGCATCACTTTCTTAACATTTTATTTGTTATTTTTAGTTGAACCAGATTTCCAAGTAAATGACCGTATGTTTTGAGCCGCATGTCTATTTTTTCCCACGGCCGGAGTTTCACCTGCACATTTACAGCCGCATAAAAAATACAGCCGCACAGTTACATCGTGTGAACCTAGCCTTAGAGTGTATGAAGGAAATGACACCCGAATCCAGTCCCAGATTCCCCCCCATCCTCAGAGTTAGTGGGAAGATCGTTTGGGAACTGATCTTCCCACTGCTGGATAAAGGTTACCACCTGTACGAGAATAACTTTTATACCAGCACCCCCCCATCCTTTTTGGTCCTTCGCTGCCCGAGCTACTGTAGCTTGTGGAACGACTAGAAAATATCAGAAGCATTAATAAAGCCCTATTATTTAGCAGCCATGGAGCGCACCCAGCGCTTCTGGATATGAGGGACTCCGTATCGTACCAGGGCAACATTTTCCAGGTGACGTCCCCTACACTGGAAAACAGGAGACCCCAGAAGAAGTGCAGAGTGTGGCGTAACAGGGGGATCAGGAAGGACACCATTTTCCAGTGTGCCACCTGTCCTGATCACCCCTGCCTCTGCATAAAGGATCGCTTCAAGGCGTACCACACATCATTGGAGTTCTACATTTTCTAAATTCTTTCCCTCTCTCCTATTTCAGGGGTCACGTTGATTTAGGGATTATTCTGATTGCCATTTTGGAGTCAGGAAGGAATTTTTGTCCCAGTGATGAGGCTACTATGGTGTGCCTCACAAGGGTTTTTTGCCTTCCTCTGGATCAACACAGGTTTAATTTGATGGACTCCTGTCCTTTTCAACCTTATAAACTAATAATTGGCCTAATACCCCCAAATAAATAAAAAATTTGTCCCTTTTCCCAACTAAATACGTATGGCTGCCATTCTTATTAGAAGCTTGCCATGATGCAATTACAAAGCCTCTGCACTGCCAGGACAGTAGAAACCCCCCTCAAGTGACCCCATTCTGGAAACTTCATCCCATAAGGATTCTAACAAGGGGTGCAGAGAGGATATGGCCCCCTGGTGACTGGCACATTTGTGCCGTGAAAATGAAAAAAAAATAGTATTTTTTTACTTTCACACCACATGTTTTACATGTGTGCCAGTCACCAGTAGGGTCCATATGCTCACTGCACCCCTTGTTAGACCCTTGAGGGGTGTAGTTTCCAGAATGGGGTCACTTGGGGGTTTCTACTGTCCTGGCAGCACAGCACAGCTTTGTAATTGCGACATTGCCTCCATCCTCCATTCCAGCCTCTAAATGGCAATCTGTCCCTTTGGTGGCTTGCCTTGTGCCCATATGGCACATTATGTCCACATATGGAATATTTTCGTACTCAGGGGAAATTACCCTACACGTTTTGCGTTCATTTTCTTTTTTAACCCCTTGTGGAAATAGAAAAAATCAACGCTAGACCAACATTTTCATTTTTACAAGGGGTTAAAAAAACTCAAAGGGTGTAAAATTTAGAATGGTGCAAACTGCCCACAGCAACCAATCACAGCTCAGCTTTCCTTTCAGCACTGCCTAAAGCTGAGCTGTGATTAGTTGCTGTGGGCAGTTTGCACCAGTCTAAATTTTACACCCTTTGATAAATCTCCCCCAAAATGTGTAGAGCAATTTCCCCTGAGAAATCATAAAGCCTCCAAAGGGAAGGAGCGCCATTTGGATTTTGGAGGCTGGAATGGATTTCGAGGGCCTTGTTGCATTTAAAAGGCCTCTGTGTTGCCAAGACAGTTGAAACCCCCCACAAGTGATCCCATTATGGAAACTACACCCCTCAAGGAATGTAGCAAGAGTGTAGTGAGCTTATAGACTCCACTGGTGATGGGCACAAATGTGGAACAATTTGGCATGAAAATGAAATATTACATTTTTTACACTATATTGTTGGTCTAGCCTTGAATTTTTCATTTTTACAAGGGGTTAAAAGAGAAAAAAAACACACACAAAATGTGTACAGCAATTTCCCCTGAGTCCGTAAATACCCCACATGTGGACATGAAGCGCCATGTGGCTCCAGGGCAAGCCTCCGAATGGAAGGAGCGCCATTTGGATTTTGGAGGCTGGATTTGGCCAGAATGGATGATGAAGGCCATGTCGCATTTACAGAGCCCTTGTGCTGCCAAGACAGTGAAACCCCCACAAGTGACCATATTCTGGAAACCACCCCTCAAGGAATCTAACAAGGGGTGCAATGAGGATATGGACCCCTTGATGACGGGCACATTTGTGCCGTGAAAGTGAAAAAATGAAAATTTTCTTTCATGTCACATTGTTCCACATTTGTGCCCGTCACCAGTGGGGTCCATATGCTCATTGCACCCCTTGTTAGATTCCTTGAGGGGTGTAGTTTCCAGAATGGGGTCACTTGTGGGTGGTTTCCAGGGTTTTGGCAGCACAAGGGCTCTGTAAATGTGACGTGGCCCTTGAAATTCATTCCAGTGAAATTCAGCTTCCAAAGGCCAATTAGGGCTCCTTCTCTTTGGAGGCTCGTCCTGCGCCCGCTTGGCACTTTATGTCCACACGTGGGCTATTTCCGTACTCTGGAGAAAGTGTGCTACAAGTTTGGTGTTTTTCTTTTTTTCTTTTATCCCCTTGTAAAAATTAAGAATTGAAGGCTAGAACAACGTTTTAGTGTAAAAAATAAAATTTTTCCTTTTTCACGCCACATTGTTCTTAAAATCTGTGAAGCACCTGTGGTGTCCAGAAGCTCACTGCACCCCTTGTTACATTCCTTGAGGGGTGCAGTTTTCTAAATGGTGTCCCTTTTTATGTTTTTTTTTTTTTTTTTTATGTTTTAGCACCCCAGAGCCTCTGCCTGAAGTGGTACGGTCAAAAATGACCAAATATAACGGAGCCATTGAAATTCACAAGGCGGTCCTTTATATCTGAGGCTTGTGGTTGCGTCAAATAGCCCAATAGGGCCACATATGGGGTATTTCTATAAACTGTAGAAACGGGGCAATAAATATTGAGGTGCATTTCTCTGGTAATAGGTTTACAATTATGAAAGATATTGGATTACAATAAAATCTCTGCACAGAAAATAAAAATTTTCAAATTTCTTACACACTTAGCTTTTATTTCTGTGACTCCCCTTAAGGGTTAAAAAAACTTTCTGGATGTGCTTTTGCAGAGTTTGGAGGTGCAGTTTCTGAAATGGGGTGCTTTGTGGGGCTTTCTAACATACAGTCCCCTCAAATACACTTTAAGGCTATGTTCACACTACATAAAAGTATGGCCGTTGTTGCCTTTTTGCAGAGGGCAACATAACCTTATCTGATATGGGATCCCGACCGGAGCGTATACATATCGTATACGCTTCGGCCGGGATCCCATACAGGGCCGCAAATAATTGACATGTCCGTTTTCTGCAGCCGGAATTTAGTGAATTCCAGCCGCAGAAAGACCTGTCAGTTTACACAGTGAAGCGAGCGGCTCCGGCTCCGGCTTCCCTTTGTGCTATGGGAAGCTCTGATGCGGGCGCGCGCTGATGCGCCCGCATCAGAGCTCTGCAGCTGGATGGATCATCTGGCCGGTTCTTAAGTACTGGACGCGATTATCCGAGCACAGACCGGCCGTTCCGTGACCCGCCTGGGGTCACAGAACGGCCTTTCTGATACGTTGTGTGAACATAGCCTAAGGCTGGGTTCACACACAGTATATTTCAGTTGGTATTGTGGTCCTCATAGCAACCAAAACCAGGAGTGGATTGAAAACACAGAAAGGCTCTGTTCACACAATGATGAAATTGAGTGGATGGCCGCCATATAACAGTAAATAACTGCCATTATTTCAATACAGCAGCCGTTGTTTTAAAATAACAGCAAATATTTGACATTTAAATGACGGCCATCCACTCAATTACATTATTATGTGAACAGATCCTTTCTGTGTTTTCAATCCACTCCTGGTTTTGGTTTCTAATGAGGAACTGACATGAGGACCAAATACTGCCTGAAATATACTGTGTGTGTGAACCCAGCCTAAACCTGAACAAGTCCCTAAAAAATCTGATTTAGAAATTTTCCTGACAATTTGGAAAATTGCTGCTAATGTTTTAAGCTTTCTATTGTCAAAAAAAATGAAAGATAGTTTAATAAATGCTGCCAACATAAAGTAGACATGTTGCTAATGCTATTTAATATATAATTTATGTGGCATAACCATTTCTGTATAAGCAGAAAAGATTCAAAGTTGGAGAAATGCATTTTTTCACGTTATTTAGTTTTTGTTTTTTTATAAAGATTCGTTATAAGTATCGACTCCAATTTACCAGAAATGTAAAGTACCATATGTCACGAGAAAACAATCTCAGAATCTCAGATAGGTAAAAGCATCCCGAAGTTATTAATGAATAAAGTGACACGTCATATTTATAAAATTTGCCTCTGTCCTTAAGGCCATTTCAGGCCCGGTCCTTAAGGGGTTAAATGAGGTGCAAAAAAGTCAATGTGTCAAACATATACATACCAAAAACTAAAAGTGACCATATTATGAATGACAATGCACACTCGTGTGTAGAAGTTAGAAAAAAATACATCAGCTTTATTACATGTGCTGCAAACAATTAAAAACACTTACATACATGCTTGTGGGTCCCTATGATAAATGGACCACTACTGTGATCCGGGACTTGGGTGGCGCTGACGGCATCAGATGGACATCACTCCTTCAATGATGGACGTAAGAGTACTTGATGTAAAATCAAAGCTTTCAAGGCACAGCCTCTTCATCAGCTTTGCATGTGAATTTACATATGTTGTAGGAAGGAAGTCACATGGGTAGAGGAAGTGTGAGGTCTTCTTGCCTTGGATTCTGTACAGAAAGAAGACAAGATAGGATTCTCCCTACAGCAGTCAAGTTGGGCCCTGGCTGCCAGGTCCCCAGTTCAGTGGTTGTGGTCTAGAAGTCGAACAGAGCACATGTATATGCGAGACCTAGACACTGTTTTCCCTCAAGCAACACTATTGCACACTATGATATGTTAAGTCACTACTAGAGAGGACAAGTCAGGGATCATCCCAACCCATGCAGTGGACATCGTAACACAGTGCAGGACAGTATCCACAACAGGGCCGTATTTGCCACTAGGCACCCGTGGTCCGGTGCCTAGGGCGGCGCCCTGCGGGGGGCGGCACCCGCAGGGAACACCTTTTTTTATGACTTAAAAAAAAAAAAAAAAAAAAAACTCCGTAGGCACCGGCCCACGGGTGCCTAGTCCGCGCCGGGAGGGGGGGGGGGAGGGGGGGTGACGGAGCGGCCGGGAGAAGGATGGGCAGGCAGGCTGGTTCCCTCCCCCCATGCAGCACTGGGGTCCGGGGCAGGTGTTGAGCTTCCGGCACACACAGTGTGACAGAGGCCGGAAGCTCCCAGCTGCAGCCCCGCGGTCCCGGATCTTGTCTCCTGCTCGGCGGCGCTCACGTGATGTGACGTCATCGCCGAGCAGGAGAGAAGATCTGGAAACGCGGGGCTGCAGCTGGGAGCTTCCGGCCTCTGTCACACTGTGTGTGCCGGAAGCTCAACACCTGCCCCGGACCCCGACGCTGCATGGGGGGAGGGAACCAGCCTGCCTGCCCATCCTTCTCCTGGCCGCCCGCCCCGTCACCCCCAGCCTCTCCCCTCTGCCCGCCCCCGGCCCCCCTGCTTCCTCAGCTGCTCCCCTGCTGGGGGGCAGCCTCTCCCCCTACCCCCAGCCTCTCCCCCTGCCCCCCCCCCAGCCTCTCCCCTGCCCCCCCCCCCAGCCTCTCCCCTGCCCCCCCAGCCTCTCCCCTGCCCCCCCCAGCCTCTCCCCTGACCCCCAGCCTCTCCCCTGCCCCCCCAGCCTCTCCCCTGCCCCCCAGCCTCTCCCCCTAACCCCAGCGTCTCCCCTGCCCCCAAGCCTCTCCCCTGCCCCCCAGCCTCTCCACTGCCCCCCAGCCTCTCCCCTGCCTCTCCCCCTAACCCTCAGCCTCTCCCCTGCCCCCAGCCTCTCCCCTGCCCCCCAGCCTCTTTCCCTGCCCCCAGCCTCTCCCCTGCCCCCCACCCAGCCTCTCCCCTGCCCCCCACCCAGCCTCTCCCCTGCCCCCCCAGCCTCTCCCCTGCCCCCCCCCCAGCCTCTCCCCTGACCCCCCCTCAGCCTCTCCCCCTGCCCCCCAGCCTCTCCCCCGGTCCCCAGCCTCTCCCCCCTGCATTCTCAGCCTCTCCCCGTAACCCCCAGCCTCTCCCCCTAACCCCCAGCCTCTCCCCTGCCACCCCAGCCTCTCCCCCTAACCCTCAGCCTCTCCCCCTAACCCTCAGCCTCTCCCCTGCCCCCCAGCGTCTCCCCTGACCCCAGCGTCTCCCCTTACCCCTCAGCCTCTCCCCCGGTCCCCAGCCTCTCCCCCCTGCATTCTCAGCCTCTCCCCTGACCCCCCAGCCTCTCCCCTGACCCCCCAGCCTCTCCCCTGACCCCCCAGCCTCTCCCCTGACCCCCCAGCCTCTCCCCTGACCCCCCAGCCTCTCCCCTAACCCTCAGCCTCTCCCCTGCCCCCCCCAGCCTCTCCCCTGCCCCCCCCAGCCTCTCCCCTGCCCCCCCCAGCCTCTCCCCTGCCCCCCCAGCCTCTCCCCCTAACCCCCAACCTCTCCCCTAACCCTAACCCTCTCCCCCTAACCCTCAGCCTCTCCCCTGCCCCACAGCCTCTCCACCTAACCCTCAGCCTCTCCCCTGCCCCCCAGCATCTCCCCTGACCCCAGACTCTCCCCCTGTCCCCCAGACTCTCCCCCTGCCCCCCAGACTCTCCCCCTGCCCCCCAGCGTCTCCCCTGATCCCTCAGCCTCTCCACCTAACCCTCAGCCTCTCCCCCAGCCTCTCCTCCCTGCATTCTCAGCCTCTCCCCTGCCCCCCCAGCCTCTCCCCCTAACCCTCAGCCTCTCCCCTGCCCCCCCAGCCTCTCCCCCCTGCATTCTCAGCCTCTCCCCTGCCCCCCAGCCTCTCCCCTGCCCCCCCAGCCTCTCCCTTGCCCCCCCCAGCCTCTCCCTTGTCCCCCCAGCCTCTCCCTTGCCCCCCAGCCTCTCCCCTGCCCCCAGCCTCTCCCCTGCCCCACAGCCTCTCCACCTAACCCTCAGCCTCTCCCCTGCCCCCAGACTCTCCCCCTGTCCCCCAGACTCTCCCCCTGCCCCCCAGCGTCTCCCCTGATCCCTCAGCCTCTCCACCTAACCCTCAGCCTCTCCCCCTGCCCCCCATCCTCTCCTCCCTGCATTCTTAGCCTCTCCCCTGCCCCCCCAGCCTCTCCCCCTAACCCTCAGCCTCTCCCCTGCCCCCCAGCCTCTCCCCCCCTGCATTCTCAGCCTCTCCCCTGACCCCCCAGCCTCTCCCCTGCCCCCTCAGCCTCTCCCTTGCCCCCCCAGCCTCTCCCTTGCCCCCCCAGCCTCTCCCTTGCCCCCCCAGCCTCTCCCCCTAACCCTCAGCCTCTCCCCTGCCCCACAGCCTCTCCACCTAACCCTCAGCCTCTCCCCTGCCCCCCAGCATCTCCCCTGACCCCAGCCTCTCCCCCTGCATTCTCAGCCTCTCCCCTGACCCCCAGCCTCTCCCCTGCCCCCCCAGCCTCTTCCCCTTCCCCCCCAGCCTTTTCCCCTTCCCCCCCAGCCTCTTCCCCTTCCCCCCCAGCCTTTTCCCCTTCCCCCCCAGCCTCTTCCCCTCCCCCCCCCAGCCTCTTCCCCCTCCCCCCCCCCCAGCCTCTTCCCCTTCCCCCCCAGCCTCTCCCCTGCCCCCCAGCCTCTCCCCTGCCCCCAGCCTCTCCCCCCTGCATTCTCAGCTGCTCCCCTGCCTCCCAGCCCCTCCCTCTGACCCCCAGCCTCTCCCCCTGCCCCCAGCCTCTCCCCCTGAATCCCAGCTTCTCCACTGCCTCCCTACCGCTCCCCCTGAAGCCCAACCTCTCCCCCTGAACCCCAGCTTCTCCCCTGCCACCCTAGCTGCCCCTCCCTGCTGCTCCCCTGCCCCCCAGCTGCTCTCCCTTTCCCCCAGCTGCTCTCCCTGGCTCCCCCAGCTGCTCCCCCTGTCACCCCCAGCTGCCTCCCTTCCCCAGTCACCCCCAGCTGCCTCCCTTTCTCAGTCCCCCCCCCAGCTGCCTCCCTTCCTCAGTCCCCCCCCCAGCTGCCTCCCTTCCTCAGTCCCCCCCCCAGCTGCCTCCCTTCCTCAGTCCCCCCCCCAGCTGCCTCCCTTCCTCAGTCCCCCCCCCAGCTGCCTCCCTTCCTCAGTCCACCCCCCAGCTGCGTCCCTTCCCCAGTCAACCCCAGCTGCCTCCCTTCCCCAGTCACCCCCAGCTGCCTCCCTTCCCCAGTCACCCCCAGCTGCCTCCCTTCCTCAGTCTCCCCCCAGCTGCCTCCCTTCCCCAGTCACCCCCAGCTGCCTCCCTTCCTCAGTCTCCCCCCAGCTGCCTCCCTTCCCCAGTCACCCCCAGCTGCCTCCCTTCCCCAGTCACCCCCAGCTGCCCTCCTGCCCCAGTCACCCCTAGCTGCCTCCCTTCCCCAGTCACCCCCAGCTGCCTCCCTTCCCCAGTCACCCCCAGCTGCCTCCCTTCCTCAGTCTCCCCCCAGCTGCCTCCCTTCCCCAGCTGCCTCCCTTCCCCAGCTGCCTCCCTTCCCCAGTCACCCCCAGCTGCCTCCCTTCCCCAGTCACCCCCAGCTGCCCTCCTGCCCCAGTCACCCCCAGCTGCCCGCCTGCAGACGAGTTATGGTCAGAGAAGTCTTCATGATGCTGCGCCAGATGGAGAAGAAAGCAAAAAGTTAGCGACAGCAATTCGAGAAGACGTCACCTGTGAGTCATTAGTAACTGCACTGTAATCACTTCTATAGTGTGCAGAGCCTGTGTACCATTGGGGTCTCAATGGGTCAGTGTATTGTTTGCGGTAGTGTACTGACACAGCCCTGCGGTCACTACAGTACACTAACCCAAACTTTTAAACTAGGACCCAACTACAAGAGCTGCAGGCACTACAACTCCCAGCATATCCTGAGGGCTGTAGACTGTCAGTAAATGCTGGGAGTTGTAGTGCCTGCAGCTGTTGTAGTTGGGTCCTAGGTGCATTATACACTGGAGGCTTTGTGGGAGATCAGAATACAGAGATCTGTGGGGGCTCAGTGTGTGGAAGTGACCCCAGAACATCACTAATAGGGGATAGAACAAAAACATCTCCCCCTATCCCTATTAGTGCTGTTCTGGGGTCACGTCCCTGCACTGAGCCCCCACAGATCTATGTATTCTGATTTCCCACAACGCCTCCAGGACCCAACTACAACAGCTGCAGGCACTACAACTCCCAGAACAGTCTGCAGCCCTCAGGATATTCTGGGAGTTGTAGTGCCTGCAGCTGCTGTAGTTGGGTCCTAGGTGCATCATACACTGGATGCTTTGTGGCATATCAGAATACATAGATCTGTGGGGGCTCAGTGCAGGGAAGTGACCCCAGAACATCACTAATAAGATATAGGGGGAGATGTTTTTGTTCTATCCCCTATTAGTGCTGTTCTGGGGTCACTTCCCTGCACTGAGCCCCCACAGATCTATGCATTCTTATGTGCCACAAAGCATCCAGTGTATGATGCACCTAGGATCCAACTACAACAGCTGCAGGCACTACAACTCCCAGCATGTACTGACAGTCTGCAGCCCTCAGGATATGCTGGGAGTTGTAGTAAAGTAGTACAATCCTATGATAACTGCGGCTGTAGAAAGATGTTTTGCTGGACCTTCAGGGCTGATGGTTGTCACCCACAGATTGCAGCCACCAGGAGACTCTGCACACAGTGATTTATTAAAGGGTTGTCCTCTCAGAGACTACAACTCCCAGCATACCCTGAGAGCTGTATAAATGGAGGGTGTTCTGAGATTTGTCACAGATACAGATGAATTCAGGAAAGAAGCGGGTCAGCATGTCGTGTCTCACTGGTTGTATATTGGTGAGCCCCAGGTACCCCAGTCCAACACTGGACAGAACCAGTCCCCAAACTAAGACGTCCCCGGCCTCCTTCCTTCCTCCACCACGTCTGTTTGATGAGAACAGCGGGCATCAAGCAGAGCGGCACCCAAGTGCCAGGGTATATACCATGCATGTACAGCAACGTGGGGGGGGGGCGCCTCTGCGTGCAAAGTGCCTAGGGCAGCATGAACTCTAAATACAGGCCTGATCCACAAAGGAGTAAAGGAACTGATCTGGATAGAGCAAAGTTGTAGGAAGGAAGTCACATGGGTAGAGGAAGTGTGAGGTCTTCTTGCCTTGGATTCTGTACAGAAAGAAGACAAGATAGGATTCTCCCTACAGCAGTCAAGTTGGGCCCTGGCTGCCAGGTCCCCAGTTCAGTGGTTGTGGTCTAGAAGTCGAACAGAGCACATGTATATGCGAGACCTAGACACTGTTTTCCCTCAAGCAACACTATTGCACACTATGATATGTTAAGTCACTACTAGAGAGGACAAGTCAGGGATCATCCCAACCCATGCAGTGGACATCGTAACACAGTGCAGGACAGTATCCACAACAGGGCCGTATTTGCCACTAGGCACCCGTGGTCCGGTGCCTAGGGCGGCGCCCTGCGGGGGGCGGCACCCGCAGGGAACACCTTTTTTTATGACTTAAAAAAAAAAAAAAAAACTCCGTAGGCACCGGCCCACGGGTGCCTAGTCCGCGCCGGGAGGGGGGGGGGAGGGGGGTTGACGGAGCGGCCGGGAGAAGGATAGGCAGGCAGGCTGGTTCCCTCCCCCCATGCAGCACTGGGGTCCGGGGCAGGTGTTGAGCTTCCGGCACACACAGTGTGACAGAGGCCGGAAGCTCCCAGCTGCAGCCCCGCGGTCCCGGATCTTGTCTCCTGCTCGGCGGCGCTCACGTGATGTGACGTCATCGCCGAGCAGGAGAGAAGATCTGGGAACGCGGGGCTGCAGCTAGGAGCTTCCGGCCTCTGTCACACTGTGTGTGCCGGAAGCTCAACACCTGCCCCGGACCCCGGCGCTGCATGGGGGGAGGGAACCAGCCTGCCTGCCCATCCTTCTCCTGGCCGCCCGCCCCGTCACCCCCAGCCTCTCCCCTCTGCCCGCCCCCGGCCCCCCTGCATCCTTAGCTGCTCCCCTGCTGGGGGGCAGCCTCTCCCCCTACCCCCAGCCTCTCCCCCTGCCCCCCCCCTAACCCTCAGCCTCTCCCCTGCCTCTCCCCCTAACCCTCAGCCTCTCCCCTGCCCCCCAGCCTCTCCCCTGCCCCCCAGCCTCTCCCCCTGCCCCCCCCCCCTAACCCTCAGCCTCTCCCCTGCCTCTCCCCCTAACCCTCAGCCTCTCCCCTGCCCCCCAGCCTCTCCCCTGCCCCCCAGCGTCTCCCCTGCCCCCCAGCCTCTCCCCCTGCCCCCCAGCCTCTCCCCCTGCCCCCCAGCCTCTCCCCCTGCCCCCAGCCTCTCCCCTGCCCCCCCAGCCTCTCCCCTGCCCCCCCCCCCCCAGCCTCTTCCCTGCCCCTCAGCCTCTCCCCCGGTCCCCAGCCTCTCCCCCCTGCATTCTCAGCCTCTCCCCCTAACCCCCAGCCTCTCCCCCTAACCCCCAGCCTCTCCCCTGCCACCCCAGCCTCTCCCCCTAACCCTCAGCCTCTCCCCTGCCCCCCAGCGTCTCCCCTGACCCCTCAGCCTCTCCCCCGGTCCCCAGCCTCTCCCCCCCTGCATTCTCAGCCTCTCCCCTGACCCCCCAGCCTCTCCCCTGACCCCCCAGCCTCTCCCCTAACCCCCCAGCCTCTCCCCTAACCCCCCAGCCTCTCCCCTAACCCTCAGCCTCTCCCCTGCCCCCCCCCAGCCTCTCCCCTGCCCCCCCAGCCTCTCCCCTGCCCCCCCCCAGCCTCTCCCCTGCGCCCCCCAGCCTCTCCCCTGCCCCCCCCAGCCTCTCCCCTGCCCCCCCCAGCCTCTCCCCCTAACCCCCAGCCTCTCCCCTGCCCCCCCAACCTCTCCCCTAACCCTAACCCTCTCCCCCTAACCCTCAGCCTCTCCCCTGCCCCACAGCCTCTCCACCTAACCCTCAGCCTCTCCCCTGCCCCCCAGCATCTCCCCTGACCCCAGACTCTCCCCCTGCCCCCCAGACTCTCCCCCTGCCCCCCAGCGTCTCCCCTGATCCCTCAGCCTCTCCACCTAACCCTCAGCCTCTCCCCCAGCCTCTCCTCCCTGCATTCTCAGCCTCTCCCCTGACCCCCCAGCCTCTCCCCCTAACCCTCAGCCTCTCCCCTGCCCCCCCAGCCTCTCCCCCCTGCATTCTCAGCCTCTCCCCTGCCCCCCCAGCCTCTCCCCTGCCCCCCAGCCTCTCCCTTGCCCCCCCAGCCTCTCCCTTGTCCCCCCAGCCTCTCCCTTGCCCCCCAGCCTCTCCCCTGCCCCCAGCCTCTCCCCTGCCCCCCAGCCTCTCCCCCTAACCCTCAGCCTCTCCCCTGCCCCACAGCCTCTCCACCTAACCCTCAGCCTCTCCCCTGCCCCACAGCATCTCCCCTGACCCCAGACTCTCCCCCTGTCCCCCAGCCTCTCCCCTGCCCCCCAGCCTCTCCCCTGCCCCCCAGCCTCTCCCCCTGCCCCCCAGCCTCTCCCCCTGCCCCCAGCCTCTCCCCCTGCCCCCAGCCTCTCCCCTGCCCCCCCCAGCCTCTCCCCTGCCCCCCCCCAGCCTCTTCCCTGCCCCCCCCTCAGCCTCTCCCCCGCCCCCCCCCAGCCTCTTCCCTGCCCCCCCCTCAGCCTCTCCCCCGGTCCCCAGCCTCTCCCCCCTGCATTCTCAGCCTCTCCCCGTAACCCCCAGCCTCTCCCCTGCCACCCCAGCCTCTCCCCCTAACCCTCAGCCTCTCCCCTGCCCCCCAGCGTCTCCCCTGACCCCTCAGCCTCTCCCCCGGTCCCCAGCCTCTCCCCCCTGCATTCTCAGCCTCTCCCCTGACCCCCCAGCCTCTCCCCTGACCCCCCAGCCTCTCCCCTAACCCCCCAGCCTCTCCCCTAACCCCCCAGCCTCTCCCCTAACCCTCAGCCTCTCCCCTGCCCCCCCCAGCCTCTCCCCTGCCCCCCCCAGCCTCTCCCCTGCCCCCCCCAGCCTCTCCCCTGCCCCCCCCAGCCTCTCCCCTGCCCCCCCCAGCCTCTCCCCCTAACCCCCAGCCTCTCCCCTGCCCCCCCAACCTCTCCCCTAACCCTAACCCTCTCCCCCTAACCCTCAGCCTCTCCCCTGCCCCACAGCCTCTCCACCTAACCCTCAGCCTCTCCCCTGCCCCCCAGCATCTCCCCTGACCCCAGACTCTCCCCCTGCCCCCCAGACTCTCCCCCTGCCCCCCAGCGTCTCCCCTGCCCCCCCAGCCTCTCCCCCTAACCCTCAGCCTCTCCCCTGCCCCCCCAGCCTCTCCCCTGCCCCCCCCAGCCTCTTCCCCTTCCCCCCCAGCCTCTCCCCTGCCCCCCAGCCTCTCCCCTGCCCCCCAGCCTCTCCCCTGCCCCCAGCCTCTCCCCCCTGCATTCTCAGCTGCTCCCCTGCCTCCCAGCCCCTCCCTCTGACCCCCAGCCTCTCCCCCTGCCCCCAGCCTCTCCCCCTGAATCCCAGCTTCTCCACTGCCTCCCTACCGCTCCCCCTGAAGCCCAACCTCTCCCCCTGAACCCCAGCTTCTCCCCTGCCACCCTAGCTGCCCCTCCCTGCTGCTCCCCTGCCCCCCAGCTGCTCTCCCTTTCCCCCAGCTGCTCTCCCTGGCTCCCCCACGAGTTATGGTCAGAGAAGTCTTCATGATGCTGCGCCAGATGGAGAAGAAAGCAAAAAGTTAGTGACAGCAATTCGAGAAGACGTCACCTGTGAGTCATTAGTAACTGCACTGTAATCACTTCTATAGTGTGCAGAGCCTGTGTACCATTGGGGTCTCAATGGGTCAGTGTATTGTTTGCGGTAGTGTACTGACACAGCCCTGCGGTCACTACAGTACACTAACCCAAACTTTTAAACTAGGACCCAACTACAAGAGCTGCAGGCACTACAACTCCCAGCATATCCTGAGGGCTGTAGACTGTCAGTAAATGCTGGGAGTTGTAGTGCCTGCAGCTGTTGTAGTTGGGTCCTAGGTGCATTATACACTGGAGGCTTTGTGGGAGATCAGAATACAGAGATCTGTGGGGGCTCAGTGTGTGGAAGTGACCCCAGAACATCACTAATAGGGGATAGAACAAAAACATCTCCCCCTATCCCTATTAGTGCTGTTCTGGGGTCACGTCCCTGCACTGAGCCCCCACAGATCTATGTATTCTGATTTCCCACAACGCCTCCAGGACCCAACTACAACAGCTGCAGGCACTACAACTCCCAGAACAGTCTGCAGCCCTCAGGATATTCTGGGAGTTGTAGTGCCTGCAGCTGCTGTAGTTGGGTCCTAGGTGCATCATACACTGGATGCTTTGTGGCATATCAGAATACATAGATCTGTGGGGGCTCAGTGCAGGGAAGTGACCCCAGAACATCACTAATAAGATATAGGGGGAGATGTTTTTGTTCTGTCCAGAGACTACAACTCCCAGCATACCCTGAGAGCTGTATAAATGGAGGGTGTTCTGAGATTTGTCACAGATACAGATGAATTCAGGAAAGAAGCGGGTCAGCATGTCGTGTCTCACTGGTTGTATATTGGTGAGCCCCAGGTACCCCAGTCCAACACTGGACAGAACCAGTCCCCAAACTAAGACGTCCCCGGCCTCCTTCCTTCCTCCATCACGTCTGTTTGATGAGAACAGCGGGCATCAAGCAGAGCGGCACCCAAGTGCCAGGGTATATACCATGCATGTACAGCAACGTGGGGGGGGGGGGGGGCGCCTCTGCGTGCAAAGTGCCTAGGGCAGCATGAACTCTAAATACAGGCCTGATCCACAAAGGAGTAAAGGAACTGATCTGGATAGAGCAAAGTTGCTAGAAGCCTAAGCACTCTATCTCGCAGCCCGGGTGTAATCAGAGAACTCTGACTACTCTGCTCATCCCCGGTAACAAGGTCTGGGACTTTTGTCAACCTCTACCATGAGTCGCCAGAAACTGGTAGGCAATAGGTGGTGCAAAGACCAAGGAGTCAAAACATAGGCACAAGTATTCTTTCAACCGTCAAGTATTCGACTTATTCTACCTTCAAAGTTCCAGCAGAGCACAGTACTACTTGGGTTAGGACTCTCTCGACATCCTCCTCTCTACACTTGAACCTTCCTATCTCTCAACACACAACCCAGCCAGCACGGCTGTGTAACTCTTTCTACCTCTCAGTACAGATCTGGACTCTTGATTATAAAGCAAAGTATCAAGGCGAAAGTGTATTACATGTTCTTTGTATCAAGTATCTTCACAGTAAACAAGAGTATATTTATTTTGACGGGACTCTGGTTCTTCACCAAGCACCTACACAGTAACCACAGCTTCCTTGGGTTATTTCCCCTTTTTTTGGGCGGCAGTGCCAATAGTCCAGGTGGGTCACTACTCCACTTCGGACCACAGTGATAATTGCCCAAGGGACCCCAAATAGCCCGACAGGTCACTGTCCACAGGGGAAAAAGGTATAGACATCCCAGTCAAAATAAAAGCAGGTGTGCCAGTATACCTTTGTGCCCAACCGGCACTGACATCACGACAACATAACACCTGGCTTTGCTATACCTCGGCCAACCACTACACCAGTCACGCTGTTCCATCTAACCTGTCACTGCTTAAGGGCAGGGCAGTCACCACAGAACAATATTACGGTGAAAAAATATTATAAGTGACAAGTGATATGTGGTAAATAAAACCAAGTGAGTTCTGGTACCAGTTGATTTAAAACCTTTTTATCTTTTAGGGGGTATCTTTAGGATTTTCTAGAGCACTTGCGATTGTAGGCCTGTAAATCCACAATGATGCTGGTGGTGGTGATAAGCAACCAGACCTTATAACCGGCAAGATTATGGCGTGTTGGCGTAAAAGAAACCATAGTTTCTCTGGTTGTTCTTCCTGAAACTCATTACTGAAAATGAAGTTAGATATTAGTTTTTTATAGTGAGAGGAGGAGTGACATGATACATATTAACAAATTTTGTATTTTTTATTTCAAGGACCAAGCATTGTCCAAGGAGTGACTGTAGTGAATGTGTCAGCAACTACAGTGACTCTTCATTGGAACGTCTCTCAGGACAGTAATCATGCTACATATACCTACACTGTGGACGGAGACGGCCAAAATTTCTCCAAGATATCAAATATAATTAACAACAGTGTAGATGTGCAAAACCTATTGCCAGGAGAAGACTACAACTTCAAAGTCTTTGCAGTTACTAAGAATGGAATATATAGCCAGTCATCTACAGCTGTTAATGCAACAACAAGTAGGTTCACAGTTGTTGTAGACCAGTATGCAATGTTCTGGGTTTGTGTATGAAGCATTTGTACCATGTACTAATGTATGATGAAGAGTCAGTTCTTTGGCAAAACCCATAATCAGATCTAATCTGCGGTTTGCAGATGAACATATTGCTTCTTTGTAATTCAGATACAAACAATTCAGGCTCTAAGGGTCAAACCATAAATACAAAGACTTATGAAATACTATGAACACTGATTAATTTATCATGTAGAACAAAGACTATATAACCAATAAGATCTGTGTTGATGTGTTGGAATAAAAGGAACCATAATTGCTCTAGTTGTTCTTATTCAGGTTTTAGGTATTAAAATTATATTGTTTAAAAAAATTTCATTCTCTCTTTCAAGAGCCAAGCATAGTCCAAGGAGTGGTCGTATTAAAAGTGTCAGAGACTACGGTGGCTCTTCAATGGGATTTCTCCCATGACAATAATAGTAAGACATATACTTACACCTTGGATGGTGAAGGAAGAAATTTCTCCAAGATTTCAAATATAGTGACCAACAGTGTAACTGTGCAAAAACTTTTGCCGGGAGAGGACTACATCTTCAAAGTCTTTGCAGTTACTAAGAATGGAATATATAGTCAGCCATCTTTTATTGTTAATGCAACAACAAGTAAGTTCACAATTACTACAGTATATGTAAGGAACATGCATTTGTAACGTTTGCAGAAATCGCAGAGAGGAATTTGTTATCTATGACTTCAGATATACAACTGCTGAAAGGAGTATGAAATCAAATATAATATCTGTATATAAATGTAAATGTCTGCTCACCCAAAATGTTTGGATGCCCCATATTTACCAAAGTAAAAACTGCTGTAACACAGATGTTCTTTATTCTGAATCGTACAAGGGGTTCCCTTATCCAGACCCCATTCTATGAACCAAAATAGAAAGCCCTAATAAGACATGAACATGCATTTTAGCATTAAAACAACCCCTGTAAGGGGATAAAAATGGCCTAGCCATGAAATTAGTTACATATGGTAAGGTCTCCATACACTTTATACTGCTCTGTTACATCTAACTCCATGACGATCACCCATGTTAATTAATGTGGATAGATGTGACAGCTTTGTGTGTGCTTGGATGCAGAGCTGTCAGCAGGATCGGGCTGTTGCATGGACAGCCTAAGGCTATGTACACACACAGTAAGAGACCGGCCGTTCCGCGACCCCAGCCGGGTCACAGAACGGCCGGCCTCTGCCCGAATCATCCCGGCCGGTACTTGAGTACCGGCCACATGATCTTTCGGCCGCAGAGCTCTGATGCGGGCGCATCAGCGCGCGCCCGCATCAGAGCTTCCCATAGCACACAGTGAAGCGAGCGGCCGGAGCCGCTCGCTTCACTGTGTGAACTGACAGGGTTTCCTACGGCCGCAATTCATTGAATTGCGGCCGCAGAAAACTGACGTGTCAGTTCTTTGCGGCACCGCACGGATCCCGGCTGGAGCGTATACGATGTGTATACGCTCTGGCCGGGATCCCATTAAGAAACAGGCAATGTTCACAGGCGCATACTTATACGTAGTGTGAACATAGCCTAATACTATACTGTGAAAGGAGACCAAGAGAGTCAGTTACCTTGTCACTAAGAAGCCTGAGCACATTGTGTTAATGACATTTCTTGTGCACCTCTGCTCTCTGTCGAAAGCAATTTTTTTGGTAGAGAGCGGAGGCGCGCTAGAAATCCCATTGAATTAAGCGGCGTCCGTGGTGCGGGGGTCTGCTAGAAATTCCACCACCTTTGCTCAGTGTGAATGGACCTTTACGCTGCTAACAGTCATATACAGCTGTTTGCAGTAGATCACTGTTGTTAGTAATCTGTATAGAAAATGTGTTCTCTGTTAACTTCTGCCTTCATAGTTAAGAAAAAAAAAAATAAATAAAAAATAAATAAATAAACTTATCTAAAGGTAAAAAAAGTTCCCCTTCCAAAAAGAAATGACTCACTTCTTTAATAACACACGCTCAAATTACACATATTCTGCATGACACAAACATGTTTTTTTTTTTTTGCTGTATTACACAGGGATATCAGTAGTCCTAAAAAGAACTTTTGGGAAGTTGTGTATTAAAGCTTGTACTCCTACTGTAAACCCCAGTCGCCCGAACTGTAGCACAGTATACAACTGTCTATAATAGCTATTACTGCGTATACTAGCTAACTAGTACCAGTATACTATACCACTATCAGTGTACCCTATACTGGTACATTGTATGTAATATCAGGGTTTTTTTCTGTCACACTGTGAGATTACTAGTCCTGAAAAGGACTTTTCTGTGTTTTTTTTTTTTAGCTAGTCACCTGCCTAATTATTAAAACTAAGCCCTGTACCTCCTCTGTCCCTGCTCCAGTAACTCTCCCTCTCAGCTAACAGAACACAAGTTAATCGACCATCGGGTGACCTGGGTCTATATACACCCAGGTCACCTGATGTGGCCAGCCAATCACTGCTATGCCACCAGGTAACTGGGCTGTGGCATAACAGGATTGGCAGCCCCTTACTTGCATGTTTATTAGATAAATTTAGGGCATAAACCCACACACCGTATATGCAGCGTATTTACTACTGCGATAAGCAGCAAATACGCAGCAAATACGCAGCAGATTAGCTCTAAATAACTGAATACGGCATCAAATCTTCACTATGACATTTGCTGCGTATTTGCTGCGTATACGGTGTGTGGGTTTATACCCTCAGGGGCAAAAAATGCAGGTGGGAGACTTACTATTGTACAAGACTACCATGCAGTATTTGTTAGACTATCGAGTGCTTTTGAGTGCCCGATACTCAAGCGAATAGTATACTCTCCCATCTCTACTACTATAGCAATGTCATGCCTTATAAAGTGTAAACATACTTAGCAACACTATGTACAGGAGAAGTTAGGGTAAATATTAATGAAAAAACCTGCATTAAACATTACATGAAAAATTCTGAGAACATTTTTTTTCTGATTTAGACCATTTTCCCCTAAAAACTCCCCCCCACCCCCAAAAAAAAATAAAAAATAAAAATAAAAATAACATCCGCTCCAATTTAAAAAAAAAATAGCCCAAATAGGTCAGAATTTTTCCAACCAAAATCAGGAGTGGAGCTGACATGGCAAAATTGTAATGGAAAGATCTGCACAGTTTCTGTGTTTTCAGTCTACTCGATTTTGGTTGAAAAAAGACTGACCAAAAAACTGAAGAAAATACTATGTGTGAACATAGCCTGAAGGTGATATTGTTTTTCTCTCCAGGACCATCCACAGTACCTACATTTCAGGTTTCTGGCAAATCCAATCAATCTGTGAGTCTTAAATGGGCATTCCCCACAGATTTCAATGTGGCCACATATACGTACTATGTGGTTGTGGACAACCAGACCCAACCTGGTACACGCAGTAATTCTACTGAAGTAAAAAATCTGTCAGCAGGACAAACCTACAACTTTACAATTTACACTGTCACACAAAATGGGATCTGGAGTCTTATGTATCAGAGTATAAGTGTTACAACAGGTAAGTCGTCTTAAAGGAGAAACTATTTACATTTTTTTTTAATTATTTGTTTGTAACTGTGCATCTGTGGTGGTCCAGGGGTGCTAGATGGTACTTGCAAGGGCAGATAGAAAGGTACTGCAAAGGTACTGGGCTCAAAGTGGTAGAAGCTGTTAAAGAAGTAGTCCCTGTGTCCCCTGTAGTATACTGTGGTGGTGGTGCAGGGTAAAGACTCCATAGAATCTGGAGTACTTAAACAGGTTAACGTCTTGCTTGTAGTTATCTTAAAGGTGCAGTACAATAGATGCAAAGTTCTTAAACGCAGGATACAATTTAGAAGCTTGAATAGTTTGCCTGTCAGGGTCCCCATTAATACTTAAATTACTTAAATGATTGCTTTTAGCAGGTATACTAAGAATACGCTTTAGGTTTTTTTGCTAAGGGTGTTTAGTTCATAGTCTTGAAGACTAGGTGGACTGTCTTAAGGGTGGACCTATCCAAATAGAACTGTGATCTGCAGGAGGGGCTCTAACCATTTTGGAGTCGGTAGCGATAAACTTGAGCTATGACAATCTGTCTAGTGCTGGGTGAGGGCACACAGTGACACATCCAGTAGTACAGGCCCAGTTAAGGGTAAGACAGCCTTTGGGGTTTCCCAATAGGTATTGACAAGTTGCAGTAGCACATGCAGTTCTGGGACACTACATCTAATAATCAATAATGAAATATGACAGCAATTACACTAGTCACTACAGGGCACTCAGTAGTGGACGGGTTATCCCATTATCCAGTGGATTGGATATCTCATTCTCGTAACCAACAACTCCCATTTATATAATAATTAGCTCTGTTAAATCCGCAAACCTAATAAGGGTGGGGGTGGAGGTGAGGCATACATTCAGCCCTGCATGGCATTCATGTGCATGGGCGAGCCAGAAAATTTGACTGTTGGCTGATCGATCATTTGGCCAAGAGGTCTTAGTGTTCCTCTAGCTGCTTTGAGTACCTGGTGACTGTCATAGTCAATCAGAAAATGGTTATTACTATGAATAAAATGCAATTGGCTCCCCGGGTCACTTTATATGACATATCATCAGAGTGCAGGAATGGAAACTGTGAATTAATCAGATTTTAACCCCTTCAAGTCAGCCATACAGCTATATACGTTCCTGCTGCACATACCCTGTGCAGCAGGAATGTATAAAAATCGGTCCTGACTGTGAAGGTTTTAACGTGTGCAGGGCCGTTTCAATGCAATCAGCCCTGCACACATTACTGTTCCCAGACCCGGGAATGACAGGCAGCCTCGGTCCCGCACAGCGATCGCGACGTTTAAGGTAGTCAGTGACAGGACCTGTCACTGATTGATCGGGCCCCCGTAGCCATCATTTGTACTGGCAGACGGGGGGTAAGCCACTTACCTCTGTTCTGTCGGTTTGGCGATTTGTACAACTACTCTCAGGCAGACTCTATTACAGATCGCCAATAATACTGATGAATGCTATGCTATTACATAGTATTCATCAGTATATGCAATCAGAACATTTCATATATAAGTCCCCTAAGCCTAAGGGATTTATATGTGCAATACAAAATGTGTAAAAAAAATGAATAAAAAAAGTTTTAAAACATTTTTTTTTAAACTAATAAAAATGCCCCAATAAAGACTTAAAGATCAAAATGTATTTCTTACACCAATTTGATACCAATAAAAACTAGAGATCATGGTGCAAAAAATGACACCCCAACCAGCCCTGTATGTTTAAAATAAAAGCGCTATGGCTCTTTGAAGGCGAGGAGCGAGGAGCGAGGAGCGAGGAGGAACATTGCATAAATTTGACCTTGGTCAATAAGGGGTTAAAATACATTATATTTCAGTTGTGAGCAGAAAACTTACATTTGAAAGAAATTTGTACTTAAAATTTGTTTATTCATTATTCCTGTAGTGCCAAACGCACCAAGAAATCTTCAAGGACTCGCAGTTGATGTCTCTGAAATAAACATAAACTGGACAACGCCAGATGATGTTAATGTAAAGTCATACAACTATATAGTGACCTGGGCAGATACAATTGCACCACAGGACGTTACATCTAACACTACTAAGGATGCGTTTTTCAACATAAAGAACCTTATTTCAGGACATCTTTACAATATAACTGTTACGTCTGTGATCAAAGATACTCCAAGTGATGATGCCAGAATATACATAGCGACAAGTAAGATTGTGTCTCCTTTGTTTATCCAAGTCAGTATGTCTGTAGGCTTTGCTTGATATCGCATGCCAACCCTTTTTACCTAAATTTGGCTGGACTGCAGCACCAGATGCAGCCCATAGAATCATTGCACTGTTTCTATCGTCATCTATAGATTTACTTATAGCCACAACTGTTTATATAATACCTGCATTTCTCCATGTTGAGGCCTTTTCTTTGCATTGTGTCTTTTGTCTGTTATTTTATGTACAAATGTAGGAATACATTGACAACTGGCTGTTACCATTTTACCTGGCCAATGGAGCACTCCCCTAGGCAACCCACCATGGTGACACTTTTTTTTTCATTTTTCATGGATTTGAATAGTAACATCTGGTTTCGAACACATTTCTAGTAGCAATAAAGGAGGAACTGCACAATGCTTTGATTTTCTCATTTTCTCAGTTTCACAGGGCAGGACCAGAGCTGGGCTCTTTGCCAGTTTTACTCACAAAAGGACTTGCTTTATTACCTATCTAGCCAATCACAGCACAGCACCTACTCCTCTCTTCTATGACCTGACATAGTGTTAATAAAAATACACTGAGCTGTACAGGCTGACACTTTGCTGGGGGGTGATTTACAAAGTATAGAACTATAGGTGGCTGTATAGGGGAAAGAAGGTTACATAATGTACTGGGTCATAACTGTGCTAAGTGAGCAGAAAGCAAAAAAAAAAAAAAACCACAAAAAAAAACAGCAGCAGCACGGCAAGGAATCGGACCAGGGGTGTGAAACTCCCGCTGTTACGAAACTATAATTCCCATCATGCCTGGACAGCCAAAGCGTCAGCAGTCCAGGTATAGGTGAGACAAGCTATATAGGTATAGACAAGCCTCTCTCTACTGCATGCTAAGCCTGACCTGACTGTAAGGGACACATGTAGCTAATACTTTTAGGGTGTTTTTTTTTTTTGGAAGGGGGGATAAGGAGTCATTTTTGGTAAATTATGTGATTTTACGTGAATGTTAGGATGAAATTACAGTCTGTAATATGGTGGGGCAGTTCAATGAAACATCAGTGACCCTTTAGGCTAAGCTGCAATACCAGCCTCAGCCTGGACAAGACTAGTGCTGTTCCTGGTACAAAAGCAGATCCTTTGTTTCCAAGTTTGTTCTATATTTAGATCTACAGGCTTTTTGTCTCTTTGTTTCAGAGACACTTTCTACAGGAAATGTAACTGCCGGGATGGTGGATAACACCAGCATTGCGCTAACATGGACTATACCTGATAATGCTGATGGGACAGTGAGAGGATATCGGGTCACTGTCTATTTAAATGGACTTAAAGCTACAGAAGCAGAAACCACTGAAAAAAAATATGTTGTGAATAACTTGACGCCTGGAAATGTTTACAGCATCAGTGTTGAAAGTTACACACGTTATCCCATGCCTGGAACTGCTAACCGTATGAGTAGGATGGATAACTCCATTACTTCATACAGCACACCAACCATCATCAAGGTTGAAACAGGTACAGAGGGACACTGGTGATCGGTATATCTGAAGTATATGTAGTATTATAGGTAGATATCTTCTGTCAATTAGGAAAATGATCTCTACTATATCTACAGTGGCGGCAATCATGACTGGGCCCGCTAGCCAAGGAAGGTTCTGCCAGGCCCCCTTGCCACTTCACTGACTTCAGAGTCCGTCTTGTTTATTAGCATTCTGCTAAATGACACGAATTAGAGTAGAGTGAGGGCCTGGTATAACAGGCCATAGTATACCGGTCTCAGTCCAGACTATAGCTGGTGTTAAAGGGGTACTCCACTGGGGGGGGGGCTATTTTGGGATCTGGCGGGGGAGGAGGTGGCTGAGAGAAAAGACGTCCATTCACCTCCCCGGATCCAGTGGCGGGTCCCGTATCGCG
The DNA here is from genome assembly GCF_027789765.1 of Dendropsophus ebraccatus. Lineage (NCBI taxonomy): Eukaryota > Metazoa > Chordata > Amphibia > Anura > Hylidae > Dendropsophus > Dendropsophus ebraccatus. The sequence continues at coordinate 52,003,874 of NC_091465.1, forward strand.
GCGCTCCCGTCCCCGGTTTCCGGCCAATTCCTGGTGTCTGACGCGGGTTCGAGACGTGACGTCAGTGACAGAGGCGGGATCTGAGCGGACTTGAAACGGATCCCGCCTCTGTTACTGACAGGCTGTCCAGGAACCCGCCGCTGGATCTGGGGAGGTGAGTGGACGTCTTTTCTCTCAGCCACCTCCTCCCCGTCCAGATCCCAAAATAGCCCCCCCAAAGTACCCCTTTAATGTGGCCTAGGCTAGACCCCAGGCCCCAGGCCCACCCTATATCCCTCAGGCCATATTATACCCCAATGAAATTAGTAGCATTGAGTGATATACATAGGAATTACTTCATTTTTCAACCTTTTTTGGGGGGATTCAGGTTTGTCTGCTAAGTTAAGTGAGAAGCAAACTGACTTAAATCTTAAAAGGCTAAACACATAGGGGACATTAATCACGTTTATTTATTGCATTTGCCTTATTTTTTCCGGCTAATTAAACTTTGTATACTTTGTAAAAATCTGGGCAAGATTTATTAAGGACTTTCCACTGGCTGCACCTTTTTCATTCTTTGCGCTGGGAGGTGGCAGGGTTTTCTATTTGCTACTTTTTTTTTTCCATTAGAATTATGTGTGCAAATTCACAGCAGTACTCAACTCTTGTTTTAGGCAAAAATTATGCAAAAAAATTGCTCTAGATTTATCAAGGCACTTGCGCCTAATGATCATTTTTGTGCAAAAACCATAGCTCATAAAAAGCACCTCTTGCTTTAAAAAAAAACCTCTGCACTGATAAATTTCCCCCCATAGACCTTTTTAACTTCAACATTAAAAACTTGACTGTTCATAATATAAGGAAGTCATAACGTCTTAAACTTAATATAAAATTTATATAGTGGGTTTAAATAGGGCGATTATCCGCTGAATGTTTATGGGTCACCTGATCAACAAATGACGTGTATTCAACAGATTAGAGACAGTGTGGGAAAACTATGGAAGTGACAACTTTATGGCTTCTAGGGATATAGTCTGGCCTAGGCTATTTTACACCCCCAAGTATATAGTTTAGAGAAACATACATAACAAGTTATAGTATGTAATATTAACTATGCACTGATGGGACAGTGCCATCTACTGTCAATGTAAGCAATGTACTGTATTTTCCAACAAGAAGAAACAGCTGTGTGTATCATAAGACAATCTTTTTAACAAATTAGAGACAGGGTGAGAAAACCAGAGAAGTCATTACATTATGGCCCAGGGGAATATAGTCTGGCCTAGGCCCCCACACACCACACACACACACACACACACGTGTAGAGTTTATCCACTAAGGTATACTGTGGCCTGGGCCTGGGGTGAGAAAACCATTAAATTGATAACATAATGGCCTGGAGAGATATAGTCTGGCCTAGGCTTTTTTACACCCCCAGTTATAGAGTTGTTCCCCCAAAGTGTATTCTGGCCTGGGTCAAACTATACCCAGGTCTATCCGCCTGGTCCCTGTTTACTGTATGCCCTGCTCAGAGATTTCTCAGTCGTGGGGGCTGCAAATCAGTGCTGATCAGCAAGATTGGCGACTCTTTTGCTATGCCTCTACACGGGAAGAGAATGAAGGAAGAGACCATACCCAACTTACCAAACTAAATAAATAAATGCACAAAGAGACCTCATGGACTTAATCATAAGCTCTGACCTACATTTATTATTATAAAAAACATAAATAACTTTATTTCGTGAAAATCATTTTAAACCACAAAACAGGTCTAGCTCTTCCAGCCCAAACCACTTTATATACCACTTCTGGGTTACCTCAGACAAACTGACCCAGTTTGCTTCCAGGTAACCCCATATAAAAACTTCTAACTCCTCCTTCTCCTAGATTTCCCCCATTGCCAGTCGTCTCTGAGGGGAGCCCTTATGACCAGGGCTGTATAAACAGCTGCTGCTGCCCTAGGCACAAAACCTGCAGGCACCCCATCTTCACTCATCAATAAGCATAATGATTTTCTAGTTTCTGAACATCATATTGATATCTGATCAGTCTTTGTTCACACAATGTAAGTTCCGTAGCAACAACGTCTATGTTTACTACAGAACTTACATTGTGCTGCAGCTGATGGAATCAGTTTTCTGCGGCTGCTATTTATTGAATAGCGGCCACAGAAAACCTGTCAGTGCACACAATGGAGCCACACACTCCATTGTGTGCAGCGGGGAATTCGGATGCGGCCGCTTTCCCACATTTACAGTACGTCACCACATGCAGCCCAAACCAGACACACATGCAGTAACCAATGGGTGTATGGCTAATAATCCTGAAAAGACACCAGATTTATTGGCAAGTCTGAACAGGAGGCAGGAGACTTGCTCCTTGCTGCTGCCCCCCTGAAAGGCGCTGCCCTAAGCACCGGACCATGGGTGCCTAGTGGTAAATACGGCCCTGCTTATGACCCTCTACCCCAGTAAGCTACATCCTATAGGCTGGCAATCCACCAATCCCCATCCTTCCTATATTGACCAATCAGAAGCCTGTATTTATGTGAGATCTCACAATCTCTCTCCCCTGGATACAGATCTGTCTCTGGCCAACTAACTGCCCAGTCCCTGTCAACTTTTCCTGAAGTGAATTCAACAAAGCTTGCACTGGTTAATCCTTCCATCGCTGTTCATTCCCTCATGTTAACCCCTCCTTATGGTCCAGAGTTAACCAATTGAGGAGATGGGTTGCATGAACGATTCTTGTATCATTCATGCAGCCCTGGAAATTGACAGCACAGATAAATATATCTGTGCTGTTAGTGTCCAGATCACAAGCAGTCTATACTTACCAGCCACATTGCTTGTGATTCAGTATCTGGCTCTCCGATCCTTGTGCCGGCCTTATCTTCAGGCCTTACCTCCTTCGGCTGTCAATCATTCCAGACTAGGCTGTGGCCTGAAGTTGCAGCAGCGGCTGGAGGACCAGAGAACCACATGCTGGAACACAAGCAGCAAGGCTGGTAAGTATAGACTGCTTGTGATCTGGAAACTGACATCCCCGATATATATATATATATATATCCTTGCTCTCAGTTCCCCTTTCTCTTTCTTGGTCGCACAAATCCCCGTTTACACAGGACAATGTGCGGCCGATAAAGATGAATTTCAAATCAGATTCCAAACAGATGATTAGACGGTCTTAATTGGTATTTAGCTGATCGCTATCGCTTTTACACGGGCTGATTATCGTCCACAGGAGTGTATCTAGCAACGCTCCTGATAATCAGCCGGTGTAAAAGGCCCTGCATTAACATCTAACAGTGTCAGCAGTTTGGAATGTGAATTGCAGATGACACATTCACTTTAAATGTACAGTTTGCTTAGATTTGAAGAATGTAAAAAAGCTAAAATCCAGACATGGAGACCTTAATTCTTTGCTATCTAAATTTCTCTCTTTTTCAGTCCCAAATCCCGTCAAGGACCTCAAGTGTTTTAAAGTGGATGCATACCAGATAAGAGTTGAATATGAGTGTCCTACTGGAAATTATTCTGCATTTGATGTGTTGGTGAACAATGGCCCCAGAAATAATAAGAATGGTTGCCCGGGTATAGTCATTGTATCCAACCTGCAACCAGCTGCCAGTTACAGCATTAGTGTGATGACCATAGCTACAAACAAAAGTTCTACCACAGGCATAATAATTTGTTATACTGACAACACAGGTAAATCGTGAGCCGCAACATACTCCATAGTTAAAACGGTTACATGTATGGTTTATTGACCAAATCTTTTTTTCTCGGCAGGTGTCATTGTAGGATCAGTATTTGGCATCTTACTATTTATTCTCCTCATTGCACTTATAGTTTTCTTTGTTATGAGAAAGAGAAGGTGAGATATAAATTAGCTACTTAGCGAATCATTTCAATGTCAGAGTTCACAATTGGGGGTACTGCATAAAACTCATTATAAGAAATCAAATTTTTTCTAATTTGCTTACCTAAAAAATTAAAATTTTGTATATATCCAACATTGTTTCATTGACTAGTGATTCTGATGCAAAAAGCAACTTATTATAAAGTGTTGGGCAATAACTTTAAAGTGGATGTTATATTCAGCAATTGCAACTTAAAGAGGATGTACCACCAGGTACATACTCTTTAATCTGAACTGACGGATCGAACGGCGCCATCATGGGGAAACCGTTTCTTCGGACCGCGGCCGGTTCCCATGCACGACGCTGTTCTATGCACCGGAACCGGACGGTGCTCAAGCACTGGAGGCCGGCCGAGCCACCCCCAGTGGGAGGGATATTCCCTCCCCTCTATGATGCGGCTCCATTCATTCTAACGGAGCCGCGTCATACAGGGGTGGGAATTCCCGCCCACTGGGGGCGGCCCGGCCTACCTCCAGTGCTTGAGCACAGAGCGGTTCCGGTGCATAGAACGGCGCCGTGCACAGGAACCGGGCCGTGGTCCGAAAAATGGACCGCGGCACCGGTTTCCCCGTGACGGCGCTGTTCGATCCGTCGGTTCAGATTAAAGAGGATGTACCTGGTGGTACATCCTCTTTAAATGGGCATTGTCGCTTAAAAACTTTTTACATGTTGTAGAATCGTGTCAAAAGTGTTGATCGGTTAGGGTCTCAGTGCTGGAGACTCTTGCAATTTCAAGGTATAATCAAAAAGGAGTTCACTCTCAGCTTCTATACAAGGTCTTTAGGACCATCTTCTTTCACATGCACAGAGCAGGAAAAAGCAGTGCTTGGCTGCACACTTCTCTAGGCTCATCCAAGTAATGAGTGACCTCCTCCAATCAAACAATTCACAAAATGTCAAGTTTTTAATGTGAGGAACACAAACTTTTTTGCCTTAGATTGTGTTTTTTAGAAGACATGTTGGTTCTCCAGACCCATCTAATTGCCTTTCTCATATAAGAGATATTCCAGACCCAGAAACCATGTGGAAAGTGATTCAGGGTTATCCAAAAATGAAAAAGGAATGATACTCACCTGCCCAAAGCCCTCACTGCTGCTGTTTCCATGTCTCCCAATCCCCACTATTTGAAAAATTGCTTTCTGGTTCTTGTGAGAACAGGTCAGCCAGTCAATTGCTGAGATAAGTAACTGCTGCAGCCATAGCATAGCTATGCAGAACTAATGCATAACAATAACCTCGAACCTGAAGTGCAGCAAGGCTGGGAAATTGGATCAGCAGCTGCAGGGAATTAGGATACGTGAGTATTTCTTTTTCTGATGCTGGAATACCTCTACATTATACAAGAAGGATCTAAGGTTAGAAGATCATGGTTGCTGTTTGGTGCTCATATTATACAGAAGCAGTTTGTCTCTGTTCCCTGTGTTGTGGCGGTGACCTCTACATGCAGTTCAGCTCCCATTCAAATGAACAGGAGCTGAGCTGCAGTTTCAGGTCACCACCGCTACATAGTAAACAGGAGGATATCTCAGCAGTCCATTTTGCTCAGAAATACATCCAGTCCCTAATGTTTTCATACGTTACAAAACTTAGGGTGACATTTTAACTCTTTAATTTTTTTCTTAGGTTAAAGGACCCTAATGAAAACATACCGACTACCCACACTAGAACAAGAAGGTAAATGGGCTCAGAATAAAATGTGGGCATTTGAATTGCGAGCACTACTCTTTTGAGTAGGTTTATACTAGCACACCTCCCATTGGAGGACAGCTCCATGTTTGTTTTCTCCAAACCCCTTTCCATTTACAGTTAAAAAAGTTGCAATTTCTGAAGCGAGTAGGAGCACTATGTAGATTTACAAAACTTATGATAAAAGATGGGCTTTGCACTCAATGTAACCTATAGCAGTTGCAGAGTCTGTGTCTGTAATGTGTATGAGTGGAATCTTTCCTGTATATCCTTTTGTATTGTGTCATGTCTTCTGTAATGATCTTAGTAAATGCCACAATTAACCCCACATCCAGGGTCGGCGTCAGAACAGGGCTTACCCAAGCATGTGCCAGGGCCCACAGCGTCCCCAGGGGCCCAATCCAGCCAGGGCCTTGTTCATTACTCACTCAGTCATTGCTGAGGGAGAGCTGGCAGGAGGAGACATCCAGTCGTAGTCCATTACATTGGTGTATTTTAAACACCATGCAATGCAACAGCTGAGAACAGGTTGGAATTAGGGAACATTTACTTCCTGTCTGGCCAGCGTATGATGCAGACAGCGCCATCAGCACTGCCTGCATATTTCTGCTATGTCCAGACATGACTAGAGGAGGCCAGAGCAGCAGAGCAGCTCAGCTCTGGGGCCAGGAGATTGGTGAGTGTACATTGCTGTAAAACTACAAGCCCCAGCATGTACTGCTTGCAAAACATGGTGGAAGTTGTATTTTCCACCATTGTATTGTATAAGCAACAGCTTAAGAGTCATTTGCTTGGAAACAGTGACTTGTGGTATAGTTTATTTAGTGCAGTGTTCTCTAACCTGTGACTTTCCTATTGCTGAACAACTACAACTACAGTCATGCACTGCCAGCAGGACTTGATGGGAGTTGTAGTTTGATAACAGCTAAAGAGTCACTTGTTGGGAAACAATGATTTAGGGGGACAGTTTATTAGCCCAGTGTTCACTAACATTTGATTTTCCAATTGCTGCAAAACTACAACTCCATACACTGCTGGCAAGGCATAATGAGGGTTATAGTTTGGCAACAGTTGAAAAGCCAGTGATTGCAATGCAAAGATTTAGGAGAACAGTTTTAGTCCAGTGTTCTGCAACAAGGGACTCTCCAGTTGCTGCAAAACTACAACTTCCATCATGCACTACAGGCAGGACATGATGGGAGTTGTATTTTGACAACACCCAAAGAGTCACTGGTTGGGAAACAATGTTTTAGGGGGCATTGTCACACTTTATTAGGGGGGCAGTGGCACCATTCATAACTACAGATTGAAGCACAAAGAGGGGCTCACCTACAGTTGGGGGGCCAAACTACAGATATGGGCACTAAGAGGGGGCACAATTACAGATAGGGGTACAAAGAGGGGACCCAACTACAGAGTAAGGCCTAAAGAAAGGACATTTATATAGGGGCATGAAGAGGGCCCTGTTAACGTTTGGGAGCATAATGGTAGGAGCTTAAATAGAGGAGGGGAAGGTGCTGAAAAAGTAAAGTAAAGTAAAGTGCCTAATACTGTATGTTTGCCTGGCAGAGAGGGGGCTACACAGGGGGACCTATAAGGGTACCTGCTGTTTTACTGTCGCCACATGATTTGCTGCACAAAGGTGCCCGCTAAGGCTCTGTCACCCAAGGGCCCACAAAATCCTGGAGCCAGTGTACATTGGCCAAGTATCATGAAGTTTAGTATATTTCACAAATTCCAGGTAAATAGATGAGAAGTCCCTTGTTTAAGGCCCCGTGCACACAGAGCAAGAGCGGTGGAATTCCGCGGCAGAATTGTCCGCCGCAGAATGCCGCCAGCCTCCGTGTAATAATGACACTCTATGGGAGGCGCGTGCTGCATCTCTCGGCGCTGAAGAAGCCGCGCGTGCCTCCTATAGAGTGTCATTATGACACGGAGGCTGGCGGCATTCTGTGGCAGACAATTCCGCAGTTCTTGCTCTGTGTGAACGGGGCCATATATGGTCAATTATGGTTGCATGATCATTGCATTTCAGTGTATTATTTATAGGCATAGCTTCTTTTCTATAGTGCTGGTAAAACTATAAGCAATAGCATGTGATCATCAGAAATGACCATCAAGCATCCTCCCTATCACCTCCTACTCATCTTGTTCTGGATTGCGTTTAGATTTCACACTATTCCAAAAGACAAGTTCAGACAGCATTATGAGCATAACCACGCAGACAGCGACTTTGGGTTTGCAGAAGAGTATCAGGTATGATCCATTTTGAGTTGTGTTTTATATCTCTTGCCTTGTCTGATGGCATCAGTTACCTTTTCCTTATGACTAGGGTCCTGCACCACTGGTCGCCAGTTACGGGGTGTCTGTTTTCTGTCTAAATATGAAGTAACATCTGATTAATATGGCAGACTGAGGTAGAGCATTTGAATGTCTTGTCTTCTATAAATCAATATAAAAATATTAGGAACACTGTACTGTATTACTAAAATTTAACTTTTTTTTAGCTTTGTATTTAATTCTAAGGAGAATGTATAAATTTCTGAACAGGGCCAAAACCAACACAGTAAAGCCATAACAAACCAATGCATTTAGTAAATGCTGAATTTTCTCAAAATAACAAATAAAACGTGGTCAACAGTGGACATTCATTATTTTAGTCCTAAAACATTGAATGTTGCAATTCTTAATGTCAATTCTTGTGTGATACCAGTAGGCCATGAAAAAGTAGAAAGTAGCCTATTCTCACTGAGTTAAAGTGACTCTGCACCCACAATCTGACCCCCCCAAACCGCTTGTACCTTTAGACAGCTGCTTTTAATCCAAGATCTGTCCTGGGGTCCGTTCGGCAGGTGATGCAGCTATTGTCCTAAAAAACAACTTTTAAACTGGCAGCCCCGTGATTGTGTATGCATTAGGCTGGCACACCCTCTCTGTCCCTCCTTCCTGCCCTCCTCATCATTAGGAATGCTCCAGACAGATTGTCTCCTATTCCTTACCTGTGTGAATACTAAACATGATCCTTAAGGCACCTGTGCAATGTTCAGACAGAAGAAAATGTTCCAGTGGCATTCCTAATGATGAAGAGGGTAGGGAGGAGGGACAGAGGGGTGGTGCAAAGTTAGGGCACAGATACTCCCGTTGGGCATGGGGCTGCAAGTTTAAAAGTTGTTTTCTTAGGACAATAACTGCATCACCTGCCGAACGGACCCCAGGACAGATCTTGGATTAAAAGCAGCTATCCGGAGGTACAAGTGGTTTTGGGAGGGTCAGATTGTCGGTACAGAGTCGTTTTAAGTGCTACTAGTCCCTGGAAACCAACCCCAGCCAAGCCTCAATACGTTTCTCTCTGTAGGTTACAGGGCTGATCAGGAGGTGATTATAGTGGAATAATCAAAAAGAAACACAAACCAGGCAAAATACCAATAGTGGCTACAGCCAAACTAATGGACATAAACCATTAATATCGACAGACATTTTATGACAGATTTGTAAATGTTCACCCTTGAGCACTAGTTTGATCTTTTTAATATAAATTATTCCATAATTCTGCATCAGATAATTTCCAAATGTATCTAGACAAAGCTCCAAATGGTCTACATAGTTAAAATTCTACATGCCTTCAGCCTCCACAAGGGGAAGGGTATGTCCCCAAAGTTTTTACAAAATAAAAAAATAAAAAGTTTTTTCTAGATTTTATTTTCCTTTTCACACTTTTCTAAATTTTATATAATGCATTGTTATACTGAGTATACCTCTGGCTAAGCCTAGTACAGATTATAGTCATAGCAGGGAGCCTGGAAGTGTTTGTCAGGCTCCCAGATGCCATGGCAATCATCGGCTACGGACCACCCCCGGTATGTAAATAGTTAACTGTCGGGAACAGACTAGTAGCAGGGTCCTGGTCTTGTATTAGGGCCCTGTTACACCAAGCAATTGTTGATAATTGTTCAGTGTAATAGGTCATGCACAATGTCAGCTGATCGTTGTCTCTCAACATGTGGAATCAATACGATCACGATAGCAATGGTCTGCAGCCCGTTGCTCCATGTAATAGGAGTGGCGGCAGCAGACTGACGCTCTCTTCAATGGCCCACTCAGATGATCTAAGGATCCCACAGCCCCCCGTAGCGGGGGCTCCTTCGTGCTCAGTGTCTGTGCGTGGAATCGCAGAGGCAGCAAGCTGGAAACAAGAGGGAAGCAAGCCCCGACCTGACAAGTCAGCGCTCGCTTCCCCCTCTAAGCATGCCGTGTAATACGGCCCTTACAGCCAGAATCCTGCTGCTCTTACAATAAGAGAGTGATAGAGGAAGATTTCTTTACATGCCATGGTCCTCTTCACCCCCAGCAGTTAGAGAAGGGCCCTGGCTATGTGTCACTGCTGGGCTCCTGCTGATTGATGGTGGGGAGTGCAGTGGTAGAGCCCTGCAATCATTCCAATCCCTGCTCATGCAAAACTGTTATGGCCTTGATTTCAGTGCAAATGCTGGCATTAGATTTGATAAACTATATATTAGTGAGTGTGTTTTCTGTCAAAAATAGCATCCTGCAATATAATTTGCATTTTCAACTTTAAGGTAGGAATAATTTTGTATCTTCCTCCCTTATTCACTTGTCTCCATATAATATATCTGCTTGCAGCCTCCCATGTGTTAAATCAGGAATTTAGTAATGTGATAGATAACATACCTCTGTATGGTATTTGCACCTTGATGTATTCTAAGGAGACCAGATAGTTCACCTTCAGAACTATGTACTCTTTCACAGTCATTAATTTACTAATAATTGTCTATGTTCTATTAAAAGGACCATGAATAAGTTGCACCTTGTAGATATGCCATATGTGCAGCCTATGTGGTTACATAATGGCCAAGTAGACAACCCTTAACTAAAAAAGATAAATGCAGCACATCTTTCTATATATAACAATGATCTATAAACTGTGTTAATGTTTCATATGGTTCACAACTGCTGGCAAGGTCGTGCGGCTTTATGATGGCATAGCTCTTGGATAGAAATGCCCCTAATGTCCTTTTCCGCTGTTACTAGATCAACAAAAAAGTCCTTATATATGATATGTTTAATCTGACTCTTTATTTTTATACCAACAGGAAATTAGCTCAGTTGGAACCACGCAGTCAAAAAGAGCAGCCGAGCTCCTAGATAACAAAGCCAAGAACCGTTTTACCAATGTCCTTCCATGTAAGTCAATATACAGTAAAATTTGGCAGCATGGCAGGGGCAGAAGAGAACATAGTAAACAAGTAAACTGATGTACCTCATCACAGGCTCCCGGATCCCGACCACAACAGTTGTCACGACTCGGGGGGGGGGGGGGGGGGGGGGGGGGAGTTGGTAGAATGCCCGACCCAGCTGATGGATTGATGGATTTAAAGCGACTCTGTACCCACAATCTGACCCCTTCCCCCCCCAAACCACTTGTACCTTGAGATTGCTGCTTTTGATCCAAGATCTGTCCTGTGGTCCGTTTGGCAGGTGATGCAGTTATTGTCATAAAAAATTAAGTTTAAAATTGCAGCCCTGTGCCCTAACTTTGCACCACCCCTCCGTCCCTCCTCCCCACCCTCTTCATCATTAGGAATGCCACTGGAACAGTTACTTCTGTTTGAACATTTAACAGGTGTCTTAATGATCCACCCCATGTGCTGTGGTAACACAAGTGGTGAATAATAGGCAATCTGCCTGGAGCATTCCTAACGATGAGGAGGGTAGGGAGGAAGGACGGAGGGGTGGTGCAAAGTTAGGGCACAGATACGCCCGTGGGGCACGAAGCTGCAATTTTAAAATTATTTTTTTATGACAATAACTGCATCACCTACCAAACGGCCTGCAGGACAGATCTTGGATTAAAAGCAGCTATCCAAATGGTACAAGTGGTTTGGGGGAGGGGGGGGGGGTCAGATTGTGGGTACAGAGTCGCTTTAACTTTAAATTTTAGTAGTGTTTTAACTATTGAAACCGTGTGGTGTAAAGCCACCCCTGTCTAAAACAATCACTGCCTTGCTAAAAAGACTGAGGATAAAGATGCTGCACTGGTCAAGCATGACTCCACACCTGAACCGTGTAAGCACCTGTGGGCATCCTCAAATAGAAAATGGAGAAAAGCAACTTTTCTAACATCCACCAGCTCGGTGATGGAGTAATCATGGAGGAGTAGAAGAGGATTCCAGTAGAAACTCCATGAGTTAAAGGACAACTCTGAGCTGGGCGATTTTTTTTGTAATAGAAGTGCTGGGGAGGGTGAAAGAAGTAACGTGCTCTCACCTCCCTGGCTCCAGCACTGATTTTGTGTACTGCCACTCCGGTCTCCGGTCACGGAGGTGAGAGCATGTTATTTATTTCAGCCTCTTCCTCCCTGGCACATTTACAAAAAACCTGCCCTGCCTGGCGTTGTTCTTCAAAGCAGTGCTGAAATATAATGGTGGCCACACAAAATATTGACACTTTAAGCACAATTTGGCCATTTTCATTTAGGGGTGTACTCCCTTTTTAGCCAGAGGTTTAGACATTAATGATAGGCACACTAAATTTACAGTATTATACAAGCTGTACACTGACTACTTTACATTGTATCAGAGTGTCACATCTTCAGTATTGTTCCAGGAAAAGATATAATAAATTAAAATATATAATAAAACTGTTACAAAAATGTGCGAACCTGGTAAAATGTTGAGGTTCGACAACAAGGTCCGAACCCAAATGTTCAGTGTTTGATTCCCCAGGCTCCAGAAGTTATGGATACAGTAAAGAGTGTTGTGTACTACAATCTTCATTAAATATTTTGTCATTTGCATTTTATTTCCAGATGATCATTCAAGGGTTAAACTGTCAATTGTAAATGGGATACCCACCTCTGATTACATCAATGCTAACTACATGCCGGTGAGTACCAGCTTTAGTTACGTTCTGCTTTTTCCATTGCTTTAACATCCTTCATGAACAGGTTTCCAGGTGTTGTGACTTTCAGTGATTAAAAAAAAAAAAAAAAAAAAAGGCATATTTTACTGTACTGCACCTTCCTTCCAACTGTGCATGTCTGACATATTTAACCTGTTTAAACTGGTAAAATTATACATTTACATGTGAATTTTGTTTTGCAAATATGTTTCTTTATCTTTAGGGTTATAATTCAACCAAAGAATTCATTGCTTGTCAAGGTCCGTTACCAAATACTACTGCTGATTTTTGGAGAATGGTTTGGGAGCATCACGTGAACACAATTGTAATGCTGACAAATTGTATGGAGAATGGACGGGTAGGTTATTACTCTTAAAAAAAAAAACTACGAAAAGTCTCACTATCCCATATTATTTTTGTAATGCGCCATGCAGATTTGGCACACCTTAATTTTAAAAGACCAGGGTGTGCGTAGATAGCTATATATGTATATACCATAAAAAGCACCCCAGGTTGACCCAATTTCTATTCTTTATGGCTAACTACTATGTGAAATGGAAAGAGGGAAACAAGCTGCATGTTCTTGGGTCCTTGTATCGGAGTGTAAACCACTGCTAGGTGTGTGTGGGAGGGGGATTTATATACAGTACTTTGCGTTGGGATCCCTCTAATCCTATATCTTTGATGGTGCTAATATTCTATGTGGTAAAGAGGTTATAGGGCACCATGGCTATGACTCGGGACAATGATTGTGCAAATTATGGTTATATCGTTCAAATTTAAATGGTAATCGTTTTGTGTAAATGCAGGCAACCATAAAACAACCAATCGTTCATTGTGACTGCAATTGTTAGCGTGACTGCAAACTCTGCACCCTCAAAAGAGAGACCCATTAAATATTAAGGACAGGCAGGGTATTATAGTTATATGACAACCAGAAAGTCATAGGGGGGATTTTTATCAAAATTGTGCCTGGCATATGCAGTGGCGGTCTTTGGCACCAAGCACCCCAAGCGATTGCTTGGGGCCCCCAACATCCAGGGGGGCCCCCACGCCCCGCTCTTGTGCTTAAGACCGCTGGACAGGGCCACTGCCCCGCTCGCTGCTGCCATCTGAACTGTAACTATGAGCACTCGTAATGAGCGCTCATAGTTACATGCAGCAGCACTGACAAGGCGGGAGACATTGGCCCCCTTCCTGTCAGTCACTCTTGTGGCCGCAGGAAGGGTTTTCCCTGCGGTCACAAGTGGCAGCTTTGTCCTTGTGGTGTCGGTGCTCCAGTGACATCACTGGAGCATCGGCGCCAGGACAAGGGGAGTGCAGCCTCTTGTGATCGCAGGGAAAACCCTTCCTGCGGCCACAAGAGTGAAGAGAAGAGGAGACGCCCAGACCCAGGTGAGTACAAGTGTTTTATTGTGTTATATACTATATGGGAGGGGGAGCACACAGGGATCTGTTTAACTGGGGGAGCGCACATCGGGGGTCTATATAAATGGGGGGAGCACACAGGGGGGCTATATAACAGGGGGAGCACACAGGGGGGTATAGACTACTGGGGCTTCACAGAGGGGTCTATATGCTACTAGGGGCAGCACACAGGGGGTCTATATACTACTTGGGGCAGCAGAATGGGGTCTATATACTACTTGGAGAGCACACAGGAGGTCTATATCCAAGTGGGGGAGCACACAGAGGGGCTATATACTACTGGGGGAGCACACAGGGGTCTATATACTACTGGTGGGGCACACAGGTGGTCTATATATAACTGGGGGATCACACAAGGGGTCTATATAATACTGGTGGGGCACACAGGGGGTCTATATACTACTGGGGGAACCTCACAGGGGGTTTATATACTACTGGAGGAGCACACAGGGGTCTATATCCAAGTGGGGGAGCACACAGGAGGTCTATATCCAAGTAGGGGAGCACACAGGGGGGCTAAATACCCCTGAGGGAGCACACAGGGGGCCTATATACTAGTGGGGGAGCACACAGGGGGTATATACAACTGGGGGCAGCACACAGGGGGTCTATATACAACTGTGGCAGCACACAGGAGGTCTATATACTTCTGGGGGAGCACACGGGGGGCTATATATAACTGGGGAACACACAGGGCTCTATTTACTACTGGGGGAAGCAAACAAGGGGTATATACTACTGGGGGCAGGATACAAGGGGTATAAACTATTGGGGGCAGCACACAAGGAGTATATATTACTGGCGGTAGCGCACAAGGGGTATATACTACTGGGGGCAACACACAGCGGTCTATTGTTTTGGACCGCGTGTCAAGGGGGGGGGGGGCCCAGACATAACTTCGCTTGGGGCCCCAGAAATGCCAAGACCGCCCCTGGGCATATGCTGAGAAGAAGGCACAGATTTTTGAGCAAACCAAGCGTTGGGCAGGGAGACACGGCAAGGCATGGAGGGGGCATGACCTTTGCTTGCGCCTAATTTATTGCCGTACTAGCAGGCGTAAATCATGGCAAAAATCTACAACAGCTAGAGTTGGTGTAGAGCCTGTGACTGCCATGGAACAGCTTTAGATTTACCGGATTTTCTGAGAGGCATAGGGGCAGGGTTTTATGTCTTGATAAATGCCACCATAGTTCATAAACCCTATTTCGGATTGCTTCAATATAATTCACATACAAAGCACATTCATATTTGTAAAAAATGTAAACTAGTCTTTATTTTTTCCCTTTCTAGGTAAAATGTGAACACTACTGGCCGCTGGATTACACCCCATGTACTTATGGAGACCTAACAGTCACTGTGACATCAGAAACCATCTTGTCTGAATGGACAATACGAGACTTCGCTGTCAAACATGTATGTTACTTGTGCATTGTTTCATACTTTTACTAGAAGGTCCAATTTTTATAATGTAGCTGTTCTACTGGCCGTAAATACAGGTTTATGAAGCTCAGCACAATACTCTATAGTATATTGATCCAGAGCAAGACATGACGTACAGTACAGTAGATGGCAATTAGTTCATGAACTCTAGTATTCATTATGTTTGCAATTTACATTTTTTTATTTATTTGTTATTAGTTATCATACTTTAAAGTAAAGCTATACTTGAAATCCAGGTCCAGTCCCCAGAAGGCAGCTTTTTAGTCTTGTGCTGGTTATAAAAAAAGAGACTAAACACATGAAGTTCCCCGCCAGTACAGAGTGTCACAGCTCTATGTGTCCGTCATAAACCCTGAGTTACAATAATGCTGTCTGTCTCCTCTAAAATGTAGTTTTATTCCTCCCCATGCTGTATGCAAATCAGTGCTAGTTAAACATAACTAGTCACAGATCCCGGGCTGTAGTCACGGCTCTGGGGCTGCATACCTGCCTCTGAATAATTCAGCAGGCTGCTGTCATGTGAATCATGCACAGAGGGGCAGGATTACAGCACAGAGGGGAGTAGTTACAGCCGGGAGCCGTGACTAGTCGAGTGAGAGATGCCACCCAGATGACTAGTTACAGCTGATTTGCATTAAGCACAGGGAGGAATAAAACTACATATTTGGGGAGACGGAGGTAACGGCAAACAAACAGTTTACATGGTAGGAAACGCTGCAGCATTCTTCATAACACCATTATTGTAACACCTAACCCTAAATCCTTATGAGTGGTTTCTTTGAAGACTTATGTTATAGAAATGACTTTCTTTAAGAGGTGAATGTCTTGCGTAGAGAGCTGTTTATTTTAGTTAAATAGCTTTTCCCATAACCAAAACTTATCATCTATCCCCAGGATAAGTAATGAACATCTTATTGTTAGGGGTCTGGCTGCTGGGACATCCAACGATCATAAGAGCCAGGGTTCCCCCGATTATATAGAACCATGGTTTAGCACAGTGCTTCTCAAACTTTTTGTTCTCGGGCCTCACTTGGCGTTCCATATTGATGCTCACCAACAAACACCTACTACTATGCATTGCCTGATACCACCATGTAATGCACATTATATCCCAAAGCAGCACCAAAGTGCAGAAATAAATACTGCTCCACGTGCAGTAACACAACACCACATACTGCTCCACCTGCAGTAACACAACACCACATACTGCTCCACCTGTAAACTAGCACCACAGTGCAGCACTCCTTCCTCTGTGACCCAGCCCTCTACTCACCTGCCAGCTTCACCGCACACACACACACCCCAGTATGATTCCATTCTTAGCGTCCTCTTTCTGGTGCAGCTCTCTCTCTCCTCCTTACCCCATTTCTGTGCATGCAATGCTCCTGGCACTGTCAGTGTGCCACAAATAGTTGATAATCCCAATGGTGTTCCACAAATAATTAATAACCCCACTAGAGCCCCACAAATAGGTAATTTACACATGTATACACACAGATCAGCACACGTGTGTGATATATATATGCAGACCATATATACAGACATGGTGTATATATATATATATATACATGTGTGCTGATCTGTGTGTGTGTGTGTATATATATACACACATGTGTGCTGATCTGTGTGTGTGTGTGTGTATATATATATATATATATATATATATATATATATATATATACATGTGTGCTGATCTGTGTGTGTGTATATATATATATATATATATATATATATATACACATGTGTGCTGATCTGTGTGTGTGTATATATATATATATATATATATACACATGTGTGCTGATCTGTGTGTGTGTATATATATATATATATATATATACACATGTGTGCTGATCTGTGTGTGTGTGTATATATATATATACATGTGTGCTGATCTGTGTGTGTGTGTGTGTAAATATATATACATGTGTGCTGATCTGTGTGTGTGTATATATATATATATATATATATATATATACATGTTTGCTGATCTGTGTGTGTGTGTGTGTGTGTGTATATATATATATATATATACACACACACACACATGTGTGCTGATCTGTGTGTGTGTGTATATATATATATATATATATATATACACATGTGTGCTGATCTGTGTGTGTGTGTATATATATACATGTGTGCTGATCTGTGTGTGTGTGTATATATATATATATATATATATATATATATACACACACACACACGTGTGCTGATCTGTGTGTGTGTGTATATACATGTGTGCTGATCTGTGTGTGTGTGTATATATATACATGTGTGCTGATCTGTGTGTGTGTATATATATACATGTGTGCTGATCTGTGTGTGTGTGTGTGTGTGTGTATATATATATATACATGTGTGCTGATCTGTGTGTGTGTATGTATATACACATGTGTGCTGATCTGTGTGTGTGTGTGTGTGTGTATATATATATATACATGTGTGCTGATCTGTGTGTGTGTGTGTGTGTATATATATATATATATATATATATATATATATACATATACATGTGTGCTGATCTGTGTGTGTGTGTATATATATATATACACACATGTGTGCTGATCTGTGAGTGTGTATGTGTATATATATATATATATATATATATACACATACATATATATACACACATGTGTGCTGATCTGTGTGTGTATATATACATGTGTGCTGATCTCTGTGTGTGTGTGTGTGTGTGTATATATATATATATATATATATATATATATATATACACATGTGTGCTGATCTGTGTCTGTGTGTATATGTATATATATACACACACACACATGTGTGCTGACCTGTGTGTGTGTGTGTATATATATACTAGAAAATTTACCCGGCGCTGCCCGGGTATAAAGTGTCAGTTTGTTAATTAGATTTGTTCTAAGGTGCCCAGGAGGCCAAGCTAAAGGTATTGTTTCATCTGAGTTAATCAGTGGAATTAGTGTATACCTGTGGTGCATAGTTGGAGGGGTTCTGTACACCCACAATGTATAGTTTTTATGGGTCTTGCATACCTGTAGTGCATAGTTGGGGGGGCTGTATACCTATAGTGTATAGTTAGGGGGGGTTCCTGTATACCTGTAGTGTGTATTTGGGGGGGGGGGCTGTATACCTGTAGTGTATAGTTGAGGGAGGTCCTGTATACCTGCAGTGTACAGTTGGTGAAGGTCTTGTATACCTGTACTGTATAGTTCGGGGGTCCTGTATACCTGTAGTATATAGTTGGTGCTGTATACCTGTAATGTATAGTTGGCGGAGGTCTTGTATACCTGTAGTATATAGTTCGGGGGTCCTGTATACCTGTAGTAAATAGTTTGAGGGTCCTGTATAACTATAGTATAGAGTTGGTGGAGGTCCTGTATACCTGTAGTGTATAGTTTGGGGTCCTATATACCTGTAGTATATAGCTGGTGGAGTTCCTTTATACCTGGTATGACAGTGTTATCCAGCACAGTATGGCGGTATTGGTCAGGTCTGGTATGGCAGTGTTATCCAGTCACAGTATGGCGGTATTGGTCAGGTCTGGTATGACAGTGTTATCCAGCACAGTATAGCGGTATTGGTCAGGTCTGGTGTGGCAGTGTTATCCAGTCACAGTATGGCGGTATTGGTCAGGTCTGGTGTGGCAGTGTTATCCAGTCACAGTATGGCGGTATTGGTCAGGTCTGGTGTGGCGGTGTTACCCAGTCACAGTATGGCGGTATTGGTCAGGTCTGGCAGTGTTATCCAGTCACAGTATGGCGGTATTGGTCAGGTCTGGTATGACAGTGTTATCCAGCACAGTATGGCGGTATTCGTCAGGTCTGGTGTAGCAGTGTTATCCAGTCACAGTTTGGTATACCTGTTGTGCCCTGTATATACATGTACTGTATGGATGGAGTAGGGGGCCCTGTATATACATGTACTGTATGGATGGAGTAGGGGGCCCTGTATATACATGTACTGTATGGATGGAGTAGGGGGCCCTGTATATACATGTATTGTATGGATGGAGTAGGGGGCCCTGTATATACATGTACTGTATAGATGGAGTAGGGGGTCCTGTATATACATGTACTGTATAGATGGAGTAGGGGGTCTACCAGTTATTACTGTGGATGTTGTGAGGCAGCTTCCCTAGCAACCATTGCTCCCTGTGAAAATGAAAGCAGTAATCCTATTGGTTGCTAAGGCTCCAACTGCCGTGTCTGCTGCAGCTAATTATATCACCTGTGTTTGCAGTGAGGAGATTTTCCCATTCATCTCTATGGGGCGCCTCTCTTTCCCCTCCCCCTCCCCTCCTGTACATCTGGCGGGGACGGGACCTTCGCAATAACCTTCCCGGGCACCCAATGTATCTGTTTGCCAAATTTGGGGTCAAACGGTTCAGGCGTTTGGAAGTCTATAGAGGACAGACAGACAGACAGACAGAAGGACAGACAGACAGACAGACTTTGATTTTTATGATATAGACTAGAAAATGTACCCGGCGCTTCCCGGGTATAAACTGTCAGTGTCCTGTATACCTGCAGGGTCGTATTTACCATTAGGCACCCATGGTCTGGTGTGTAGGGTAGCACCTTGCAGAGGGGCAGTACCCTCCTGTTCAGACTTGCCAGAAAATCTGGTGTCTTTTCGAGGGGGGTATGGCGGTATTGGTCTGGTATAGCGGTGTTTTCCAGTCACAGTATGGCGGTATTGGTCAGGTCTGGTATGGCAGTGTTATTCAGTCACAGTATGGCGGTATTGGTATGTCTGTCTGTCCTTCTGTCTGTCTGTCTGTCCTTCTGTATGTCTGTCCTCTATAGACTTCCAAACGCCTGAACCGTTTGACCCCAAATTTGGCACACAGATACATTGGGTGCCCGGGAAGGTTATTGGGAAGGTCCCGTCCCCGCCAGATGTACAGGAGGGGAGGGGGAGGGGAAAGAGAGGCGCCCCATAGAGATGAATTGGAAAATCTCCTCACTGCAAACACAGGTGATATAATTAGCTGCAGCAGACACGGCAGTTGGAGCCTTAGCAACCAATACAATTACTGCTTTCATTTTCACAGGGAGCAATGGTTGCTAGGGAAGCTGCCTCACAACATCCACAGTAATAACTGGTAGACCCCCTACTCCATCTATACAGTACATGTATATACAGGACCCCCTACTCCATCTATACAGTACATGTATATACAGGACCCCCTACTCCATCTATACAGTACATGTATATACAGGACCCCCTACTCCATCTATACAGTACATGTATATACAGGACCCCCTACTCCATCTATACAGTACATGTATACAGGACCCCCTACTCCATCTATACAGTACATGTATATACAGGGCCCCCTACTCCATCTATACAGTACATGTATATACAGGACCCCCTACTCCATCTATACAGTACATGTATATACAGGACCCCCTACTCCATCTATACAGTACATGTATATACAGGACCCCCTACTCCATCTATACAGTACATGTATATACAGGACCCCCTACTCCATCTATACAGTACATGTATATACAGGACCCCCTACTCCATCTATACAGTACATGTATATACAGGACCCCCTACTCCATCTATACAGTACATGTATACAGGACCCCCTACTCCATCTATACAGTACATGTATATACAGGGCCCCCTACTCCATCTATACAGTACATGTATATACAGGGCCCCCTACTCCATCCATACAGTACATGTATATACAGGGCACAACAGGTATACCAAACTGTGACTGGGTAACACTGCTACACCAGACCTGACCAATACCGCCATACTGTGCTGGATAACACTGTCATACCAGACCTGACCAATACCGCCATACTGTGACTGGATAACACTGCCATACCAGACCAATACTGCCATACTGTGACTGGATAACAACTCCATACCAGACCTGACCAATACCGCCATACTGTGACTGGATAACACCTCCATACCAGACCTGACCAATACCGCCATACTGTGACTGGGTAACACCGCCACACCAGACCTGACCAATACCGCCATACTGTGACTGGATAACAGTGCCACACCAGACCTGACCAATACCGCCATACTGTGACTGGATAACACTGCCATACCAGACCTGACCAATACCGCCATACTGTGCTGGATAACACTGTCATACCAGACCTGACCAATACCGCCATACTGTGACTGGGTAACACCGCCACACCAGTCCTGACCAATACCACCATACTGTGACTGGATAACAGTGCCACACCAGACCTGACCAATACTGCCATACTGTGACTGGATAACACCGCTATACCAGACCTCACCAATACCACCATACCGTGACTGGATAACACTGCCACACCAGACCTGACCAATACCGCCATACTGTGACTGGATAACACCCCCATACCAGACATGACCAATACCGACACACTGTGACTGAATAACACTGCCATACGGGTAAATACAACCCTGCAGGTATACAGGACACTACAGGTATACAGGACCCCAAAACTATACACTACAAGTGCACGGGACCTCCACAAAACTATATACTACAGGTATACAGGACCCCAAACTATACACTACAGGTATACAGGAACTCCACCAACTATATACTACAGGTATATAGGACCCCAAACTATACACTACAGGTATACAGGACCTCAACTCCATCTATACAGTACATGTATATACAGGACCCCCTACTCCATCTATACAGTACATGTATATACAGGACCCCCTACTCCATCTATACAGTACATGTATATACAGGACCCCCTACTCCTTTTATACAGTACATGTATATACAGGACCCCCTACTCCATCTATACAGTACATGTATATACAGGGCCCCTACTCCATCTATACAGTACATGTATATACAGGACCCCCTACTCCATCTATACAGTACATATATATACAGGGCCCCCTACTCCATCCATACAGTACATGTATATACAGGGCACAACAGGTATACCAAACTGTGACTGGGTAACACTGCTACACCAGACCTGACCAATACCGCCATACTGTGCTGGATAACACTGTCATACCAGACCTGACCAATACCGCCATACTGTGACTGGATAACACTGCCATACCAGACCAAGACTGCCATACTGTGACTGGATAACAACTCCATACCAGACCTGACCAATACTGCCATACTGTGACTGGATAACACCTCCATACCAGACCTGACCAATACCGCCATACTGTGACTGGGTAACACCGCCACACCAGACCTGACCAATACCGCCATACTGTGACTGGATAACAGTGCCACACCAGACCTGACCAATACCGCCATACTGTGACTGGATAACACTGCCACACCAGACCTGACCAATATCGCCATACTGTGACTGGATAACACTGTCATACCAGACCTGACCAATACCGCCATACTGTGACTGGATAACACTGTCATATAAGACCTGACCAATACCGCCATACTGTGACTGGATAACACTGCCATACCAGACCTGACCAATACCGCCATACTGTGCTGGATAACACTGTCATACCAGACCTGACCAATACCGCCATACTGTGACTGGGTAACACCGCCACACCAGTCCTGACCAATACCACCATACTGTGACTGGATAACACCATCATATCAGACCTGACCAATACTGCCATACTGTGACTGGATAACACCGCTATACCAGACCTCACCAATACCGCCATACTGTGACTGGATAACACCCCCATACCAGACATGACCAATACCGACACACTGTGACTGAAT
Organism: Dendropsophus ebraccatus; assembly: GCF_027789765.1. NCBI lineage: Eukaryota > Metazoa > Chordata > Amphibia > Anura > Hylidae > Dendropsophus > Dendropsophus ebraccatus. The sequence goes on from NC_091465.1 coordinate 52,026,952, forward strand.
AACACTGCCATACTGGTAAATACAACCCTGCAGGTATACAGGACACTACAGGTATACAGGACCCCAAAACTATACACTACAAGTGCTCGGGACCTCCACAAAACTATATACTACAGGTATACAGGACCCCAAAACTATACACTACAGGTATACAGGAACTCCACCAACTATATACTGCAGGTATATAGGACCCCAAACTATACACTACAGGTATACAGGACCTCAAAACCATACACTACAGGTATACAGGACCTACACCAACTCTATAATACAGGTATACAGCACCTTCACCAACTCTATACTAAAAGTATACAGGACCCCAAATATACTACAGGTATACAGGAACTCCACCAGCTATATACTACAGGTATATAGGACCCCAAACTATACACTACAGGTATACAGGACCTCCACCAACTCTATACTATAGTTATACAGGACCCTCAAACTATTTACTACAGGTATACAGGACCCCCGAACTATATACTACAGGTATACAAGACCTCCACCAATTATACACTACAGGTATCCAGGACCCTCAAACTATAAAGTACAGGTATACAAGACCTTCACCAACTATACATTACAGGTATACAGCACCAACTATATACTACAGGTATACAGGACCCCCGAACTATACAGTACAGGTATACAGGACCTTCACCAACTGTACACTGCAGGTATACAGGACCTCCCTCAACTATACACTATAGGTATACAGCTCCCCCAACTATGCACTACAGATATGCGAGACCCCTAAAAACTATACATTGTGGGTATAAAGAACCCCTCCAACTATGCACTACAGGTATACACTAACTCCACTGATTAACTCAGATAAAACAATACCTTTAGCTTGGCCTCCTGGGCACTTTAGAACAAATCTAATTAACACACTGACAATTTATACCCGGGCAGCGCTGGGTACATTTTCTAGTATATATATATATATATATATATACACACACATACAAACACACACACACACACACACACAGATCAGCACACATGTGTATATACACACACACACACACACACACACACAGATCAGCACACATGTGTGTGTGTATATATATATATATATATATATATATATATATATATCTATATCATAAAAATCAAAGTCTGTCTGTCTGTCCTCTATAGACTTCCAAACGCCTGAACCGTTTGACCCCAAATTTGGCACACAGATACATTGGGTGCCCGGGAAGGTTATTGCGAAGGTCCCGTCCCCGCCAGATGTACAGGAGGGGAGGGGGAGGGGAAAGAGAGGCGCCCCATAGAGATGAATGGGAAAATCTCCTCACTGCAAACACAGGTGATATAATTAGCTGCAGCAGACACGGCAGTTGGAGCCTTAGCAACCAATAGGATTACTGCTCTCATTTTCACAGGAAGCAATGGTTGCTAGGGAAGCTGCCTCACAACATCCACAGTAATAACTGGTAGACCCCCTACTCCATCTATACAGTACATGTATACAGGACCCCCTACTCCATCTATACAGGACATGTATATAAAGGGCCCCCCTACTGCATCTATACAGTACATATATATACAGGACCCCCTACTCCATCTATACAGTACATTTATATACAGGGCCCCCTACTCCATCTATACATTACATGTATATACAGGACCCCCTACTCCATCTATACAGTACATATATATACAGGACCCCCTACTCCATCTATACAGTACATATATATACAGGACCCCCTACTCCATCTATACAGTACATGTATATACAGGGCCCCCTACTCCATCTATACATTACATGTATATACAGGATCCCCTACTTCATCTATACAATACATGTATATACAGGACCCCCTACTCCATCTATACAGTACATATATATACAGGGCCCCCTACTCCATCTATACAGTACATGTATATACAGGGCCCCCTACTCCATCTATACAGTAGATGTATATACAGGGCCCCCTACTCCATCTATACAGTACATGTATAGAGGACCCCTACTCCATCTATACAGTACATGTATATACAGGACGTCCTACTCCATCTATTCAGTACATGTATATACAGGACCCCCTACTCCATCTATACAGTACATTTATATACAGGGCCCCCTACTCCATCTATACAGTACATGTATATACAGGACCCCCTACACCATCCATACAGTACATGTATATACAGGGCACAACAGGTATACCAAACTGTGACTGGGTAACACTGCCACACCAGACCTGACCAATACCGCCATACTGTGACTGGGTAACACCTCCATACCAGACCTGACCAATACCGCCATACTGTGACTGGATAACACCTCCATACCAGACCTGACCAATACCGCCATACTGTGACTGACTGGATAACACCTCCATACCAGACCTGACCAATACCGCCATACTGTGACTGGGTAACACTGCCACACCAGACCTGACCAATACCGCCATACTGTGACTGGATAACACTGCCACACCAGACCTGACCAATACTGCCATACTGTGACTGGATAACACTGTCATACCAGACCTGACCAATACCGCCATACTGTGACTGGATAACACTGTCATATAAGACCTGACCAATACCGCCATACTGTGAATGGATAACACCGCCACACCAGACCTGACCAATACCGCTATACTGTGCTGGATAACACTGTCATACCAGACCTGACCAATACCGCCATACTGTGACTGGATAACACTGCCATACCAGACCTGACCAATACCGCCATACTGTGCTGGATAACACTGTCATACCAGACCTGACCAATACCGCCATACTGTGACTGGATAACACTGCCATACCAGACCTGACCAATACCGCCATACTGTGACTGGATAACACCGCCATACCAGACATGACCAATACCAACACACTGTGACTGAATAACCCTGCCATACGGGTAAATACAACCCTGCAGGTATACAGGACACTACAGGTATACAGGACCCCAAAACTATACACTACAGGTGCACGGGACCTCCACAAAACTATATACTACAGGTATACAGGACCCCAAACTTTACACTACAGGTATACAGGACCCCAAAACTATATACTACAGGTATACAGGACCTCCACCAACTATATACTTCAGGTATACAGGAACTTCACCAACTAAATACTACAGGTATATAGGACCCCCAACTATACACTACAGGTATACAGGATCTCAAAACTATACACTACATGTATACAGGACCTACACCAACTCTATAATACAGGTATACAGCACCTACACCAACTCTATACTACAAGTATACAGGACCCTAAATATACTACAGGTATACAGGAACTCCACCAGCTATATACTACAGGTATATAGGACCCCAAACTATACACTACAGGTATACAGGACCTTCACCAACTCTGTACTATAGTTATACAGGACCTTCAACTATTTACTACAGCTGTACAGGACCCCCGAACTATATACTACAGGTATACAAGACCTCCACCAATTATACACTACAGGTATCCAGGACCCTCAAACTATAAGCTACAGGTATACAAGACCACCACCAACTAAACATTACAGGTATACAGGACCCCCGAACTATACAGTACAGTTATACAGGACCTTCACCAACTGTACACTGCAGGTATACAGGACCTCCCTCAACTATACACTACAGGTATACAGCCCCCCCCAAATACAGACTACAGGTATACAGGACCCCCCCAACTATACACTATAGGTATACAGCCCCCCCAACTATGCGCTACAGATATGCGAGACCCCTAAAAACTATACATTGTGGGTATACAGAACCCCTCCAACTATACACTACAGGTATACACTAATTCCACATACACTAATTCCACTGATTAACTCAGATGAAACAATACCTTTAGCTTGGCCACCTGGGCACCTTAGAACAAATCTAATTAACACACTGACACTTTATACCCGGGCAGCGCCGGGTACATTTTCTAGTATATATAATATATATACACACACACACTTACTTAGCAGCATGGGCCCTGGAGCTTCCCTGCAGAGTATCTTCTCCTCCTCACACAGCGGCTCCGGCCCCTCCCCCTCCTTCTCCAACATCCTAGCACAGGAGGAAGCAGCTAGAGGAGATAGTGAGGGGCCCAGGGGGAGTAAGGAGGGGGCCCTGTGTCTCTACTGCTTCCTGGCTGTGCCGTACACCTGTCAGGAGATTGGATGCAGGGAGGCTGGATGGCCGGGTCCCCCTGTATCCCTGTTTGACAGCATCTCCCTGTTTCCTCCCCATCGGGCTGCTATGAGAGTCCGCCCTCTTCTTCCTGGCCGATTATGTGACCCTGCTCCCACCACTCCTGCGCTGCTGCTGCTCATAGATCCCTGGCTGAGCGGGCAGCTATCAGCAGTGACTGGGGCTTCCCGACTCCAGGCAGGGACCTCGCGCCTCACCGGACTGTGGGCTGCGCCTCACAGTTTGAGAAGCGCTGGACTTTAGCAGACATCCTGTATACTCAATATACCAGAATAGGTGACATGTCGCTAATTTTGAGCTTTAAAGATGTAGCATGCAGATTAGCCCCAATGGAATAAAAATACAGTACTGAATGTAAAAATACCCTGCAGTAATTCAGAGGGTAGGTGTATTTTGTAATGTGTTTTTCTCCTAAGAAAATACACTGCATGAATATACCCTTTTTGGGCGGTAATATATATATTTTTTATTCCAGGCTTTTCAACCAGGCGTAAAATATGTGCGCCACTTTCATTTTACTGCATGGCCTGACCATGGGGTGCCAGATTCCACTTCATCTATCATACAGTTCCGTAATCTTGTCCGAGAGCACATGGACCAGCGGAAGAGCAATGGGCCGACAATTGTACATTGCAGGTGGGATGAAGAATAGTTTCTGCTCTTTTTTAAAAAAAAAAAAATAATTAATAATTAATTACGTTACATACTAAGTTACAATACCAAACACAATCAATGGCGGCGCCATTTCTGAAAAAGAAGCAGACCCCTTTTTTAAAAAAAAAAAAAATCTCATTTTAGTACCTATCGTTCATAAACTCGCTCCAACGAAAAAGTATTATAGTACAATTTCTATTGTCTCTTAGTATGGATTATCAGACAAATAAGCATATAATTTTCCCGTGATCAGCCAATGAAGAAGCATCAGCTTAAAGCATGCCTTCATCAGCTTATTACATGGATCACGCAGCTCTATTAATCATTGTTTGTTTGCAGCACATCTCTGCATGTAAATAGCATGTGCTGCCAAGAATATTAGAATCAAATCATCCAGTGATCGTTCATGACGCTTTTCACTCCCAATAATTGTGCTGTGTAGGGGACCATTTACACAGAAAGATTATCTCACAGATTATCTGCCAAAGATTTGAAGCCAAAACCAGGAATGGATTTGAAAAGAGGAAAAATCTCAGGCTTACCTTTATGACCCAATCTCTGTGTATAGTCTGTTTCTGCCTTTGGCTTCAAATCTTTGGCGGATAATCTGTCAGCTAATCTTTCTGTGTAAGGGTAGCTTCACACGTACTGGATTCTCAGCGGATTTCACGCTGTGAGTTTGCAGGAAAATACGCTGCAAATCCATTTAGTGTGAAGTTCAATGGGGTTACAGACCCACAGCGGAATGAGTATGTAACCTGGCCCCTTTAACCCCCCGCAACCCGCAGCCTGGAGCATACATTACCTGCTTGGCGCCGCGGTTGCCTGTGAGGCTCCAGTCTCCCATCAATCCCCATCGGCCAATCCGTGTACGGGCAGCACTGATTGGCTGATGAGGACCGACGAGAGCCTCACATGCAGCCACGGTGCCAAGCAGGTAATGTATGCTGCGGGCAGTGGGGGTTAAAGGGGAGGGGTTACATACTCACAGCAGAATGAAAATTCCACTGCAGGTATGTAACCCCATTGAACTGCAGCGGATTTCGCTACAAACTCACGGCGTGTGTGACGGCACCCTTAATGGTCCCTTAAGGCTCTTTTTTAATAAGCACAATCAACTTGTATTTAGATGAGTGGTGCTGGTGTTGGGATGTCATCTGCAAGTTAAAGGAGCTTTACCAGTTGTGTCCTTAGACAGTCTGACTGTCTTATCCATTCTGACAGTATCAGAGTGTATATAAAGACTCTAGGGGAACTGTAACTCCAAGTTTTCAATTTGCTCATAAAAGTTTTGAGAGTAATGGCACAAAATAAAATTGAAAGTATAAGATGCCCCAAAATTATTTAATAGGCAAAGCAAAAATTTACTAAAACAGAACTAAGGACAGGTCATATTTAATGCAGGCAACTCCTGACTATTGTAAAGTAATTGCGTACAATGACATGGGATGGGTAAGGGTAGGTACAGACCCTTACAATTGGCCTCCGCTATTCCTGAAAGACTGTGTGGAAGTTGTGCTTTTCCGTAAACCTTTTTGTATGTCTCTACAGTGCTGGAGTGGGCCGAACTGGAACTCTTATTGCTTTGGATTATCTAATCCAGCAGATCGAGAAAGAACAACGAATAGGGATTTATGGTTTTGTAGAGAAGATGAGAATGAATCGTAACTTAATGGTACAGACAGAGGTAAGCATGTCTGAATATCTATCTTTAGATATATTTTCTCTGTGAACATACTAACCTTTTGTAAATTACATTTTCAATTTTTAGGCGCAATATGTTTTCCTCAATAAATGTATGTTGGATCTGATTGATCAACCTGCGGATGAACATATCTATGAAAATCACACTGGAACAGAACTTGTCTATGAGAATGTCTCTGCAATTCGAAATCTCCAAAGAGAAAATGCTTAGCTGAGAACAAGCAACCACTGGAGCTACAGACTCACTAGCGACTTTCATAAGGACATTCACTTGTGTGTGCCTTTTGTCCGGACAGTTTCTTCTGCTCGGTTATTTCATGTACTCTGTGTATTAGGCATATACACTTGTCAGAAGTGAGATGCTCAGCATCCCCATGTGAGTAGGCATTCTCATTATATGGCTCCCTGGAATTTGTTGACATAACCATCCAAAGGTTGTTTCTGCCATAGATTGACTGTGGTATGAGAGTCTCCTGATGTTTCCTCATACTGTAAAATGTGCCATAATATGACGACTTCCCCAAAACTTTTAAACAGGATGAAGAATAAGTTTATGAAGTATGTGGCACAGTGTTTTACTGATTTTTATATTATTTTAAAGAATTTAGAAGGGGTAACTTTTTTCACTCCCCTTTCACAAAGCGTAAAATTCACTATCTGTCGCTTTGCCAATCACTCGGTGGATACAGTTTGCAGGAACAAGTTGCTGTAAAATAGACTATTATGATATATTTATCCCTAACAGTTTTAAGATCAAAATTTAAAGATCAAAATGTATTTGTGTAATTCTGAAGAGAAAGCAAATCCGTCAGCAGTTCCGTAATTTGCACTTTTTATAGATATTGTTTTAATGACTTTTGTTCTTGATTTAAGCAATGACATAAAAGCTCTTTTTTGGAGAGCTGATTTGAAGAGATGCTGTAATTTAATATATAATTAATATGCAAAATGTATTTTCATATAATGCACTGAAGAATAATAAGCCTTACAGTTTCCTTAGTGCAGCTGTACATTTTTTTTAGAATTGATAATATTTTTATGCTGTCTGTTGTACTGCATCCGTTAGACATGTTCAGGATTTAAAGAGGTTTACCTGGGTTAGAAAAACATGCCTCTTTCTTCCAAAAAACAGCTCCCCAATGTCCTGAGGTTGTGTTTGGTCTTCATTTCTTCAGTGCCAAGATGCAATATCAGACACAATCCATTCACAGGTGTGGTGCAGTTTCTAGAGGAAAGCAACCACTCGGAGGCTATGTGCACACAAAATCCTTTTTATGAAAAAAACAGCTGTTGTTTTCAATTTACTCAACGGACATTCTTTTCATAATGCAATGATTTGCATTTAAGTCAATGCAAACAGCGGCCATTGTTCACACAATGCATTGAACAACGACCATTGTTTGCTACGACCGTCAAAATAATGATTGTGTCCACTATTTCCGGCTGTTGTCCATAGACTTCAGTGCAATTTTCATTTAAAACAATGGCCATTGTTTTCCGTGGCAAATAACGGCTATTGTTTGTAAAGCATGTGAACATAGCCCAAAGGAGTATTCCCACCTTGCAAAGTTATCCCCTATCCAAAATGATTGGTTGAATCCTCACCAGTCACAAAAATGGAGGAAAACTGCTCCCTTAGGGTGGGTTCACACTACGGAATTCCTCAGTCCGTATTCCGCTATCCGCCGAAAGAAGTGACATGTCACTACTTTCCTCGGATAGCGGAATACGGCGGCCCATAGAATGGTGTCTATGGAGCCGGCGAAAAGGCGTGTGGCCGTGCGCGCGGACATACTGTGGAATTCCGCTGACTTTATCCGCGAGAATTCCGTAGTATGAACCCACCCTTAGTATGGAATGCCCCAGGGGTGTGCGATCAGTGCAGGATTTATTGAACATGGGGTTTTTGAACATTGCTCTGAGGATAACTTTGTGAGTTAGGAAAACCTCAATAAATGCGTTATTTGGGACTGAAAAGAGCCTAGCTACTTTCTTCCACAATCAGCCACACACCTGTGTGTTATTACTACTCTACTCCATTCATGGCAAGATAACTGAGCTGCCAGACCATGTAAAAACCGAGAGTGGCATTGTTTCTGTTAGGATGCAGCTATATTTTTTGCAATCCTGGAAAACCTTTTTAAAGGGAACCAATAAGTACATTTGTGCTGATTAAACTCTCAGGGATGCTGCACAGATATAATGGGCTTCTTTGCCTGTCAGTCACCCTCGCAGAACACGCTGACAGGCAGAGAGCTGTGACTAGTTAAGGGCCAGACACCACCCACATGACTAGCTCACGGCTTGGCCCCTGCACCGTGTGCCAGATTAAACAACGTTTACCGGGATGTAAAGCTACAGAGCAAGCAACCCCTGACATTGTAGGAGACCTGTCTGCAATATATGTGCAGTGTCCCTGAGAGCTTAATCCCCTTAAAGCGTAACTGTCATTTCAGGGCCATTTTTTTGAAAACATTAAATATCAATAGTACAAGCGATTTTAAGAAACTTTGTAAAAGGTTTTATGTACTAAAAGAGTTTCCTTCTGGACTGAAAAAGCAATCTCCCAGCCTCCCCCTTCACTTCAGAAGAAGCAGGTTTTCTGTGTCCATTATGTGTCTATGGAGAGGGGAGGGGCTGTTAGGAGTGACTGAGCACAGAGCAATCCTGCACAGCACAACACCCTGCAATCTTCTCTCAGTAAGTTCATAGATAAGCACTGATCTTTCTGACCCCAGAATCCTGCGGTTTAGGTGCCCAGACAGTCTACAAACAGCTGACCTTCATGTCACCTCTTCCTGCTCCCTCATCTTCTCTCGGCCCCTACCCCCTCCATAAGGATAGAATGGAGAGAGCAGAACCCGTCTTCACTGGCTTCTCTGTAATGAAGACGTGTTTGCCTGATAATGCACAGATAAGAAGTCAGGGGGGGGAGGCTGGGAGATTGCTTCTTGAGTACAGAAGGAGGCTTTTTTTGGCTGATAAAACCTATTACAGAGTTTCTTAAAATCGCTTATACTACTGAATATGACAGTTACGCTTTAAGTTCCCTTTAAGGCTGTTTTGCGTTGTTGTTTTTTTGTGACTTGCATATTCATGTATGACTTGCACATTCATAATACACCACACATAGGAACAACGGTATCCTCACCGTACAGTCCTCCAGGTCCACTTACACCTGGTATTTTATCCACGACAACGAGCAAGTGAAGACAGCAAAATGGAATAAAAACCTTTTTGATATTGAAGAGGTGCTGTCTTCACTTGCTATTTGTCATTGACTTGCATATTCATGTTATCAAGTAAGTAATGCCTCTTTGTAATATAATTTTTATAAGGCTTTGACATTTTAAGATCCCTCTTTGCTGTCTAATTAGAAACATTATCTACTTCAGAGAATGAAAACCGTGTCATAATAAGAATGTACTGCTGCAACAGATGCACGGCTGTTCCATCTCCGGACTAAACCGTTAGTATAGTTTGGCTTCAAGCTCAGAGCTTGAAAAGTTCTGTATTTGAAACTCACAGCAGAACGTGTTATGTTTTCATGGTATAATGAATAAGCCTTATTTATGTCAAACACATTTAAAGGGACAAAATCACGAGAAAGGGACATATCTAAAATATATTTTATTTTTGGCAGTATATATTTTTTATTTCTTATTTGTTCATGAAATGTAAATTCTGGTAAGAATTATGAACTTTTTCTGCTTTCACGTGACAGCGGCAGGGGTCTGGAGCAGGTGAATATGCTTTCTATTTCACTTTTAATGCACCTTGACTTTTATCATGTCAAATCAAAGTCTCAATTGTGAAACAACTGCCAGTGTCTCAGATGTTACTCGACCAAAACTGCCGCATCGGCCAGGTGAACGTCCCTGCATTTTATTTTAGATGCGGGCACATTCGGATGTGCCTGCACTACAATTAGCCTTAGAGCACAATGTAAAGTGCCGCACAAAATAGAAATGTCAGTTTTTCTGTGCGGCAGCAGAGAACATTGACCACAATGTATACAGAGTGTATATACTGCGGCCTTCGTTCAATACACACCAATTCAAATGGTCACTGTCAATAAATAACGGCCAATGTTGCAACCATCTGCTACGTTTACATGGAGCGATAATTCGCCCAATCGATCGTTTAACGTTTAACGATTTTAAAGCAATGATTTGGTTTTTATAACGATCAGCGTTTAGACGAATAAATAGGTAGAAAAATCGTTATTGCAATCGTTTTTAAGATCTTTTACATAGGGTAAATCAGTGAAAGACTGTTTACATGAAGCGATCTGCGATATTTCAGCGAAAGACGATTTAAGAACATGTTAAAAGATAAAAAAAAAACGATTTCTCGCTCGTCGTTTGATCGTTTGCTGTGTTTACACGGTACGATTATTGCTCAAATGCGATTGTTTATGCGAAAATTCAAATGATAATCGTTCTGTGTAAACGCAGCATTACTTTATGCTGTTTTCCACACCATCCATTCAATATATACATGTAGAAAACTTCTCTGCTCTAAAATCGCTCTATTTTATCAGTGGTCAGTGTCACCTAGGATGGGATTTACGGCAGCTGGGCACTCTGCCCACCCTGGAGATAGAGCCAAACTGCTGTGAAGCCCCACCTAGGGGCCACTGTCCACCAACTAAATGAAGTAATTTTAGAGCAGGAAGAAGAAAGACAAGTGTTATACAGGTATATATTAAATGTTCAGCATCTAAGATTGTGGATAGTGTGAAGAATTGCACATAGATGAAGGGGGTGACAATATCACTTTAAATGATTTGGTAAATTTAAGATAGCCCATTTTTATATTGAAGCTGGCTGATTGCTAGGTATAATGCCTCTCAACCTCAACAGGAAGCTACACATATGTAGGGAAAATATACCAAAAGAACACTGAATGAGCATAACTTCCTTAATTCAAAAATATTCCTTTATTAATAAAAATATAAAGTGAAGATGTCATACATAAAAATTGAGGGAAAAGGTGATGACAGTACAAAAAACCAGGGGATACAGAAACAACTATGGGTCAAAAGACTATTTGTGTAGATGTATTCCATATACAAAGGGCGCAAATAAGTTAATATTATAAATACCAAGATCCCAATAAGTCTATCATACAAGGTGCATCAATACACATTATAACTCATTCTCTAGACACAAATGGGATCTGTAAACACAACACACATAAATTTGCCACCAGCCCGAAAGAAATTACTGTGAGATGTATTTAAAATGCAGATTAACCAGTCTTACCCATATTGCTGTTCCCCTGGCACACCCCGACGCGCGTTTCGCAGATGACCACTTTATCAAGGGGCCCTTGATAAAGTGGTCATCTGCGAAACGCGCGTCGGGGTGTGCCAGGGGAACAGCAATATGGGTAAGACTGGTTAATCTGCATTTTAAATACATCTCACAGTAATTTCTTTCGGGCTGGTGGCAAATTTATGTGTGTTGTGTTTACAGATCCCATTTGTGTCTAGAGAATGAGTTATAATGTGTATTGATGCACCTTGTATGATAGACTTATTGGGATCTTGGTATTTATAATATTAACTTATTTGCGCCCTTTGTATATGGAATACATCTACACAAATAGTCTTTTGACCCATAGTTGTTTCTGTATCCCCTGGTTTTTTGTACTGTCATCACCTTTTATCCTCAATTTTTATGTATGACATCTTCACTTTATATTTTTATTAATAAAGGAATATTTTTGAATTAAGGAAGTTATGCTCATTCAGTGTTCTTTTGGTATATTTTGGCAGTTTATTGAGTTTTCCTTGTAATATTGGTACTGATTTATATGCAGGATATATTGTTTAGCACATGCGACTTATTTAGTAATTTCCTGCAAATTGGAATTATTTTTGTATTAAAAACATATGTAGGGAGTGTCTAGTGTTGCATGCTGGACATTCATATGAACGGAGTACGCCATAGTGAGAATTATTCTTTCAGCGGTGCCTCTACCTTTGGTCCTAAACAGAGGACCTCCTCTACAATTTTCAAAAGCCTCATCAATGCCTCTGGAAAGGGGTTGTCTATCCAAGAATTGTATGATATTTTTATATCAAATATTATTGTATGATATTTTTATATGATAACTCTATATCATGCTCAGAGCTGCAGACATGGACAGATAGGGAGATAAAACGAATGATACCAGTCTCTTAGTAGATGGGTATTAAGTTATAAAATCATGTTTCCTTCTAAGCACAGGGGTTGTAGAAACAGTGTGATGAGTTGCAGCATGCACACCTTTTTCCCTCCACCACCACTTCCACTATTGATTGACTGACATAGTTCAGTACTGTAATCCAGACACTGTACATCAATCGTGTGGGAGGGAGGAGGCACACATGCTGCAGCTCAGTGTGGTTTTTATGGCCCTTGAGCATGGAAGGAAAACTAGATTTTTAACCTTCTACACTGACGTCAGCTAAGAGAAACATACAATTTTATCTTCATATCTGCTATCTGACCATATCTGCAGCTCTCAGCATAATATACAGCTGACAGATTCCCTTTAAGATGGAATGGATTTTCGAAATGTTTTATGAATTTTATACTACAAACTATTCATTTTATTTAGGTAAATGTGTGTGAACGGAGTATAAAAATTAATTCTGCAGCAGATCCATCTAAACCAAAAACGAATTGAAGGGATTATCCAGGCTTCGAAAAATATGGTCGCTTTTCTTCCATTACTCTTGTCCTCAGTTTGGTTTTGCTGCTCAGTTCCATTGAAGTGATGCCATACACAGCCTGAGGACAGGGGTGGTGCTTTTTATTTTTAATTTTTTTTTTTTTACAAGAAAGTAGCTTAGCCTTTTTCTAATTCTGGATAGCCACATAGATCCAATTCAATACATTAAAAGTATGAACTTTGTAGCATACAATGTGAAATATTGCTGTTTTTCATATTTATACTGCTGTAATTTCTTTTAAAAAATTCTTCAGGCAAAACCTATATCCTGTGTAATGCCTAATGCAAACCAGAAGGAACTCAGAACAGCAATAAGAAAGTCCTTGTCATGCTCTACACCCTCAGGCGCCAACATGGGCATAACACAGCAGACAAGCTTTGCCTGGAGTATTCCTCTGAAACCTTGACCAGACTTGTGCCATGCAAAATGTAAAATTTCTAAAACTTTTTCAACTGTGCAATTTATTTAATTAAATGCAAATTTGTAATATAGCTGTATGTTTTTTTTTATGTTGGAATGTCTTAAATTCAATTTTTTATTGCAATGAGCAAATATTTCTTGTGATAAGTCAAAGATAGGAGCAAATGATTATAATATCATAAAGGCTGCTTGGCTGTGGTGGTGAATCTGCTGGCTCACTTCAGAGAGTGGAGTGCAAGTAGGGATGGTCCGAACCTGCCGAGGTTCGGGTTCGTATGAACCTGACTTCTCGGCAATGATTCCCGCTGTCTTCCACCTCCATGGAGAGAGTGGATACAGCCGGAGGACCGCCTGGAAAACTGTGACACAGCCTATGGCTATGGCTGTGTCCAAGTTTTCCAGGCGGTCCTCCGGCTGTATCCACCTGCTGGCCGGAGCGGGCAGACAGTGGGAATCATTGCCGAGAGTTCAGGTTCGTACGAACCCAAACCTCGGCAGGTTCGGACCATCCCTAAGTGCAAGGGTATTGTAAGGCTCTTTTAAAGCAACTCTGTATCCAACAAGTCGAACCAGTTGTGTCTTTTAAAATGCGCTGGGTGCCTTGGTTAGAGCAAAAAATGAACTCTTAAATTTGCAGCACTGTCATATTGGTGTGGCCTAGAGTGTTTGCGACCCAGGTCTGTAACGCCTCTCCTTTCTTCCTCCCCACCCTCCTCATTATTAGAGGGAAGTAGAAAAGTTTTTAGGAGGATATACAATGGACACAACTATGCCACACTTCCCACTTTTAACAAAAAACGCACCTATGGTTCAATTTAAAGAGGAACCCTATTTTTTAAGATACAGCGGTAACCACTATGTCACAGGCCTCCCACGTTTAGCAAAGACTGCACTTGTGGTCCAGTTTAAAGAAGAGCCCTTTCTTGGAGGATATACATTGGACTGAAATATGTCACAGGCCTCCCACTTTTAAAAAAAAAGATCGCATTTGTGGTAAATTTAAGGTAGAACCATGTTTTTTAGGATTCAGTGGACCAAACTTTGCCAATAGCCTCTGACCTTTTTCAATTAGCCCAGCTGTAGTTATTCTCATGCAGCACAGACTTCTTTTTACAGTTCCCTTGAGAAGACTTTGCCCCCTCCTCCTCCTTTCTCACTGATGTTCTGACAGCCAGCAGATCCTTAGCATAGATGATCCCACTTTTTAGGGAACTTTTTTAGAACTTTCTATCCCTGTTTCAGTCAGCAACTTTTTCTTAGTGTGAACAGAGGTGTGAATCTGTGGTCATTTTTCACCCCCTCCTCCTGTCTTACGTTCTGACAGCCAGCAGCTCCTCAGCACAGATGACCTCACTGATGTACCTTGAACAGGGCAGTTATTAAACTTTTTTCTTCCTGACTGCAGCTCCAACCTCTCCCTATAGTTACCAGCAGCAGAATGACAGTGGGACGTGTGACCAGCGTTATAAAACACCAGGGTCACATGTCCTCCCTGACTCTGATTTCCAGGGCAACTGTGACCCCTACAAGCTTGCCGATTGTAGAGAAAGGTACCCAGCACTCACCTGTCAGTTCAGTAGTTTGTTCAGTGCAGAAATGCATCAAAATTTATCGCAGTACACGTTTTGCCCAAGCATGGACTTCATCAGCTGATGAAGGCCATGCTTGGCTGAAATGCTTACTGCTGTAAATTTTGATGCATTTCTGCACTAAATAAACTACTGAACTGACAGGTGAGTGCTGGGTCATTTTCTCCACAACTGCTGGGCCTATCTACCACAAGCACCACCAACCTTATGGAGTACCGTCCTTCCATCTCCACTACACCTACAAGCTTGCCAACGGCTCAACAATAAAGTTCAACAAACTTTATTGAGGAACTACGAACAGACACATGAACAAACACATGACTGCTCGTGTGTATGTCTGCCACTTGAACATGTGAATTCAGGCATGAACTTTAATTTTGCAGTTCGCTCATCCCAATCTAAGACCAAAGGAGTCATGTTTCTCCTTGATGAGGGTGCCACAAAGATGTGGGCAGAGTTATAGGCTATTCATGCTCCACTGGGAATTCTAAAAAGAAGAATATGCAAAGCAGCTATCAGTTTGATCAGGGTCAAACATGGACTTAAAAGGGAAAGCTAACTTCAAAGTGGGGGAAGGGCTGTCAGAGAGCTGCTTTACATATTTTTCTTTCCACTCTTTTTATTGCTAACATGTAAGTTCTTCTTTAAAGCTTTTGATACATTGCAGAACCACACTGTACAGTTGTTTTATAAATATCGACACATGGTTGAGCTTATTTTTCATAAACGTGATTGGCTGCAGTAAACACATCATCTAAGCTGTGCAGAAGTGTCAGAGCTGTCATTGTGTCATCTCTATATCACTTTCCCCACCGATGCTCGCCTATCATGCTCTGAATTTGCATTTGAATTGATTCTATTTCATAACCACCATTCTAGCCCTCACATGCATTTAGTGAAATGTCCAGCAGTATATTAGATTAAGGCATAAAACCGCAGGGCTGAAAACAAATGGCACAGCAATCCCACAATGTGTCATTGTGTAATTGACAGCTCATTGAAACCACAGTCACTGCCATCTATATCCTAGATTTGCCATTTAGTAATTGAACAGCATGCCTGAATATTACAGGCCATCTTTATCTACAGGCCCTTTTTAGAAATATGTGGCTAGCCATACAAAGGTAACGGAATTGTCTATATATGTATAGATAATGACCAATATGCTTCATAATACACACAGACCCTTGAAAATGTAGTAATACCCAAATTGTCCAAATTTTTTTTTTTTAGGTTATACTCTCAAACTTAGATGTTGGGATTTTTTGTGATAGACAAAAAGTAGCAAGTAGTTAACTATAAAGAAAATAATACACTGTTTATAAAAATAATCTGGAAACACAATGTTTAACCCCTTCCCGTCAGTAATACGTATATATACGTTCCTACTGCACATAGCCGTGCAGTAGGAATGTATGTATACATTCCTGACTGAGGGGCTGACTGAGAGGCTTACTGATGTGTGCGGGACCACTGCAGTGAAAGCGGTCCACACACATCAGTGTGTCTGGGGCCAGAGGTAATAAGAGGTAGCTGTGAGATCGCAGTCATCCTGTCATTAACCCCTTAAACGCCGCGATCTATAGCAATCTCAGCATTTAAGGTACTCACTGACAGAACAAGCTTTGGGATCAGGACTTCTGCGGGGGTCCCGAATGCTTGTGACGACAGGCGGGGGTAAGTCACTTACCTCTGTCCTGTCGGATCAGTGATCTATGAATAGAGTCTGCTCTCAGGCAGGTTCTATGCATAGATCACCAATTACAATGATCTATGCTATGCTATGGCATAGCATAGATCAGTACATGCAATCTATTGATATTAGTATTTTTTTTTTTAAAACTTATAAACCTCCCCCCAAAAAAACTTTTTAAAAAACCCTTTCCCATTATAAAACTAAAAATATAAAAAATAAATAAATAAATAAATAAACATATTACATATGGTAGCGTGCGGAATTGTCCGATCTATTAACATATAACATAATTGTTCCCGCACGGTGAATGGCGTAAACGGGGGAAAAAAAACACACCAGGATTCCAGATTTTAATAAATTATCAGAAACAAAATTAATAAAAAGTGATCAAAATTTTTCCGTTACACCAATATGATATTAATAAAAACTAGAGATTATGGCGCAAAAAATGACACCCCAACCAGTCCTGTAGGTGGAAAAATAAAAGAGCTATGGCTCTTAGAAGGTGGGGAGGAACATTGCATTAATTTGACCAGACAGCACACAGTTGCCTGAGCAGCTAAATGTTACTACATTCTCACAGCAGAATGAAAATCCACAGGGGGAATATAGAGCCATAGACAATAATGGTACTGCATGCGTATTGCAGTGTATTTCACAAAAAAATTCACTATGTGTGAATCATTTTTTACAAGTTTTTTTTGTGGTGTTTTTACACAATTTTTAAATAGTGTGTTACTGTCAAAATAGAATGATAAGCTATTCACAGGATAGGTCATCAATCACTGATCAGCTAATGTTCACTTAAATGTGAGCTGAACTAAGGTTATATGTTACTACTAGAGATGAGCGCTACTTGAGCATGCTTGAGAGCAATCAATTGCCATTAAATACTGGTGGCTGAACAATTTGAATGCAGCCCTAGGGAGTCCTGGAAAACATGGATATGATATGATATGATGAGCTATCACATTTTGTAATAGATTTGTTGCTGGGTCTATGGTTTTTTTTCAGCATATACCTACAGCAGCATGCTGTAGGTATATGGTATATTGTGGGTGTTTATTAACTATAAGCCTATAGGAGGAAAGTGCATGCTCCTGCCCCCACCCTCCTGTCTTCCCCTGCTCCTAAAAACTAGCAATTTGATAACTGTATTGCTGGGTCTGTGTCACCCATCGGTGCAGTTACAGCAGCATACAGTTAGGTGATGGGGACACTGCGGGTCCCCTTAGCTGACAAGCCCGTTTCAGGTGCGAACCTTGCGACCTTGACTACACCACTGAACACAATACTAAAAAGCTGCCTTCAGGAGACTGGACCTGGATAAAAGTAAGTATAGCTTTTTTTACAGCATGATAAAAAAAAGTTATAATGACAGGTACACTTTAATGTAAAATCTTAGAGCCATTTATAATATTGTTGTCTCGACACCTCCATGGATATGCCCATGCATTCTATATGCACATTTTTTGAGTTTAACTGCTGGAGTTTAATGTCCAAGGTCCTTCTTTATTGTATATCAGCCTACAAGTTATATGTTGTGTTCTTTAGGAAGCAAGACAAATCAAGAATATTGAGTGCAGTGTAACAGAATATCCAGACATACTGAGCCATTGTACAATCTAGTCTCATTATGTCTGCTATTCATGTCCAATTGCAAGCACTTCCATGAGATTTGATTTGATATCTCCGCCATCTGTTATATCTCAGTCAGTGCTAGGAACACATGATAAAGCTCAGGGGTAAGCCATATCAAAAAGCCCATAATGTACTACAATATGGTACACTAAGCTAAATCATTGGCAATAAGAGACGAGTACAGTTAATGTTTCCAGAGGAAAAACAGCTATAATCATTTTTATTATAAAAGGGACTACAGATAATAAACATCTTAAAATTCCATTAAAGAAGTTAAATGTCCAATAGTAAATAATAATAAAACAGATTGACCCCTTCTTACCCTGATCGTCTCCCCTGTCCCTGTACGTGATGCCATCCATTAGTCTATCCGATTGCCTTAGCTGTTAATGTATCTAATTGTCACTCCCATTAGTGTACATGATCGTTGCTCCTGTTACTGTATCTAATCATTGCTCCGATTAGTGTACCTGATTGTCACCCGTGTTACTGTACATGAAATTAGACTTTCATCGTTCAATTTTCTTCCTGTTCTCCTCCTCCAAAACCTAGGTGCATCTTAACAGATGCGTCTTAGTGAAATCACTAAATACGGTGTGTGTGTGTGTGTGTGTGTGTGTGTGTGTATGTATGTGTGTGTGTGTGTGTCGGATTAGCACTTAAAAAATTTTTTAAAAAATTTTTAAATCTTTATTCCATATAGAAAATAATAAAAAGTTTGATACTGGTATCTAATAGCCAACACATTTTTGGCAGGTAATATGTCATCAGAAAATGACTTTTGAAATGACTGTTTAAATAATGTTTTTTTTTTATATTAAACATATTTTTTAAAAATTGTTGGTGACATTTTTTCTAATTTTCCATTTTTCACAATTTCTCACATTTTCCATTTTTCTACTTATAATATGAAATTATCCTGAAATACTGCAGTTTAAATTCACACCACTGGGGCTAAAACTAAGCTGGGACTTCCTGTTCTGTCTGTGGTGATAAGAGGAGGCTTTTGTAAACTGATATGTACAGAATAACAGTGACATATGACACCAGTAGATAAAGAAGACAACAGCAGCTCCCTGCGGAATGACCTCTTCAAAGGTCACAGAGTACGCTCAGTTTATGTTTCACATTCATCTCAAGGGGACAGCCTCTGTCTATTTTCATCTATTTCCATGAGGCTTAATGTAAAGCATGTCACAGGCAATATTGAAGCCTCCATAACAATGGAGAAAAAGTGAAACAAAAAAAATTAGTCACAAAATAGAAACAAATTAGAATAAAAGAACACGTTTTGTATGTAACTCTAATCAGTAAATGAAAATTTGGTGACACATTCCCTTTAACCATGATGTGAGTAGTAAAAGCTAATATATAAATGATGCGACTAATCATGATTAGTCTGCAGCATTATGTGATCATATGATAGCTTGGAATGCAAGAGACATGAAAAACATGGATATAAAGCAGGTATGGGGCAGGTGTAAAACCTGGACAAATGTGAAAATTAAAAATTCTGCTTCTAGATGTAAAAGTTTTTTCCTCCAATCTCCTCCCCATTTTGGTTTACTCACTTTGCTAATACCATAATACTGGAATGAGGATACATGTCCCTCATGTATTTAGGCAAAACGTTTGGCCTAACCAGAGGACTTGCAAATTCCGCCTTTTTTTATCCTCAAATAGGTGTTCCCTGATACGAGTTTTTAGTTTACGTATTGTACAGTATTGTATTTTAAATTATATGCAACACGTTGGATAATATATATGTCAGGATTGTACCTGGTAAAGCAACGTTCTCAAGCTCTGGTCGCCGACTGCGATCATGGCGGCAAAATTAGTTGTTTACTTGCATCATTTTATTAGTGTGAACACAGTTTTATTCTGCTGTGGCATTTCTATTGATTCAGGTTAACGCCCTGCTTATTGTCTGGGAAGATTTCTTCCAGCAGGTATACAGTTAACACCGTGCATTGGATAATGACTGACAGCCTGGTCCTCCTGTCCAATCTCTTGTTTCTCTGCTCCAATCGTCTCTGAGACCGGGACCTGCTTTCATATAAAGCTCAGTCATTCCCTAGGCCTGATGCCTGCTATAGGATTACACTTGCTGTACCTGTTTCAAGCTTGCTATTCTTGTGTATTCTGAACTCCTGTTTTACCTGACCTCGGCTTGCTTCTGACTGTTCTTTGGCTCTGTGATTCTGGTCTATATTTTGATTCTCCTGGTTCTGACCCATTTTTGCCTGACTATCCACCATTGTGTTTTGTCTGTCTCTGTTATAGTCCTTGTCTTGTTTCACGTGTCACCCTGTTGCAGTGCAGGGAATGTCACCTAGTTGTCTGCCATCATTTAGGGTGGTCTAGTGGCAAGCAGGTAGGGGCAGTGGGAGTGGGACAGTGTCAGGGCTTCACCTGTCTTTGTGTGTGTTTCCTTGTGTGCCCTGAACTGTCCTGACAATATATACACATATATATATTGTGGTGGCTGTCACAATTAATAAAATCTATAAGGTGTCATGGGTTTGATCATTGTCACTTTTCATTTATTGCGAAGTAGAATGGAATGGAAAGACTTGACAACATGTGAGACCACATTTGTGATTACCAACATATTTGTGTGATCTATCTCAATTAATAATTTCTTGGTACATGCTAGGTGCCAACATGTCATCCAATGAGTGACCTTTCTGGGAGATACTACCATTTCCTTCATCTTAGATCATAGCTAATGTGCATCCTGTCTCAAGATAGAATATGCAAGAAAGGAGTCCGTGGGGCCTTCAGTTGAGAGTCTCAAAACTTGGGAATAGCCAGATATCCCTCCAGGTAAGGAAACTTGTTGCCAAGGGGTGCCTCCGAGTGGGGAGATCACCAAACCATCCTGATACATAGCCTGATACAAAGTCCCCCTCGGTTGTCAGTATTGGGACACAACCAGGATGGCCCCTTTTGCATCAAAGTCTAACTCAGTTGCGAATATGACAAGGGATTACCAAAGCCAGCCATCCATCCACAGAAAGCTGTTTCAGGATATTGCCCCTCGTCAGTATAGAGAAGGATTCTGGCTAATGGGGGCAATGAAAATTAGACCAACAAAACACAACAATCACTGAGCTCATGGAGATTAGCAAAAAAAGAAATCCAATGGAGTAATTATTCAAGAGTCTCCATTGATACATTGCCCCCTATAAAATTTGAATATTCAAGAAAGGGGTCCGTTGAGCATTGTGGCACTTATGGCATCCGTCCCTGTGTCAATGTAATGACTGCAGTACCGATTTGTGTTGGACAAATAGCAAGAGATGTAGACAGTCTGGTACTGACTAGAGATGATTGAACAGCAGAAAATCTTAGGTTCTATCGAACTCGAACCTTGCCGAACCTTCGATAGAGTTCGATAGAACCTAAGATTTTCCGCTGTTCGATAATCTCTAGCGCTGACAATTAATTATGTGATTGAACTTTTAAAGCTGGATCCCAATGTCCCTCCCCCCGTTATTTCAATGCAGAGAAGTTATCCTTGGTCGCTCTTCTCCACATTGGATACTACAAGAAAGATGAATTTTTCCAACCCAATCCCAATATGAAATGAGTTCTCTTGGACACCAAGAAGCTTCTGGAGGAGGCTGGACATAAGCTCGCCCCATTCAGTCCTCCACGGGAATTTCCTCAGATGTCCAGGACCATTTTTTCTGCTATTGGTGCCAGGACAGTGGCAAATTGTTGGGTTGACCAGATGGCTATGCAGGATTATCAGACAGAATTCATGAGTGAATGGAGGAAACCACATTTGGATGGGGTTCTGTGCCCCATGTTTGGTCACAACATATTGGAGGTAAAAAAGTTAAAAAATAAAGTTATGTTTTCTATTAAGACCGCTCCTACCAGCTCATAGATTGTATACTATAGACATTTACATCTGTGCAAGCTCTTTAAATGCGTGTGAGATTATCCACTGAAATCAATCTAGCTGTGTGGGCAAGGTGTTCACTGGTTGCATATCAGATGGTATTTTCATCTGTTGGCTGGCGATATAGAGGTGTGATAACTTTACTAAATGAAAGTGATGTTTTAAGATGTGTGTTCAAGAAGGGAATCTCTTCATGTTGAAGATAGCCATGAACTGTAAATTATTGTTGTTCAATCATTGTTGTTGACGTATTCTACAAAAGATGCTTCTTGATCTCCTGCCTCCATACTGTGAGTATGTCATCTATAATGCGACCGTACCACTATATGGATTTGAGGAAAATTTAGATGTAGAAAAAAGCTGTATACTTTATTTATAGCTGTACTATATAAGTGATGCCCAAGGGTATACAAGTGATGCTCTAGTGCATGCAAGTTATGTTCAAGAGCTAAAATAGCTTGGTCATGTGGGATAGATGGATAAAAAGTAGCCAAATCACATCTCAACCAATTGGGTCCAATTAAAATCTTGAGAAAATTTAAAGATCGAGCTGCAATCCTTCAAATAAATTGAGACTCTTGTAACCAGTGGTTGTAAAAGGTTGTCAATCCATTCACACTTTTTTTCATTGAGTGATCCTACCCCCGAAATGATAGGACGTAATGGCGGGGAGGAGAGCACTTTATGAATTTTAGAGTTCATACAAAATTGTGTTATGGTTAATTCTGGAACTACA
This sequence comes from Dendropsophus ebraccatus, assembly GCF_027789765.1. NCBI lineage: Eukaryota > Metazoa > Chordata > Amphibia > Anura > Hylidae > Dendropsophus > Dendropsophus ebraccatus. The sequence continues at coordinate 52,050,213 of NC_091465.1, forward strand.
TGCCTGGCTTATTTCATCAATAATACTTAATCAAATTTCTTCACATCAAATCAAATCTCGTAAACCCTCTTGGAACACAGCAGTGGGGTCTTGGGATCATTTTCTATAAGTACTTGAATCCCTGTAAGATTTGCTATGTCATGTCCCATACTTTTGTCCAACAATACAATGGAGAATTGGAGCATAGTTGTTTTATAGCTTTTTTTCCACCTCCATGTTCCATTAGAATCTCTGATAACAGTACATGTAGTGCCGTATAATTTCCATAGGTCAGATTCCATTGCAAACTGGAACTGGTTCAATGCTTCCATTTACAATTTCAGTGGATAATACTCCTTATTAGAACATTTGGTTATAACGCTGTGTATGCAGATGTCAATTAGCCAGTCAATCCTTTAATTTCTGCCATGGACAGCAGTGAACATTGGTGTATCAGCGGCATAAAATCAGAAAGCTTTCTAAAAAAACATTTCACACGTTCCAATCCCTCTTCAAGTACCCTTTCACCTCCCCTTGTGTGGCAACCTTTGTCTCCCCAGTCAATTTAAGTGCCATCAATTTAAGCATCAATCATTTATCTTAATTTCAATTAATTCAATTTCATTTTATTCCAATTTGAATTCAATTAGAACGAAGCGAACCTCATTTTCATCTCTCATCTCTTTTAATGCGTGCGGGATTATCCATCGGAATTAATCTCATTGTGTGGGCAATGTGTTCACTGGATGGATGTAGGATGGTATTTTCAACTGTAGGCTTGCGATTTGGAGGTGGGATAACTTTACCTACTTCAAGCAATGTTTTAAGATGTGTGTTCAATGTGGTTGACAACGTTTTTGTGTACGTTAAAAGTAACAATTTAACCCCCTTCAGAATTTTGGTCTTAAAGTGATATTGTCACCCCCTTTCCATATCAGGAGTTCTCAGCACCATTCTTAACCCCTTCATGCAGCAGCTAGTTTGGGCCTTAATGACCAGGCTAATTTTTCAAAATCTGACCTGTCTCACTTTATGCTCTTATAGCTCAGTGATGCTTTAACGTATGCTAGGGATTCTGAGATTTTTTTTTCGTCACATATGGCACTTTATGTTAGTGGCAAAATTTGGTCACTACTTAATGTGTTTTTTGTGAAAAACATCAAAATATCATGAAAAATTAAAAAAATTTGCATTTTATGAACTTTGAAATTCTCTGCTTCTAAAAAAAGAACGTCGTAGCACATAAATTAGTTACTAAGTCACATTACCAATATGTCTTCTTTATTCTGGCATAATTTGGTAAACATATTTTACTTTTTTAGGGTGTTATGGGGCTTAGAAATTTATCAGAAAAATTATCACATTTTCGTGAAAGTTTCCAAAACTGATTTTTTTAGGGACCAGTTCTTTTTTTAAATGGATTTAGAAGTCTGGTATCCTGAAAACCCCCATAAGTGACCCCATTTTGGAAACTACACACCTTAAAGAATTAATCTAGGGGTATAATGAGCATTTTAACCTTACAGGGGCTGGAGGAAAGTATTCACAATTAGGCAGTAAAAAAATGGAAAATTAAAATTTTCCAATAATATATACGTTTAGATTAAAATTTCTCATTTTCAAAAGGAACATGAGAGAAAAAGCACCCCAAAATTTGTAACGCAGGTTCTCTTGAGTACAACGGTACCCCAAATGTGGGCGTAAACCACTGTATGGGCACACAGCCGGGCTCAGAAGGAAGGGAGCGCCAATTAGCTTTTCCAATGCAGATTTTGCTGAAGAAGTTTCTGAGCGCCAGGTGCGTTTGCAGTGCCCCTGTAGTGTCAGCAGAGAGGAAACCCCCCATAAGTCACCCCATTTTGGAAAGTGCACCCCTCAAAGAATTCATCTTGGTGTGTGGTGACCATTTTGACCCCACAGGTATTACAGGAAAGTATTCAAAAGAAGACAGTAAAAATGAAAAACTCGAATTCTTCCAATAATATGTTCGTTTAGTTTGCAATTTCTCAATTTCACGAGAAACAAGAGGAAAAAAGTACCCCAATATGTGGGCATAAACCACTGTATGGGCACACAGGAAGGCTCAGAAGGGAAGGAGCGCCATTTAGCTTTTTCAATGCAGATTTTGCTGCAGAAGTTTCCGAGCGCCAGGCGCGTTTGCAGTGCCCCTGTAGTGCCATTAGAGTAAAATCTCGCCATAAGTCACCCCATTTTGGAAAGTGCACCCCTCAAAGAATTCATCTTGGGGTGTGGTGACCATTTTGACCCCACAGGTATTAGAGGAAAGTATTCAAAATTAGACAGTAAAAATGAAAAACTCAAATTTTTCCAATAATATGTTCCTTTAGTTTGAAATTTCTCAATTTCACGAGGAACAGGAGAGAAATGTCACCACAATATATGTAACACAGGTTCTCCTGAGTAGAACGGTACCCCATATGTGGGCATAAACCACTGCATGGGCACACAGCAAGGCTCAGAAGGGAAGGAGCGCCAATTAGCATTTTCAGTGCAGATTTTTCTAAAGAAGTTTCTGAGCGCCAGATGCGTTTGCAGAGCCCCTGTTGTTTTAGCAGAATAGATTCCCCCCAAAAGTCACCCCATTTTGGAAAGTGCACCTCTCAAAGAATTCATCTTGGGGTGTGGTGACCATTTTTACCCCACAGGTATTAGAGGAAAGTATTCAAAATTGGCCAGTAAAAATGAAAAACTCGAATTTTCCAATAATATGTTGGTTTAGTTTGAAATTTCTCAATTTGACGAGGAACAGGAGAGAAAACGTACCCCAAAATCTGTAACGCAGGTTCTTCTGAGTAAAACTGTACCTCATATGTGGGCATAAACCACTGTATGGGCACACAGCAGGGCTCAGAAGGGAAGGAGCACCAATTTACTGGAACAAAACTGCAGCTAGTAATGGTTATTAGAATAGCGCTGTTACTAAAATAAAATAAAAAAAAAATGAGATTACAGGTAATGTGGGGTGGTTACGGACAGTCTGGGGTGGTTATGGGCAACCTGAGGTAGTTACAGGTAATCTGGGGTGGTTACGGGCAACCTGCTGTGGTTACGGCAACCTGGGGTAGTTACAGGCAATGTGGGGTGGTTACGGGCAACGTGTGGTGGTTATGGGCAACGTGTGGTGGTTACGGGCAACCTGCAGTGCTTACAGACAATCTGGGGTGGTTACAGGCAACGTGGGGTGGTTACGGGCAACGTGTGGTGGTTATGGGCAACGTGTGGTGGTCACGGGCAACCTGCAGTGCTTACAGACAATCTGGGGTGGTTACGGGCAACGTGGGGTGGTTACGGGCAATGTGGGGTGGTTACGGATAAACTGAAGTGCTTATAGGTAATCTAGGGTGGGTACCTCTAATCTGGCATGGTTACCGCAATCTGGAGGGGGTCATTGGCAATTTGGGGTGGTCAGAGGCAACCTGCGGTGGTCAGAGGCAACCTGCGGTGGTCAGAGGCAACCTGCGGTGGTCAGAGGCGACGTGGCGTGGTCAGAGGCGACATGGCGTGGTCAGAGGCGACGTGCGGTAGTCACGGGCAACCTGCTGTGGTTACAGGCAACATGGGGTGGTTACAGGCAATGTGGGGTGGTTACAGGCAACGTGGGGTGGTTA